>NC_045629.1:4573928-4883571 GCF_009829155.1 Mustela erminea
ATTATTATTAACTGAAGTCCTTAGTTTTTATTAGATTTCACATTTTTGTGTTGTACAGTTCCATTGATAATGGCATAATGTATCCAGCAATACAGTATTACATAAATAGCTTCAGTGCTCTAAAAAATCTCCTATACTTTACTTATTCAACCCTTTCCCTCTCTGCCCAAATCTCTGGCAACCACTGACCTAATACTATCTCTATGATTTTGCCTTTTCCAGGTTGTCATATAATTGAAGTCATAGAGTATATTATCGTTGCAGAATATCTGCTATCCCTTACCAATATTTATTTACAATTCCCCTTGGTTTTTATATGGCTTGGTATCCTGTTCCTTTTTATCACTAAAGAGTTTTCCCTTGCATGAATGTACCACCATTTGCTTATCTATTAACCTATTGATCTACAACTAAGTTTCTTCCAGTTGTAGTCATTATGATAAAAAGCTGCTACAGATATTCATGTGCAAGTTTTTGTGTGGATGTAAGGTTTCAGTCTGGTTAGGTAAATGTCAAGGAGAATAATTACTGAGCTGTATGATAATTCAGCATTCAGTTTTATAAGAAATTGTCAAACTGTTTTCCATAATAGCTGTACAATTTTGTATTCCTACTAGTAATGAATAAAAGTTCTTGTTGCTTCACTAAACTCAACAACAATGCATATGGTCATTTTTTGGACTTTAACCATTTGAATAATTACATGTAATATTGTTTTAATTTGCACTATGTTAATGATAGATAATGTTGAGCATATTTTTTTAGATATCTTTATACTGCCTTTCCTGAAGCATACCAAATAATCACTTGAGTTTTTGGGGGAAAAAAAATTGATATGCAATTAAGTAGCCAGAAAAAATAGTGTATTCAGAAAATAACGCTGGGGTAATTGGTTATCTATATGCAAAATATTCACATCACCTTTAATTTAAATCATACACAAAATTAATATAAAATGAATCACAAATAAAAGTAAAGCTAAAATAAATTTTAAAGATAAAAAAAAACACTTATGTCTGTGGATTAGCCAAAAATGTTGTAAACTAATGAAAGCAATAGCATGGTATATAAAAGAAATCATTGATAAATTGGATTTCATCAAAATTCAATACATTTGTCCTTCAAAAGACACTTAATATTAAGGAAATGTAGAGACAAACATTTGAGTGAATACTTGCACTTATTTGAAACACATATATAAGACTTGAACCCAGAATGTATTAGGAATTCTTACAACCCAATATTTAAAAATAATCCAGTCAGAAAAAAGATCAAAATGTAAGATAAAAAATAAAAAAAAATCCATGAACAGTTAATACACACATGAAAAGATGTTTGAGATTATTAATTGTTAGTGCAAATGAAAGCCACAATGAGATACCATCTCATATCCAATGAAATAACTATTACAAGTAAGATAGTAAAAAATGTTGATGAGGATACGGAGAAATGAGAAAGCTCATACATTGTTGGCAGCATTGTAAAATAGTGTTGCCACCTAGGAAAAAGTTTGGCAGTTCCTCAAAAAGTTAAATATAAAACTACCATACAACAAAACAATTTCACTCCTAGATTTATATTGAAGGGAAATAACGTATATATCCACACAAAGAATTGCACATGAACATTTATAGCAACATTGTTCATAATAGCTTCAAACTGGAAACAACCTAAATGTCCATCAACCATTGCATATATAGACAAAATGCAGTATTCAATAGAATAATATTTAACAATAAAATGGAATAAACTACCTATCATCATGTCAAGGATGAATCTTTTTTTTTTTTTTTTTTTTTTTTTTTTTTTTTTTTTTTTTTTTTTTTTTTGAGGGTTTTAAGTTCTTCACTTTTATTTTATTTTATTTTATTTTTTATTTTTTTATTTCCAGCATAACAGTATTCATTATTTTTGCACCACACCCCGTGCTCCATGCAATCCGTGCCCTCTATAATACCCACCACCTGGTACCCCAACCTCCCACCCCCCGTCCCTTCAAAACCCTCAGATTGTTTTTCAGAGTCCATAGTCTCTCATGGTTCACCTCCCCTTCCAATTTCCCCCAACTCCCTTCTCCACTCTAAGTCCCCATGTCCTCCATGCTATTTGTTATGCTCCACAAATAAGTGAAACCATATGATAATTGACTCTCTCTGCTTGACTTATTTCACTCAGCATAATCTCTTCCAGTCCCGTCCATGTTGCTACAAAAGTTGGGCATTCATCCTTTCTGATGGAGGCATAATACTCTATCCCCAGGGGTACAGGTCTGTGTCAAGGATGAATCTTAAACACATTATGTTAAGTGCAAAAAAGCCAGACACAAGAGACAACATATTGTATGATTCTGTTTATATGAATTGTCCTGAAAAGGCAGATTTGTAGGGACATAAAGTAGATTGGTTGTTATTTAGTTTGACTGTGACAATGGGGATTAACTGTATATAGTCATAAGAGATTTTATTGAGTCCATAAAATGTTCTAAACCCGATTTATGGTCATCGAAATTTGAAAATCTAGTCATCTAAACAGAGAAAAAGAAATCAGTCCAGGTTTTAGAAACCACTTTCTACCTCTGTCAGAGAATATCTGGTCTTAGTTAGTAAGGACATTGTAACTGCTCTTCTTCCTTGATGGTGTTAGGCCTTATGAGGCTGAGTCTTTTGAAGATGTGTTTCATTAAAAGAAAAATTGTAAATCAAAGTAATAGAACTTAGTATCAATAATATAAATAAGATCAAGAACAATGGCACCCCATGTCTTGTCTAGGCAAATACACCTGTCAATATCATAAGGAAAAAGGATACTAATAAAACAATTTTCTTGCTTTAGCTTGGAAGGTAGTTATCAAAATGAAAAGGGACAATCTGACAAAATAATACCCTTTCAAGAAAGCAGCAACTCCACTCATTCACATTGCCTATAATACGAAAGAGTGACTTTTACATACAATTGCAAAAACAAAAAAAAATTGCATTTCTATTTCATATCAGTTATATTCTCCACCATATTCCTTTACCTTTCCACCATTTCTTCTGTCAAACAACAAAAATATTTTAGTATTAGAAATCTCAAATGCTTCTAGTTCCAGCTGTGTTTCAGTCAATTCTCATCTCTCTGGGCTCTCTCTGTAGTTAAAAAAAATTTTTTCTGCTTAGTGAATTAATTCCAGTGATTTTTTTATGATGAGATCTACTTCACAAGAAGGCTGGTACTATCAATTATAGACCAGATTCACTTTACAGAATTCCAGCCTATAATTTGATGATGACACAAATTGATTGCCTACTACCTAATGCCTCCTCTACTGACAACTTAGACCTTGAATCTCTCCTCAATGTTCTCCACACAATAATAGTTCACATATGTGACACATGAAGAAGGGTGTATCTTGCAGTTTTGATCAATCAGGCTATGCCTTTACTGAAACTGATCCAATGCTTAAGAAAACCTCAAGTCATCAAAAGACTATGGCTCATTGTATCCATATACCTCCTGGAGGGACTAATTATCATTTCTTTAGCTTCTGTAATACCTTTGCTCTTTCAGTTTGAAAGATAAATGGTTGTGGTTCCTAATTTATCCAAGATTTAAGAACTATTAATATGACCCATATATCCATATGCCTGTTGCTGTATTCCTTAACTTTAGTACCAGCTTATCATCAATCTCCAACACAGTGACTTATTTCACAGTGACAAATCTATGCTAGGTATTTTTTATTATGTCCTTTACCCATACTTACAATATTTATTTTCATCCACTTAGGAAAATCAACAATATGCTTAAGTGTTTATAGTAGCATCTCTTATTGTCAAAGATATGTCAGTCATAATTGGAAATGAAAAGACCTCTATTGTTTGCCAACATTGTTGGCATACAAGGAAAACAAAGTACCTAGGTAAACTTCAATTTGGCTGACTCAAGTGTATTTATTATGTAGGCCATGACATCAAGCAAAATGAAATACCAAAGACTGGAAAATATTCTTGACTTTTTCAAGCCAGCTCTTAAAAAAACTTAGATTACTCCTTGGCCTCATAAAATAATATTAATATTGTACTAGCCATCTGACTGAGCTGACTGCCTTTTCTATACATTTTGACCTAAGTCTATCACTGGTACTAAGTTACTAAAGACTGTCTTTATCGATTTTGAATTGTGTAAATAAGTAAATAAATAAATAATTTCCCATTTTTCTCATTTTTAAAGATGTGGTTCAATAGTGTTAAGCATATTCACATTGTGCAAAGAGGCAGATATCTAAAAACTTTCCATCTTGCAAAACTGAAACTCTATAACCATTAAAGGACAACTCCTATTTCCCCCTTTCTCTAGCCCATGGCATGGATTATTCTACTTTCTATACTTTCTATTTATATAAATGTTACTACTTTAGATACTTTATACAAGTGAAATCTTACAATATTTGTGTGTGTGTATGTGTGTGTGTATCACAGGCTTATTTCATGTGGCTTAATGTCCTTAACATTCATCTCTGTTGTCTTTCATTTTGTCAATATGATGTATTACCTTCAGTGATTTTCATATACTGAAACATCCTTGTATTCCAGGAATAAATCCCACTTGGTCATGGTGTATGATACTTTTAATGTGCTGTCAAATTCAATTTGCTAGTATTTTGTTGAGGATATTTACATCAATATTCATTAGGGATATTGGCCTACAGGTTTCTTGTGTTGTCTGATTTTAATATCGGAGCAATGCTAGCCTCCAAGAATGAATTTGGGAGTGTTCTCTCCCCTTCAATTTTTTGGAAGAGTATGAGGAAGATTGGTGTTAATTTTTCTTTTTAAATGCTTGGGAAAATTCATCAGTGAAGCAGTCTGTTACTGGGCTTTTCTTTGTTGGGAGATTTTTGATTACTGATTCAATCTCCTTACCAGTTATTAGTGTTTAGATTTTCTATTTCTTCATGATTTAGTCTTGGAAGGTTGTGTGTTTCTAGGAATTTACTAATTTCTTTTAGGTTATCCAATTGTTTGGCATAAGACTAGTCATATTACTAGAATCTTTTTTTTTTTTTTACGAATTTATTTATTATTTATTTAAGAGAGAGAGAAAGAGTGAGCAGAAGGAAAGGAAGGGGGGGAGAAACAGGATCCCCTCTGAGCAGAGACCCTCTAAACCCTCAATGCAGGTCTTCATCCCAGGACCCTGAGATCATGACCTGAGCCAAAGACAGATGCTTAATCAACTGAGCCAGCAAGACATCCCTATTATAATCTTTTTTATTTCTATGATGTTAATTGTACTGTTGCCTCATTCATTTTTGATTTTACTAATGAGTCTTCCTACTGTTTTTTAAAAATATAGCTAAGGCTTTGTTGGTTCTACGGATCTCTTTAAAAAAAGTTCATTTTGTTAATTTTTCTATTCTTTAACTTATTAATTTGTTTATTTATATACCCATTTTGTTTCATTTCATCTTTCATTCTGCTCTGATCTTTTTTATTTCCTTCCTTCTATAAGTTTTGGTGTAGGTTTTTCTTTTTCTAGTTCTTTGGAGTATAAAGTTAAGTTTCTGATTTGAGATCTTCTTCTCAAATGTATTTACCTTTATAAACTCCCCCCTCAGCACTAGATCTGCTGCATGCCATAGTTATAGTCTATTTTTGTTTTCATTTCTCACATTTTCTAATTTCTCCTGTGATTTTTTTCTGTGAATCATTTGTTGCTTAAGAGTAAATAGCTTAATTTCTACTACCTTTGGATTTTTCAGTTTTCCTTCTTAATTTCTAGTTTCATTTCATTGTAATCAGAAAATTCATGTGCACTTGAGAAGAATGTTGTTGGGAGAGTGTTCTCTCTATTGTCTATTAGCTTCATTTGTTCCACAGTGTTGTTCAAATTTTCTATTTCCTTGTCAATATTTTGTCTGGTCTTTCTATCCTATATTAAAAGTGAAGTATTGAAATTTCCTGTTATTATTGTGCTTTTATCTATTTCTCCATTCAATTCCATGAATGTTTCCTTCATATATATGTTACCATTTATATGGGATAACTTTTTCTATTCTTTCACTTTCACCCCATGTGTGTTTTGGATCTAAAGTGAATCTTTAATACATAACATATAGTTGGATTATTTTATTAAAAACCAGCCTATCTCTCTTGATAGGGAAGTTTAATCTACTTACATTTAAAGTAGTTACCATAGAAGACTTCCTACTGCCATTTTGTTAATTGTTTTATAGTATTTTTTCCTCCTTCATTTTCTCTTACCATCTTCTTTTTTGCTTTTTTGATTTTTTAGTCACTTTTAATATATATATTTTTTAAAAAGATTTTATTTATTTATTTGACAGACAGAGATCACAAGTAGGCAGAGAGGCAGTCAGAGAGAGGAGGAAGCAGGCTCCCTGCTGAGCAGAGAGCCTGATGTGGAGCTCGATCCCAGGACCCTGGGATCATGACCTGAGCTGAAGGCAGAGGCTTTAACCCACTGAGCCACCCAGGTGCCCCTAATATATACTTTTAATATCCTTTTGTGTATATTCTATAGATACTTTCTTCTATTAACATGGAGATTACAGTAAAATCTTAAAATTATAGCAATCTATTTTAAACTAATAACAAGTTAATTTCAGCTGGATACACTTAAACAAGATCTACTTCAATAAGAAATCATAGATCACCCCAACATAAACTAGAAACTGGATATTCCTGTAATTAGGAATTTCACCCCATCCTCAACTCCATCATGTAAAGCCATCAATATGATTAAATGCTATAGAGGCCTAAAACAATGTGCCCAAGCTTGTAATCTAGATAGGCAGTGATTTTTTTTTATTCATAGCCATTTAACAAATGAATAAGGTAATGTAGGTGTGAGTATTCTATACTCTATAATATATTATTTAAAATGTGTGATGATACAATTTTACCTGCACACCTCACCATTTTCCTGGGGTAATAGACACATTTACCTCTTTCTTGGACTTACATCTACACTTAATAAAACAAATGGACATTTCTTTCTAAGGCACAGGTAAGAAACAGAAATACAATATTGACATATCAATGCACCAGATTTATGATAGCAAATAATCAATCTTGGCAATTGAATAGTTAGTTAAACTCCCATAAATATGACTTTATATAGTTGTATATGTTTGAATTAGCAAGAAAGAAAATGTGGAAGGATATATGGTTAGTTAATGTTGATGATATTGCCTTATATATAAGGAAAGAAAAAGAGAAAGACAAAAAAATGATTAAAAAATATATAGTGTGTCTTTTGGGATTATTAGGCACTAGGTATTGTATCAAGTATTTGATCTACATTACCTCCTTATAACATGAGTATGAAATAGATTTTTTTTTTACATATTAGGAGAATACTTTACATATTAGGAGAATACAATGTAAATACATTTTTTAATATGTAAAAAGAAATAGTAGAGATGAAATTTGAAACTGGGAAATCTGCTTCAAAAATCAAATGGTTCTTTATAGATTCTAGACACTAGTCCTTTATCTGATATGTTGTTTGCAAATATCTTCTCCCATTCTGTCAGTTGTCTTTTGATTTTGTTAACTGTTTCCTTATAAAGAACTTAGCAAACTCAACACCCAAAGAACAAATAATCCAATCAAGAAATGGGCAGAGGACATGAACAGACATTTCTGCAAAGAAGACATCCAGATGGCCAACAGACACATGAAAAAGTGCTCCATATCACTCGGCATCAGGGAAATACAAATCAAAACCACAATGAGATATCACCTCACACCAGTCAGAATGGCTAAAATCAACAAGTCAGGAAATGACAGATGCTGGCGAGGATGCGGAGAAAGGGGAACTCTCCTACACTGTTGGTGGGAATGCAAGCTGGTGCAGCCACTCTGGAAAACAGCATGGAGGTTCCTCAAAATGTTGAAAATAGAACTGCCCTATGACCCAGCAATTGCACTATTGGGTATTTACCCTAAAGATACAAACGTAGTGATCCAAAGGGGCACGTGCACCCGAATGTTTATAGCAGCAATGTCCACAATAGCCAAACTAAGGAAAGAACCTAGATGTCCATCAACAGATGAATGGATCAAGAAGATGTGGTATATATACACAATGGAATACTATGCAGCCATCAAAAGAAATGAAATCTTGCCATTTGCGACAACATGGATGGAACTAGAGCGTATCATGCTTAGCGAAAGAAGTCAAGCAGAGAAAGACAACTATCATATGATCTCCCTGATATGAGGAAGTGGTGATGCAACATGGGGGCTTAAGTGGGTAGGAGAAGAATCAATGAAACAAGATGTGATTGGGAGGGAGACAAACCATAAGTGACTCTTAATCTCACAAAACAAACTGAGGGTTGCTGGGGGGAGGGGTTTTGGGAGAAGGGGGTGGGATTATGGACATTGGGGAGGGTATGTGCTTTGGTGAGTGCTGTGAAGTGTGTAAACCTGGTGATTCACAGACCTGTACCCCTGGGGATAAAAACATATGTTTATAAAAAATTAAAAATTAAAAAAAAAATAAAATGGTAGTCCAAATCATTAGACTATATAAACTTTAAAAATTGTTTATTTTTGTATGTTTTTTCCTAAGGCTGGTACAATGACAGAGATTTTCCTTCCTCCTCTCTCCTTTGTACAGGATCTATCCAGATCTCAATTACATCACTATGTTGAAGAAAAAATTCTGTGGAAATAATTGAATACCTGAGGGGGTTTAAAAAAACAAAAGGGTCTCTAGAAGAAATATTTCATGCAGAAGTGGTTGAGAGAAATCAAGAATGAAACAAGAAGTGAATAGTAGAAAATTAAAAATTATTTCAGATTTCTGGTTTCAGCCCTGACATGTAAAGAGCTTGGAAGTCACTACCCCCATACATACAGTAAGAAAAAGCTAGACAACACCCAAATCAAAAACTTTTCAGAAAGAACTGAGATTGTACAAGATTTGACCCCACAAAATCTGGAGTAAATCTGGCAAATCTAGAGAATCAGATCTCATGTCTACTAATGAAAATAAGAGCCACTAAAACCTCAAACTGAGAGGATCACTTAACAGGTAAACCTGAATAATTTCTTGAGGTAGAGAATAGACTGGCTTGAGAAGGAGGAACTACTGGTGATTGTAGTCTTAGGGGAACCCCCACATGTTCCAAGAACTCCACTATGTTCTCATGATGAGGAGCTAAGAAATGTCTCCTTGTGAGTCTGGCAGGGCAAAGGAAAATAAATCATTATGAAATAACCTCAGTGTACTCTAGATAAAAAAAAAAAATACTCTGGGAGAGGGTGGAGAGAGACTTTACCAGAATCTTAACCCAACTGAGGAAAAGGCCTGCTTCCCACTTCAGCTTCTTCTAGCCATTCTATATACTAACAAAGGTAAACAACAAAAACAACAACAAAACCAAAAAACAAACAAACAAAAAAACACTTTGCCATTGAAGAATCACTTGTTAAGGTCACATCCAGAGACACAGGTGCACTAAAAGGTTACAGAATACTTCCGCTGCCTGACACCTTAACACCACACCAATAGGGATCCATCTGAAAAAGCCTAAGAGCAGACTATATCAGAGAACGGATACATAGGGACCCCCAAATCATGAAGGGAAATAAAAATGAGAATAGAAGAATTTGAAGTCTCTGTCACCTATACCTACAGCAAACATTAAACACGGCCCAAATTCTAGATGTGTTATCATAAAACTTCACACTAAAGACCTATTTAACTCAATTCCAATTATCCAACACAATATGCCAAATAGCAAGAAAATCAATGTATAAAGAGATAAATTTAGAAACAGATTGAATATGTCATAGATGATGGAATTGTCAAGAACCAGATTTAAAATAACTAGAATAATACCTCAAAGGTTATATGAGAAAAAGTAGACCAAAAAATGGATAAAAACAACAAATACAAGGCAACTAAAAAAAAAAAAAAGGCAATCCTGGAAATCAAAACCACTAACTAAAATAAAGAATGCCTTCAGTGGTCTTGTCATTCAATTGGAAAAGACTAAGGAAAGAAGCAGTTAGCTTAAAGATAGGTTAATAGAAAATTCCTGAACTGAGGAACAGATTTTAAAAACAAGCAAAAATAAAAACAAAACAAAACATCCAAGAAATTTGTCACAATTTTGTAATTAGGTAATGGGAATACCAGAAAAAGAGAAGAAAAGTAAATAGAGCAAAGTGAATGATAAAGTAATAATAAAAGAGAAGTTTTCAATTTAATGACAGGCACAAAACCACAGACCCAAGAAAATCAGTGGGCATTGAACAGTAGGAATACCAAATTTAAAAAACCTAAGTGAATTATATTAAAACTACAGAAAACCAAAAAAAAGATGACCTAGAAAGACGAAAGGGAAGAAAACCACCTAACCCATAGAGCACAAGGAGTATAAGTTCTGTAACGTAAATATGGTAAAATGAAAATTACATTGAGTATCTTGTTCAAGTTCAGCAATCTGTATTTTGAGAAGTGAGTGATTTGGTCACTATCACTGATGTCTGGAACTCTGAGGGCCATATGGAGTGTCTTGAAGGTCTTGTATCATGACTTTGGTGCATGTAGATTACTGTTTAATATATTAACTTACATTGTAGTTGTCTGTTAGGTAACAGATTCCCAGAACTCTTTACCACAAATGGGGTGATTGTTATTGCTGCCATTGGCCAGACCAGCCATCTAGAACATTACTACTTGCCCAGGAATCTATAAAATTATTCAAGTAGTACTTTGCAGCTATCCATAAATTGTATGAACTCCCACTGTATTCATTCAGTTGATCTCAGGGGACTTTCTAGGTAGCCAAGGAATCTGGAAGGAAGGTGACTACCTGCTAGACTGTGGTGTATGGCAAGGTACTGAGGGCAGGGAAGAGATCTCCCTCCTATAGATAGATAGAAGGCCCAAATTTGGCTCTATCCTTCATAAGCAGGCCTCGATGACAATTTTGAGCTATAGGCATGCTCCTTTGATGACCAAAGGCACAATAGCCAGCTGGGTACAGAGGGTTACTGCTTCTTGGCCAATGAAATCCTCTATTTTGAGAAGATCAGTTTGTTGCCAGTGACTTCACACTAATGACACAGCAGTTTCTTGTATCAGAAGCTCACAGTCAATTTATCATGGGTGTTCCAGAGAGGAGGTTGCTAAAGCCTCCTCATCGAAGGAGTCTTTTGTTGAGGAGATGGCACTAGTGGGAATGACTGCTGTATTGCAGTTTTGACAGATTCTAAAGCCTTTTGTTGTACAGTCTCTAGTCAAGGAGGACTTATTTACAAGTAAAAACATATAAGGACTTAAATAAAATTTGGAAGTGAAGGGCAGGTTGTTTTCAGAACCTGAAACTGGAAAAGTTGTTGGATTGTTTTAATGTTGTGGGCATTGACAGGATCAATAGCTGTTTCTTAATTATGGCAAGTATGGCATAATCCTTGATTTACCAAATAATGCTTACAGATTTAACAAAGTTTGTAAAGTCAGTAACACCAATGATAATGTGTATGGGGATTTCAAGGGGGGCCAGAGCATTATTACAGTAGTCAATTATGAGGTGCCACTTTTTCTTTCTAAATTTAAAAACAGGCCAAATTGGTCTGAGTGAAGAAGCAAAAAAGTCTTGAATGGTTGGTTTTAATGTTTGTAATCTGTTTAAATTTACATTGGGTCATAACATATTAACTGGGGGAAGATCTATGAGGTTTTATTTTATCAAGATGAAAATTCCAAAGACCAATTTAATTTTAACTTATTACTCATTGGGTAATAGTAATAACCACACTGAGTTATTTCAGTGTAATGCATTATACAGTAGTGCAGAATTTAAGCAAGACAGTCCCGTCAATGTTGCTACAAAAGTTGGGTATTCATCCTTTCTGATGGAGGCATAATACTCCATAGTGTATATGGACCACATCTTCCTTATCCATTCATCCGTTGAAGGGCTGTTTGGTGACCGTGGCCATTGCTGCTATAAACATTGGGGTACAGATGGCCCTTCTTTTCACTACCTCTGTATCTTTGGGGTAAATACCCAGTAGTGCAATTGTAGGGTCATAAGAAAGTTCTATATTTAATTTCTTGAGGAATCTCCACACTGTTCTCCAAAGTGGCTGCACCAACTTGCATTCCCACCAACAGCGTAAGAGGGTTCCCCTTTCTCCACATCCCCTCCAACACATGTTGTTTCCTGTCTTGCTAATTTTGGCCATTCTAACTGGTGTAAGGTGGTATCTCAATGTGGTTTTAATTTGAATCTCCCTGATGGCTAGTGATGATGAACATTTTTTCATGTGTCTGATAGCCATTTGTATGTTTTCATTGGAGAAGTGTCTGTTCAGACCTTCCGCCCATTTTTTTTATAGAGGTTATGCTGAGTGAAATAAATCAAGAAGAGAGAGTCAATTATCACATGGTTTCACTTATTTGTGGAGCATAACAAATAACATGGAGGACAAGGGGAGATGGAGAGGAGAAGGGAGTTGAGGGGAATTGGAAGGGGAGGTGAACTATGAGAGACTATGGACTCTGAAAAACAATCTGAGGATTTTGAAGGGGCGGGGGGTGGGAGGTTGGGGGAACCAGGTGGTGGGTTTAGGGAGGGCATGGATTGCATGGAGCACTGCGTGTGGCACAAAAACAATGAATACTGTTACGCTGAAAAGATATAAAAAAATTAAAAAATAAATAAAATGTTAAGTATAAAAAAATTAAAAAAAATAAAAAGACTGATAACACACACACACCAAAGAATTTAAGCAAGACAATAGTTCTGATGGTCAAACAGAGACATACCTATTTGTACTCTATTTTATATTTTAAAGTCTTTTAAGATTATAAGAAGTACCTTGCTTAATATATAGAATCTCCAGGTATATCTTTTTTTTTTTTTTGTGATCTCTATCTTTTTTTTTTTTTTTAATTTTTTATTTTTTATAAACATATATTTTTATCCCCAGGAGTACAGGTCTGTGAATCACTAGGTTTACACACTTCACAGCACTCACCAAAGCACATACCCTCCCCAATGTCCATAATCCCACCCCCTTCTCCCAAACCCCCTCCCCCCAGCAACCCTCAGTTTGTTTTGTGAGATTAAGAGTCACTTATGGTTTGTCTCCCTCCCAATCCCATCTTGTTTCATTGATTCTTCTCCTACCCACTTAAGCCCCCATGTTGCATCACCACTTCCTCATATCAGGGAGATCATATGATAGTTGTCTTTCTCTGCTTGACTTCTTTCGCTAAGCATGATACGCTCTAGTTCCATCCATGTTGTCGCAAATGGCAAGATTTCATTTCTGCATAGTATTCCATTGTGTATATATACCACATCTTCTTGATCCATTCATCTGTTGATGGACATCTAGGTTCTTTCCATAGTTTGGCGATTGTGGACATTGCTGCTATAAACATTCGGATGCACATGGCCCTTTGGATCACTACGTTTGTATCTTTAGGGTAAATACCCAGTAGTGCAATTGCTGGGTCATAGGGCAGTTCTATTTTCAACATTTTGAGGAACCTCCATGCTGTTTTCCAGAATGGCTGCACCAGCTTGCATTCCCACCAATAGTGTAGGAGGGTTCCCCTTTCTCCGCATCCTCACCAGCATCTGTCATTTCCTGACTTGTTGATTTTAGCCATTCTGACTGATGTGAGGTGATATCTCATTGTGGTTTTGATTTGTATTTCCCTGATGCCGAGTGATATGGAGCACTTTTTCATGTGTCTGTTGGCCATCTGGATGTCTTCTTTGCAGAAATATCTGTTCATGTCCTCTGCCAATTTCTTGATTGGATTATTTGTTCTTTGGGTGTTGAGTTTGCTAAGTTCTTTATAGATTCTGGACACTAGTCCTTTAACTGATATGTCATTTGCAAATATCTTCTCCCATTCTGTCAGTTGTCTTTTGATTTTGTTAACTGTTTCCTTTGCTGTGCAAAAGCTTTTGATCTTCATGAAATCCCAATAGTTCATTTTTGCCCTTGCTTTCCTTGCTTTCGGCGTTGTTCCTAGGAAAATGTTCCTGCAGCTGAGGTCGAAGAGGTTGCTGCCTGTGTTCTCCTCAAGGATTTGGATGGATTCCTTTCGCACATTGAGGTCCTTCATCCATTTTGAGTCTATTTTTGTGTGTGGTGTAAGGAAATGGTCCAATTTCATTTTTCTGCATGTGGCTGTCCAATTTTCCCAGCACCATTTATTGAAGAGGCTGTCTTTTTTCCATTGGACATTCTTTCCTGCTTTGTCGAAGATTAGTTGACTGTAGAATTGAGGGTCTATTTCTGGGCTCTCTATTCTGTTCCATTGATCTATGTGTCTGCTTTTGTGCCAGTACCATGCTGTCTTGATGATGACAGCTTTGTAATAGAGCTTGAAGTCCGGAATTGTGATGCCACCAACGTTGGCTTTCTTTTTCAATATCCCTTTGGCTATTCGAGGTCTTTTCTGGTTCCATATAAATTTTAGCATTATTTGTTCCATTTCTTTGAAAAAGATGGATGGTACTTTGATAGGAATTGCATTAAATGTGTAGATTGCTTTAGGTGGCATAGACATTTTCACAATATTTATTCTTCCAATCCAGGAGCATGGAACATTTTTCCATTTCTTTGTGTCTTCCTCAATTTCTGTCATGAGTACTTTATAGTTTTCTGAGTATAGATTCTGTGCCTCTTTGGTTAGGTTTATTCCTAGGTATCTTATGGTTTTGGGTGCAATTGTAAATGGGATTGACTCCTTAATTTCTCTTTCTTCTGTCTTGCTGTTGGTGTAGAGAAATGCAACTGATTTCTGTGCATTGATTTTATATCCTGACACTTTACTGAATTCCTGTACAAGTTCTAGCAGTTTTGGAGTAGAGTCTTTTGGGTTTTCCACATATAGTATCATATCATCTGCGAAAAGTTATAATTTGACTTCTTCTTTGCCGATTTGGATGCCTTTAATTTCCTTTTGTTGTCTGATTGCTGAGGCTAGGACCTCTAGTACTATGTTGAATAGCAGTGGCGATAATGGACATCCCTGCCGTGTTCCTGACCTTAGCGGAAAAGGTCTCAGTTTTTCTCCATTGAGAATGATATTTGCGGTGGGTTTTTCATAGATGGCTTTGATGATATTGAGGTATGTGCCCTCTATCCCTACACTTTGAAGAGTTTTGATCAGGAAGGGATGCTGTACTTTGTCAAATGCTTTTTCAGCATCTATTGAGAGTATCATATGGTTTTTGTTCTTTCTTTTATTGATGTGTTGTATCACATTGACTGATTTGCGGATGTTGAACCAACCTTGCAGCCCTGGAATAAATCCCACTTGGTCGTGGTGAATAATTCTTTTAATGTACTGTTGAATCCTATTGGCTAGTATTTTGTTGAGTATTTTTGCATCTGTGTTCATCAAGGATATTGGTCTATAGCTCTCTTTTTTGATGGGATCCTTGTCTGGTTTTGGGATCAAGGTGATGTTGGCCTCATAAAATGAGTTTGGAAGTTTTCCTTCCATTTCTATTTTTTGGAACAGTTTCAGGAGAATAGGAATTAGTTCTTCTTTAAATGTTTGGTAGAATTCCCCCGGGAAGTCATCTGGCCCTGGGCTTTTGTTTGTTTGGAGATTTTTAATGACTGTTTCAATCTCCTTACTGGTTATGGGTCTGTTCAGGCTTTCTATTTCTTCCTGGTTCAGTTGTGGTAGTTTATATGTTTCTAGGAATGCATCCATTTCTTCCAGATTGTCAAATTTATTGGCGTAGATTTGCTCATGGTATGTTCTTATAATAGTTTGTATTTCTTTGGTGTTAGTTGTGATCTCTCCTCTTTCATTCATGATTTTATTTATTTGGGTCCTTTCTCTTTTCTTTTTGATAAGTCGGGCCAGGGGTTTATCAATTTTATTAACTCTTTCAAAGAACCAGCTCCTAGTTTCATTGATTTGTTCTATTG
Source organism: Mustela erminea (assembly GCF_009829155.1). Lineage (NCBI taxonomy): Eukaryota > Metazoa > Chordata > Mammalia > Carnivora > Mustelidae > Mustela > Mustela erminea. Next base: position 4,589,870 of record NC_045629.1, read on the forward strand.
GTGTTTTGGTTTCTATTTCATTGATTTCTGCTCTAATCTTGATGATTTCTCTTCTCCTGCTAGGCTTAGGGTTTCTTTCTTGTTCTTTCTCCAGCTCCTTTAGGTGTAGGGTTAGGTTGTGTACCTGAGACCTTTCTTGTTTCTTGAGAAAGGCTTGTACCGCTATATATTTTCCTCTCAGGACTGCCTTTGTTGTGTCCCACAGATTTTGAACCATTGTATTTTCATTATCATTTGTTTCCATGATTTTTTTCAATTCTTCTTTAATTTCCCAGTTGACCCATTCATTCTTTAGAAGGATGCTGTTTAGTCTCCATGTATTTGGGTTCTTTCCAAATTTCCTTTTGTGGTTGAGTTCTAGCTTTAGAGCATTGTGGTCTGAAAATATGCAGGGAATGATCCCAATCTGTTGATACTGGTTGAGTCCTGATTTAGGACCGAGGATGTGATCTATTCTGGAGAATGTTCCATGTGCACTAGAGAAGAATGTGTATTCTGTTGCTTTGGGATGAAATGTTCTGAATATATCTGTGATGTCCATCTGGTCCAGTGTGTTGTTTAAGGCCTTTATTTCCTTGCTGATCTTTTGTTTGGATCTGTCCATTTCAGTGAGGGGAGTGTTAAAGTCCCCTACTATTATTGTATTATTGTTGATGTGTTTCTTTGATTTTGTTATTAATTGGTTTATATAGTTGGCTGCTCCCACGTTGGGGGCATAGATATTTAAAATTGTTAAATCTTCTTGTTGGACAGACCCTTTGAGTATGATATAGTGTCCTTCCTCATCTCTTATAGTCTTTGGCTTAAAATCTAATTGATCTGATATAAGGATTGCCACTCCTGCTTTCTTCTGATGTCCATTAGCATGGTAAATTCTTTTCCACCCCCTCATTTTAAATCTGGAGGTGTCTTCGGGCTTAGAATGAGTTTCTTGGAGGCAACATATAGATAGGTTTTGTTTTTTTATCCATTCTGATACCCTGTGTCTTTTGACAGGGGCATTTAGCCCATTAACATTCAAGGTAACTATTGAGAGATATGAATTTAGTGCCATTGTATTGCCTGTAAGGTGACTGTTACTGTATATGGTCTCTGTTCCTTTCTGATCTACCACTTGTAGGCTCTCTCTTTGCTTAGAGGACCCCTTTCAAGATTTCCTGTAGAGCTGGTTTGGTGTTTGCAAATTCTTTCAGTTTTTGTTTGTCCTGGAAGCTTTTAATCTCTCCTTCTATTTTCAATGATAGCCTAGCTGGATATAGTATTCTTGGCTGCATGTTTTTCTCGTTTAGTGCTCTGAAAATATCATGCCAGCTCTTTCTGGCCTGCCAGGTCTCTGTGGATAAGTCAGCTGCCAATCTAATATTTTAGCATTGTATGTTACAGACTTCTTTTCCGGGGCTGCTTTCAGGATTTTCTCTTTGTTACTGAGACTTGTAAATTTTACTATTAGGTGACGGGGTGTGGGCCTATTCTTATTGATTTTGAGGGGCGTTCTCTGAACCTCCTGAATTTTGATGCTAGTTCCCTTTGCCATATTGGGGAAATTCTCCCCAATATTTCTCTCCAGTATACCTTCTGCTCCCCTCTTTCTTTCTTCTTCTTTTGGAGTCCCAATTATTCTAATGTTGTTTCGTCTTATGGTGTCACTTATCTCTCGAATTCTCCCCTCGTGGTCCAGTAGCTGTTTGTCCCTCTTTTGCTCAGCTTCTTTATTCTCTATCATTTGGTCTTCTATATCACTAATTCTTTCTTCTGCCTCCTTTATCCTAGCAGTGAGAGCCTCCATTTTTGATTGCACCTCATTAATAGCTTTTTTGATTTCAACTTGGTTAGATTTTAGTTCTTTTATTTCTCCAGAAAGGGCTTTTATATCTCTCGAGAGGGTTTCTCTAATATCTTCCATGCCTTTTTCGAACCCGGCTAGAACCTTGAGAATTGTCATTCTGAACTCTAGATCTGACATATTACCAATGTCTGTATTGATTAGGTCCCTAGCCTTCGGTACTGCCTCTTGTTCTTTTTTTTGTGTTGAATTTTTCCGTCTTGTCATTTTGTCCAGATAAGAGTATATGAAGGAGCAATTAAAATACTAAAAGAGTGGCAACAACCCCAGGAAAAAATGCTTTAACCAAATTAGAAGAGATCCCAAATCGTGAGGGGGAGAAAGGGGATAAAAAGAGCTTCAAAAAGGAAGAATGAAAAAAAAAAAGAAAAAAGAAAGAAAAAAAAAGAAAAGAAGAGAATTAAAAAAAAAGAAAACAAATAAGAAAAATATAAAAAAGAAAAAATATATATATTAGATAAACTAGTTAAAAAACGTTAAAAGAAATGGTAAAAGTTAAAAAAAAATTTTTTTCCAGAAGGCGAGAAAAAAAACAAAAAATGAAAAAGAAAAAAATTAAATTAACTGCAAGACTAAAAAAAATCACAGGGAAAAAGCCATGAGTTCCGTGCTTTGCTTTCTCTTCCTCTGGAATTCTGCTGCTCTCCTTGGTATTGAAACCGCACTCCTTGGTAGGTGAACTTGGTCTCGGCTGGATTTCTTGTTGATCTTCTGGGGGAGGTGCCTGTTGTAGTGATTCTCAAGTGTCTTTGCCCCAGGTGGAATTGCACTGCCCTTATCAGGGGCCGGGGTGAGTAATCCGCTCGGGTTTGCTTTCAGGAGCTTTTGTTCCCTGAGCGCTTTCCGTAGAGTTCCGGAGGATGGGGAATACAAATGGCGGCCTCCTGGTCTCCAGCCCAGAGGAGCCGAGAGCCCAGGGCCCCACTCCTCAGTGCGCCCTCAGAGAACAGCGCCAGTTACTCCCGTCTGCCTGACCTCCGGCTGCGCTCCGAGCTCACCGAGCCTGCGACCGGTTCAAGGTAACACCGAGCTATGAGCTTACTGTCGGCTCTGTCTCTGCAGCCGGCTTTCCCGTTCCAATACCCGCAAGCTCTGCGACACTCAGACACCCCCGATCCTTCTGTGACCCTGCGGGACCTGAGGCCACGCTGAACCCGCGTGGGCTTCGCCCCGGTTTAGCCTCTGGAGCGATGTCCCTCAGCGGAACAGACTTTTAAAAGTCCTGATTTTGTGCGCCGTTGCTCCGCCGCTTGCTGGGAGCCGGCCCCTCCCCCTGGGGTCTATCTTCCCGTCGCTTTGGATTCACTTCTCCGCCGGTCCTACCTTTCAGAAAGTGGCTGTTTTTCTGTTTCCAGAATTGCTGTTCTTCTTCTCTTCGATCTGCAGATGGATTTTCAGGTGTTTGCAATCTTTAGATAAGCTATCTAGCTGATCTCCGGCTAGCTGAAGTAGTCTCAGCCTGCTACTTCTCTGCCATCTTGACTCTTCCCCTCCAGGTATATCTTTAATTTGAACCTCAGACCATGAAAATTAAGACCATGAAGATTTGCCAGTGGGTAAATTTTGACATATTAAGGTTAATTCAGATCCAAAGTTGTTGAGTGCTTGCTTTTACAGAATATATACTAAAATTGGATAGATACGGAGATTAGTATGGCCCCTATACAAGGGTGAATACAAATTTAGCAAACATTCCATATTTAAAAATAAAACACACACACACACACACGCACACACACACACACACATTTGTTGAGACACAAACTTTAATCAGTAGGCTTTTATCTTTTATTAAATAAAATAATTTAATAAATTTTGGAGTGGGTCAAGTTGTGGACCTCTGTTTCAGTTTTATGTACCCAGGTTTCTATTCTGTACCCAGATTTATTCTTCTTTTCTATTTTTAGATTGTTGTTTATGGATATACTTCAGACAAATTCCTCTCTCCCTTGCTCATATACATAAGCTTTTTCCTCCAGAGAACCTCAAATTAACATCTCCAGGGTTTATAGCCTCCCCCATGGCAATGGTTTCTTCATTGAATTGAAGCTGGGCTTATGTTGGCTTTGACTCAACCACTTCACTGTGCCACAGGGGTAACATGAGTGCTTTCCTCTATAATCTTGAGGATCAAGATCTTTGTTGTAACAGAAACATAAATAGCAGCAGCAGAAGTGTATTTGTGAGTCCTAGTGAGTCCTGTGATCTTAGATGAATAGACATCAGCCTTTCAGGTAATGACTGCATTTTTCTTCCTTTTTCTCTATTTTTAAAAGTTCATTAGTGACTGCTTTTTCACGAGTGACCAACTGAGGTGCCCATATCTTGCATAGAGTACAATCCTTCATACGGAACAGAGGTCAAAACTTGTCTGAGACACACAATGAACTGGTAATATGTGAGACTCTTTCTCCTAAACCTATTGTCAACCAGTTTTATTTTAAATATATGCATATTTCCAGGTTGAGATCCTTAACCCAGGGCCACTAAGGAGGGCCCCAAGCATGAATGATTCTCCTTCCAAAACCAAATATTGAAAATTATGACTTAGATCAGATAAATATATAATAAACTTTCTATAGAACTCAACAAAAGTAGCTGAGTGCATCAAAACTCAAGCCAAAGTTTACCAGAAAGAAGTGGAGCTATGCCACACACCATGCTTAGCGGCTTCTAAACAGTTAGTGGGAAGATTTATTACTTACATATGGGACGATTTGGGGATAGCCTCATTTCAAAATTTGCTTGAGAGAGGATTTCAAAATCTGCTTGAGAGAGGAAAGAAAGGGGGCTGACTCAGAATTTTCATTGTGGCTAGGAAGTGTGTCAGGGTGTGTGTAGGTGGAGTGGGGGTTCCTATATATGGTCAGGAGCTTGTATGGTTTAATCTCCCAAGGTGACAAATAAGAAAGTATCCAGGCTTTCTTATCAGGTTTCCCAGAAGGAAAGGGGGAAGTGCTTAAAGATAAAGGTAAAGCAGGCAAAAAATATCACTAAGGTATAGTTGATTTTTTTTTTGTTACAGTTGATTTTAAGAATATTATTAATCAAATTGATCTAATTTACATGGGTAGAATACATTCCCTGATAATAGAATACACATTCTTTTCATACTCAGATGTAATATTCACATTCCTGACTCCCAAAAATCCCTAAAAATCACAAAAACTGGAAATCATGCAAGGTAGAACTTCACATAGTAATGCAATTAAATAAACTAGAAATCAGAGATAGAAAGATAGCTGTAAATATAATTCTAAATGATATATGTATCAAAAGGAAATTTGAGAAAAAATTTTAAAATATACTCAAATGAAAATTAAAAAACTACTTATCAAAATTTGTAGGATGCAGCAAAAACAATACTTAGAGAGAAATTTATACCACCAAAAACATGTATAAGAAAAAAAGAAAGATTTAAAATCAGTAACTTAGGCTTCTACCTTAGGAAACTAGAGAAAGAAGAAGAATTTAAGTAAAAAATAGCATAAAGAAAATATAATAATAATAATAATAAAGGTTTTCAAAAACAAATACATTGAAAGCAAAGAAACAAAAGCATCAAAACTAAAGGCTGCTTTTTGGAAAGATCAATAAAATTGATGTAAGCACTTAGGTTGACCAATGAGGGAAAAAAAAAGACATATACCAATGTTAGAAAGAAGAGTCATCACTATGGCCTCAAAGACAATAAAAGAAAAATAATAATATGAATATCCACCACCACAAATTTGATAACCTAGATGAACTTTATTAATCCCTATAAGACACAACTATGAAAATTACACAAAGATCAATAATTTGAATAAGACTGTATATCAATTATAGTAATTGGATCAATATTAATGATCCCCCCAAAAGAAAGCAACACACCTTAAGTTTCACTGGTGAATTTTACCAAGTATTTAAAGACGAAATAATGCCAAATTCTCTGTGATCCTTCATGGGAGAGGAGGATGGGTCAAAAGCAGAGAATCACTTTCTAATATATTTTATGAGGCATGCATTGTTCTATTACCAAAGCCATATAAAGCCATTACACTAAGAAAAATAACAATATCTGTTATGAATATAGGTACAAAAAATCTTCCACAAAATATTATCAAGTTGAATTCAACAATATGTAAAAAAGACTTATACAATGTATACAGTGTCAACAAAGAATATGTGGGATTTATTTAAGATATTTAAGGATGGCTCAACAGTCAAAAATTAACCAATAAATTCAACTATGTCAAAACTAAAAGAAGAAAACTATTGGACCATATTGATTGGTAAAGAAGAGGAGAAAAAGAAAAGAAAAACTCCCAAATTCAGGATTTGGACTCCCTGCATGGTAACATGAGATATTCTGCAGACATGTTCCCGGCGAGACTGTTGAGAAGTATTTTAGAAATCAACCACTTCGAATCTGTATAAATGGTTCTAAGATCATACGGCAAATGAAGAGACATTTATTTAAGAAAATTTCCTAAAGCTTAGTAGAAGAAGGAGGAGTATATGGCATCTAAATCATGATATTATCTCTGCCAACTTCCTACCCAACATGACAGAAACTCCACTGCAGATGAATATAACTGAGAACACGTGGCTCCTTCCTCCCTAATCTCTAGGTCAGAAGGCTAAAATATCTTCTCAGGAGGCACAGGACAATAGCAATTTTCATTTTGTTCCAGTAATTGGTTGCAAAAGCTAAATTCCAGGTGAGTATGAGATGTAATGGCTCCCTTTTCTGCCTACCTCCCACTCATTGGATGCAGGCTCTACTTTGGGTGTAGCATGTTTAGAAAGGCCCCAATAATCCTAGCACAAGTTAATTTGTTAAACAGAGTATCCACCCTGGGAGAAGCAAGAGCAGAGTTTGCAGGACCCCAAGCACACACACTGCTGAGTATGCAGCTCAACAGCATGGATTTCAGTCAGGGAGAAGGGTCCCATTGTCCACGCTGCCAGTTCTAGAGCCATGGCTCAAAGACTTTGCCCATGGGGAGGCAGGCCAGAGATTTTCCCAAAAGAACCAATTTCATTTGCAACAGAATATTTTAAGTTCAAGTTTAAGATGATATAAAAAATTATTAGCGATTGAAATGAAAAGCAATTTGGAAAGAAACTAGTAGATTTTTGGAGAATGTAACCCAAAAACGAGCTAGTTTACCACAGAGAATCAGGGAAAAAGAAGTTGAAGGACAGCCCTCCTGAGGTCAGAACAGATCTTAAACAGGGGCTTCAAAAAGTGAGTCCTAATTTAGTTTGTTCATTTTGTGGGACAAAATATTCCAGGACATTATTGAAAACAATAAAGCAATAATCCTGAAAAATAAATGGAGCTTAACAGTTGGGTGTGTTGAAAAAATAGAGAGAAAAACCCACAAATACCACTGTCATCTCAAGTGAACAGTGTGCATTCCCAAGACTGCACCTTCCAAGTCGCAACATCAGAGGCTCCACAGAGAAGGGAAGAATCAGACTGTAAGGACCAATTTAGAAACTGTCCCTGCTCCCCTTCCCCCAGGGGATTTCCTTGGAGACAAGTCCCCGGAAACCAGCTTCAGGTAATAAAGCCCAGATACAAATGTGGGTCAGGCCAGGTGGAGACATCCGATCAGTGGGGGGGATGCATACTCTCTCCCTGGTTACCAAGGAGTATGGGCCCTGCCCTTTGGGAGCCTTTTGGGCACCAATCCCAATCAAGGTGTAATAGGCTGGTTCAAATGTCTACTAGGGTAAATTGTAACTCAACTGGTCACCTAGCCTCACTGTGGAATTTCCTGTGTGTGTTACAATCTCGTTGGCCACCTGTGCGTGGCCAGGCCTGATCGCATGGCCTTTGCCCTTAATGGCTAGTCTGTGAAACAGAGAAGGGTCACCCTCTCTTGTAAGAGGTGCGTCCCCGAATGTTCGGTTAGATTCTTGATGCTTGGCGCGAAATAAAACTTTGCTTGACCTTTGCTTTGTATCAGTCTCGCTCCTTTAATCATGGACCCATTACTGGGGCATAACACAGACTTTATATATTTATGTATTTTTAATATTAAATGTGCTTTTTAATTGTTTTTAAGATTTTATTTCTTTATTTGTGAGAGAGAGAGAAACATTTGAAACAGAGAGCAGGAGCAAGGGGGAGGGGAAGGGGAAAGTTAAGGGAGTTGTCCACTCCCTGCTGAGCAGGGAGACTGACATGGGGCTCCATCACAGGACCCTGGGGTTATTACCTGAGCAGAAGGCAGATGCTAAACTGACTGAGCCACCAAGGTCCCCTGAATCAGACTTTATTAAGGCAAGCAATCAAGTGACCGAACAAGTAAACAGTAAACAATAACAAGCCTTGCATGGGAGGAGTGGAGAACAGTATTCAGAGTTGCTACAATATAATATCTAAAAGAGTCCAATCCCTTACAAAATATAATGAGACATGCATAAAAATGGGGCAGTGTAATACATACATGAGGGAATATAAGGCAATGGGAACGGCCCATGAGATCTACTAGATGGTGGGTGAAATAAACAAACATGTTAAAGTAGCCATTATAAATATGTTCAAAGAACTAAAAGAAAGCATGCCTAAAAAAGGAAAGGGAAGTGTGATGATAATGGCTCCACAAATAGAGAATATCAATAGAAAAATAGAAACATATACATATACATATCTCCAAATAGAAAATCTACAATAACTGAAATTTAAATTCACTAAGCGACTCAACAGATTAAAGCTAGAAGAAGTAGACATTAGCAAACTTGAAGATAGATGAACAGAGATTGTGAAATCTGAATAGTGATTTAAAAAGAAGAATTTTAAAAAAAGCAATCTCAGCAAAAAGTGAGACCCCATGTATCATATCAACATAGCAACATACATAAGGGGAAGTGCCAGAAAAGAGGCAAGAAAAAGGAGCTGAAGAAACACTCAAAGAAATAATGGTTAAAAGTTCCCAGATTTGAAGAAAAACTTTGACATATTGAAGAATCTTGAAAAACTCCATGTAAAAGAAACATAAGAAATTCCAAAACTCGTATCATAATGAAAACAATGAAATCCAATGACAAGGAGAATATCTTAAAAGCAGCAAAAAGAAAAATAAGTTATCACTTAGATGGAGGCTTTAAAACACTAAGAGTTTATGGTTTATCACAAATAATGGATGGAGAAAGCAGTGGGATAACATATTCAAACAAACAAATAAACAAACAGAGGAAAAGATAAACAAATCTGGAGCCAAGAAGTCTGTATGAGTAACAATGTATTGCAGACTGAGTGGCTTAAACAACAGAGATTTACATTCTCACAGTTCTAAAGGCAGAATGGCAAGATCAAGGTTCCAACAGATTTGATTTCTGGGGAAGGTCATTTTATGACTTGTAGATGGTTCCCTTCTCAATAGGTTTTCACATATATTTTTCTCATTGCATGTATGAAAAGAAAAAAAAATAAAAATGGACAGATGATTTGAATAAACATTTCTCTAAAGATATGCACATGGCCAATAAGCACACAAAAAGACGTACACCATTATTGGTAAGAGAAATACAAATTGATATCACAATGAGATGTCTTTTCAAACCCAGTAGGGTAGATGTAACCAAAACAATTAGACAACTGTTGATGAGAATGTGGTGAAATTTGAACCCTCATAAACTGCTGGTGGTAATGTAAAAGAGTACAGTCAGTTAAGAAAACAAACTATAAGTTTTCCAGAAAATTAAAAATAATTATAATTTTCCCTGGAAATTTGACTCTGGGGATACACCCAATAAAAATAAAAATATATCTCCCACGAAAACTTGCACACAAATGTTCATCACAGCATTATAATGGCTAATATGTTGAAAATAACTCCAAATGTCCATCTGTTGATGAATCAATAAACAAAATGTGGTGTATCAATGCAATGGAACAGTATTTGGTCCCCCAAATGAATAAACTATGTATATATGATGCTACATGTATGAACTTTAAAACATAATGTTAAGTGAACAATCAAGTCACAAAATAGCACACATTATATGAGTCCATGTGTATAAAATGTTGATATTTGGTAAATATATGAAAAGGAAAGTAAATTGCTGGTTTCTTAGAGCTGAGGCAAAAGGAGCGTTAAAGGTAATTACTAAACAGTATAGGTTTTCTTGAAGAGATGAAGGAAAGATCCTAAAATTGACATGATGGTAGCTGCAAATTCTGTGCAAATACTCAAAGCTATTGAATTGTACACTTCAAATGGGTGAATATAGATTGGATTTTTCTCAACTTGGAAAAATCCTAGAGCTAACATTTCATCTAATGGGATGAAACTGGGAGCAAGATTGGGAGCAAGAATGTACTGTCTTATTGAACATCGTGCCAAAAGCCTTCACTAGAAAAGTAAATCAATTGTATTCAATTTGAAAAGGAAGATATGAATCAGTCCTTAAAAGCTGACAACATTTTGTCTATGTAGAAAATCTCAAAGCATTAAAAAAAAAACTGTTGGAACTAATAGGCGAATATAGCAAGATAACAGGATGAAAGGTTTATATAAAAAATTTAATTGCGTTCCTGTATTCTAACAATAAACAATTGGATTTTGAAGTTTAAAAACATACCACTTACAATAACACACTAACAAAACTTATGTTTAAATCTAACAAAATGTATACATTATTTACATGTAGGAAAGTACAAAACTCTGAGGAAAGAAATTGAAAATGATCTAAACAAATAGAGTGTTCATGGATTGGACGACTCAAAATTGTTAAATATCAAATTTTCTTAAGCACTTGATCTATACACTCAACGCAATACCAAAGTCTCTACAAGACTTGTTTTAGATATGAATAAACTGATTCCAGATTTATAGAAAGGTAAAAACAGAATAGCCAATACAAAACTAAAGAAAAACAAAGTTCAAGGACTAATACAACTTGATTTCCACGCTTATCAGTAATCTATCGTTATCAAGACAGTTATCAGGACAGGGTGAGAATAGACACAAATCAAAGAGAAAAGACAACCAGAATTAAACCCACACAAATAAATTCAACTGATCTTAGAGAAAGAAACAAAGGGCATTCAATGGATGTCTATATTATACCCCCTCCAAAATGAACTGAGACACAGAGCTTACATTCTTCAGAAAAGTTAACTCAAAGTGGATTAGAGACCTTAATGCAAAATGTAAAATACAAAACTTCTAGAAGACAACAGAAGGGAAAATTTGTGAGGTTTGGGGTTTTATAATGAGTTTTTAGATAAAACACTAATTGTATGTTCCATGATAGATTAAAAGAAACAAAAAGGAAAACAAATACACAAACACACATATATAAGTTTATTTATTTATTTATTTTAGATATTATTTATTTGACAGAGATCACAAGTAGGTAGACAGGCAGGCAGAGAGAGGGGGAAGCAGGCTCCCCACTGAGCAAGGATCCTGATGTGGGGCTTGATCCCAGACCCTGGGATCATAAGCTGAGCTGAAGGCAGAGGCTTTAACCAACTGAGCCACCCAGGCACCCCAAGTTTATTTTTTATAAAGCACTTTTAGGTTTACAACAAAATTAACCAGAAGATGCAGAGATTTCCCATATGCTCACTGGTCCCCCATCATCAAAATGCATAGCCCCGCTCATAATCAACATCCCCCACTAGGATGGTACATTTGTTAAAACTGATAAGCCTACATTGACACATCATAACCACCCAAAATCCTTAGTCTACCTTTGTGTTCACTCTTAGTGGTGTACATTCTACCAGTTTAGACAAAAGTATAACATATATCATTATAACATGATATAGACTATGTTCACTGCCCTAAAAATCTCCTTAAAAAAAAAAAACCAGTCTTGAGACCTCCAATTTTGCCTATTTATCTCCATTACTCCATTTAATTCAAATAAATGACAGAATAAGTAAATGGGAAAAAGGAGACAAATCTGTGCAGAAGAATTCCAAATATTTGTTATAGATACTTCAAGACCATGGAGTCATTCTTTGCTCTTTCTTACTCCTTAAGTGTAGGCTGCACATAGTGACTTCCTTCCAAAGAGCACAGTAGAAAGTATATAAAATACTAATTTTACCAAGGAGAAATTAGACAAATGCTTCTTCAGCCAGGTGATCATGGTCACCACCAGAAGGGATAACTCCTGATGCTAGGATGCACCCTGACACAATGTAAAGATAGTGGTGCTTAATTTCTATAGTTCTTTCTCCCCAAACATATAACTCCAAGGTATCTAATCATGAAAAAAATTAGATAAATCTCATTAAAAGACATTATATTACTGTATTATAAATATTGTGTATAAAATGTGCAAAATGAATAATAAAATACATTTGCATTTTTATTTAAGTAATGAATTTCATACATTTACTAGATTAAAAGGAGACCTATATTATCATGGTCATCCAGAGTTTGAAATATGTTAATTTTATGGAGTTTGAATTTAAATCAGTCTTCATTCACCTTAAGAGGACATATAATTCTAAAAATCAACTCTACATTTAAAAAAATATTTATTTTCACACAAAAGTAATCTTTTCGGGTTCACTGATCAAGGTTGTTAGATATTTGTTCTTTTGTTTCTTTTTAAACAAGAGACAAGAGGCAGCTTTACTGGGGGAAAGCTGGGGTGAGCTGGGGGTGGGAGGTTGAAAAGGCAGGGAGAAACATTGCTGGAGGTGGGGAAGGCATTGATGTGGAGTCACACTTCCAAAGAAGACTGAAAACTCAGCTTGTCTATGACCCCTGTCTTGCACAGTGTGATGGCTAGACTGTATGTGGCTCCCAGTGGCCAATTTGGCAGAACATGTGTCAATTTGTTGGAGCAGATAATCTAAGGGTTGAGCTTTGGACAACAGTAAGGCCCAGATCCATTTGCCCTTAGTACTCTGACAGCCACACTGGCACCTAAAACTCCAGCTTGTGTCAGCACAGAACGAGCTGAAAGGACCACCTGTCATAGGCATCTGCACTGAGTGCCAGGCACACATAGACCCTGGTGCCCTGACACATTATACAACCCTGGATGGTGAAGTGGTACAAGCTGCATGTATGGTTCAGCACCAGGCAGCACCACGGCAGCAAAATGCACATGAGCCACAGGCCCACACCCAGGCCCAAAGGAAGACCCATGTCCAGCTTCTGCACCTGCAAATGCTGCGGGTCATGTATAGCAGGGCACACTAATCTCTAGGTAAGTAGTGCCCACTGAAGATGTACAGAACACAACCTCAAAAATAGAAATGAGGTGGCCTTTAGCAGAGAAAAATGGACTATTTTCAAAATAATGACTCTCCTCTCCACATTTAAAATTGTTCAAAAGAATGTAAGATGATAGATAAGCAGAAAGAATGTGACTTGAAGAATGCATTTTAATAAATAACATGCATCTAGAGAATTGGGGTTTCCTGAATAATTGAATGAAGAGCATAATGAACCCTCTTCTTGGCAAAACAGCTATTTAATTAGTGAAGATTATGAAAAAAAATTACAGTCTTTGGAAATTATCCATTTATTCAATTAAAAACTAATAAGTATCTATGAGAACTGAGACTGTCTCTAGCATTTGAGTCATACACACTCCCTTAACTCCAAGTTCTATGTTATGGAAACTCTATGGCCCAAGATGCCTTCTCTCCCTCACCTCTAGGATGCTCGGATCACCAGCATTTCTTATTCCTTTTCACCCTGTTTGCAAAAGTTCTACTCTGGTTGGGTATAGCCAAAAAGACTAGGCTCCATTGCCCATCCCAGCCTTGCCTGGAGGATGGGAGCTCCACCCGAGGTGTGCTTGCTTGTGTAAGCTCTAGCCCAGGGTCCTCAATCTTCCTTACCCCAACTCATTTGAAGTATCACTGCCACAGGGGCTTATGCACAACCTCTGACCAAGCACTGGATCAACAATAAGCTCTCCAGACTCAGCTATTTAACTTCCAGGTATGTACCAAAACAGAAATGAAAGCAGAAGTCTTTGTAAAAGCTCTCATAAAATATTCCTAGTCACATTACTTCTAATAGTTAAAAAATGGAAACAATCAAAATGTCTATCAATTGATGATGGATAAACAAAATATGGCATATCTATACAATAGAATGTTATTTGAGAATAAAAATAAGTGATGTATTGAAACATGCTGCAACATGGGTGTAACTCTAAAATCATCCTAAGTGAAAGAAGCCAGTTAAAAAATAACACAAAACATATGATTCTGATAACAGAACAGAAGGCTGGCTGAGGACAAAGCAAAACCTGAGACCCTGCAACCTTCTCCCATCCCCACTGCTGGGTGGGACATATGTGACATTCCTTCATTTATTTATTTATTTGACAGACAGAGATCACAAGTAGGCAGAGAGGCAGGCAGAGAGAGAGAGAGGAGGAAGCAGGCTCCCCGCCGAGCAGAGAGCCTGATGCAGGGATGGATCCCAGAACCCTGGGATCATGACCTGAGCCCAAAGCAGAGGCCTTAACCCACTAAGCCACCCAGCCGCCCCCATATGTGACATTCTTTAGGAATCTCCCACCTATCTTAACTTTAATACCTTGCTAGAGGGAAAAATGACCTTGACAATGGCAAGGCCTCAAGGCCTCAGCTATCTTGTGTGTCCTCTTTAGCATATGAAAGTTCTATTGAAACCTCCCTTTCCCTTACTTCCCCCACCCCCATGGCACATAAACTGCCACCCCTCACAACGCTGGTGCTGACGCAGCAGCTCTTTCTGCCCACGGGTCCTGTCCCAGGGCTTTAATAAACCACCATTTTGCACCAAAGATGTCTCAAGAATTTTTTCTTGTTTATTGGCTCCGGTCTTCACCCCACGGAATCTCACCTATATTCTAAAACGTCATCAATACCATTCATATAAAGTATCCACAGTAAGCAAATCTTTACAGACACAGGGTAGATTACTGGTTGTCTAGGCCTGCTACTCAGGGGTTAATTGGTCAATTAACAAAAAAGTGTCAAATTTTCCTACACCCAAACATGACTGTGTAAGAGGTTGAGACTTTATTTCACCGTGTTTTCATTTTCCCCTCTTCCCTATTTTCTTTTGCAATATTAAAAGTTCAAACCTGGGTTTTGCATTTTGTCTTCAAAATCCCTAAATCCCCATGCAATATCATGCTTTATCATTGTAGTGTAGACTCTTAAATAAGCTCTTCTTTTAAGGTGTTTATTTAAATCCAGTTACAGTAAACTTTAATAGATGCTCCATTTTTTTTCCATTCAATTAAAATGGTATTGTATTGAATACTACTAAATGACCTAAATAAATGTCAGGGCCCAGAAATCTTATTAAATAGAGATTTTCATTCTAATCTTTAGAAAATATAATATCCAGACATTCTATAAAATTGATCTTATTCCTTTTAAATTCGTGCTCACTTCTGATAAATCTAGACATCAAAACCCTTTAGATATGCTAATGATTCCCATCTCATACAAAATTGCTTTCTTCCCTGCTATTTGCACATTTCTTACAATGGGGATCCCATAACCTAGGAAGATTTTGTTAGACTCCAATTTCATTGGTTTACATTACAAAAATAATAGTTTGGTTTTCAAAATATAAAATACTATAACGTCAAATACATTCCCCAATAACAATGATCTCTAAGAATGTCATCAAATCTACATTTTTTTAACCTAAGTATATTTTAAAACTCAATTGTTGCATTTTACTCCATATCTTTGAAAGTCCCCATTTGTAGATATATCACTCGTTATACATCTAGTTTGCTATTGATAACACTTATATTGATTTGAATGTTCTACTCTGAATGATGTCATGAAAAAATATTATTGGAGTTAATTGTACTAAATATATTGTTTGTAATTGTTTTTAGGAAAAAAATTTAAAAAAAAAATCAGGGCAGAGGCTTTTTGTACTGAGCAAATGTCCAGTCAGGTGAAGTAAAGACAGCTTTGCACATGAGGTCTTCTAGGGAACCATCTGACAGTTCGAATGATTAGTCATTTGAGAATGAGGCTTTGAAGGAGCACCAACTACATACTGTCCTCTGGGGTAGCTACCAGGTGGCTAGTTGGAACTATAATGGAAGAAAATTTTTCTCTTCTACTCTTCTAGGTTCTGTGGCTGGTATAAGAATTAAATTGTTTTAATGCAGATTAACAGGAGAAGAAAAATTATTTCAATTACTTACATATATATATGGGAACCTCACAAAAATATGAAACTCAAAATGTGGCCAGAAGATTGAGGTTCAAATACCATTCTGAATTAAGGAAAGGGATAGGGGTCTGGGACTTTGGGGTGGAGGGAAGCAATTCTTGGGAAATTGAGAAGAGGAATTGTAGGTTGCTGTCCTGCAGGTAAGTCTCTCAGGCAAAAAAGTGATCTCTGGTAATAGCTCCCTTCCTATAGGCCCCCTTCTGAATGGAAATTTATAAATGCAGATTTCACTTAAAAGAAGGCAAAGTCAACTCTGTTTTCAGAGTGTGTCTTCTAGAAGTCTGCAGTTTCTCAAAGTAATTAACATAAAATAATCCCCATGCCAAAAAGGAATATTTGGGGATGGCATATCCTGATACCCTTCTCTGGGCTCTTGATTTTCAAATCTGGAAGTGGGGGATAGAAAATGTTCAAGTTAAAAAGCCACACAGTTTGCTGCTTTCACCAAGGTTCAGCTGTTTTTTTTTAATAAATGCTCAACAATCCGGGGTTAATTTTCAGATTCTGAAAATGTTGATTCTGACAATTTTTGCCACTGTTTTTGTTCTTGCTGTTACTTTTATGGAGGAGAGCATTTTCAAAGTTAATACCATGCCATTTTCACTGACATCTGAGGACAAATTGATTTTTGTATTGATTTTATATTCTGTGTTCTGACTAAATTTGTTGTCACTGCTAATAGCTATTTTATAGTTTTCTTAGTGTTCTCTATATTAATGGTCATTTCATCTGCAACTAATGACACTTACACTTTTTTCTTTCTAATCTGTAAAATTTAATGTCTCTTTTTTTTGCACTATTATACTGATGAAGACCTCTAGTGCACTGTTGAATGAGGGTCAAAAAGAAACATTGACTTTTTCCCAATTTTTGCAAGAAAGCATTAAGTCATCAATCATTAAGTATGTTGTTAATTGTAGTTTTTCATAATTGCTGTTTGTCAAGTTAATAAAGATTCTTTTGTTGATTAAGCATGGAGGCTATTAGATTGAGGTGGCTCTAGAGCCTTTGTAGTCTACTTAAACAAACCAAAACCTAAGCCTCAAATCCCTCAAGGTTAAGATTTCAAAACTGGGAGCAACCAATGACAAACAACCAACTAGACTTTTAGAAATAAGACAACTGTTTATAAAGCCAATCAAATAATTTCCTTGCTTTGGTTCTACATCTTCTCTGTTAAAGTCTGTTTTTGCTCTAGTGGGTAGAGGGCCCCTAATCATTTCCAATTTGCTGCTGCTCAATTAGAAACAATTTTTGCTTAGATAAACTTAAAACTTTTAATATGCCTCAGTTTATCTTTCAACAATTTCTATTATACCTGCTTTGCTTAGTTTTATTTTATTACTGATGGCCCTTAACTTTTGCCAAACAATTTTTCCAAATGTATTTTTTGTTCAGGAGTCAGCAAAATTTCTTGTAAAAGATCAGATAGGAAATATTTTAATGTTTCCAGGTTGTATAGTCTCTTTGTGACAATTGAACAATTCCATTACAGTACAAAAGCAGCATAGACAATAATAAATGAATCTTCTGTGGGTAAGTTTATTTACAAAAGAAACTGGTGAGCTAAATTTAGCCCACACTTTAGTTGGCCAGTCCATCTAAAAGATTATTTTTTCCCCCTTTGAATCTGTTGTATCAATATGTGAATTTCATTGAATTCCTTTTAATCTATTCCTAGGATAGAATCCACTTCGTCATGATACATCATTGTTATTTACCGCTTTATTTTATTTAACACTCTACTAGAGTATTGTGTATCATTGTAGAGTGTTTGCCTTCCCGTTTTTTATTTCTGTCTCTTTTTCCCTACTGTGATGCCTCTAGGGATAGAAAACTTTCCCCTTCTTCCCTTTCAGGTTCTTGGTCTAATAGTTAAATTGACATAAAATAGATTAACAGGAGAAAAACAAATTTAATTTCATACACATGGTAGCCTCATAAAAAAATATAAGTCTTAAAGAAGTAGCAAAATCAAGAGGCTTTCATACCTTTTAGATAAAGAAACAACAAGTTTGTGAAGAATTGACAAGACAAGGGGGTTGGAGCTTAGGGTAGTAAATTAGTGAATAAGTAACAAGGTTTTTTTAATACAGACTTTTTGGCCCTAAACTCTCTTCTTGGTGATAAGGATGCCTTGTATCCTCCTGTACCTGAAGAGTAACTTTCACACGGGGGTTGTATTTCCTGCTTTCAAGGGAACAAACAAGGGTCAGAGTGTTACTTGAAACTGGATTCACCTTTTGGTGGGTGTGGAACCAAAAGGCACAATCAAGTCAAAGAGTAGGAAAATTAAGGATTTTATTGGCTACAAGTAGAATAAACACCAGGGATATTTCCCAAAGCAGTGTCCCCCCCGCAAACAACAAAATTGGGAAATTTTAAGATGAGGGTGCATGGATTGCCATGGAGGTGCTCAGCGAAGGAAAATTCTTTCTAAAATTGGGACCAAAGTCATCCTAGGTCAACAGAATCCAGGTCTTAGTTGATTGAAGTCACAGGGTCCTGCAAGGGTCAGCATCAACAATACTCTGGATCAAGTTAGTCCAGTGTTGAGTGCTCAGAGGAGCTTAAATTCTGCAAAAATGACTCAAAAATGTACGTTAGGTCAATCTTAATTTTTAAAACAGCCCTGGAAATTTTGCCATTGACTTATTGTCTCTGATAGGGCTGGACTATCTTCTGGTCTGCATTCTCTTTGTTTCCTTAAAATCTTTACTGACAGCTTTGCATTCTTTTGTAATTCCAACACCTGCTAGGAAGTTCTGCAAGAAATATGCTGTGGCAAGTAGTATCTATCATGCAAACATCACAAAATGGTTAGGGACCTAAAATGACTTTTCTTATGTCAAAAATAGTTCTGTCTTGTCTTTCTTTTTCTGGGACCCCTAACTCTTTCTGCTTACAAGATTGTCCTCTCACCAGCTGTTTCTTTTTTTTTTTTTTTTTTTTTTAAAGATTTTATTTATTTATTTGACAGAGAGAGAAATCACAAGTAGGCGGAGAGTCAGGCAGAGAGAGAGAGAGAAGCAGGCTCCTGCTGAGCAAAGAGCCCGATGCGGGGCTCGATCCCAGGACACTGAGATCATGACCTGAGCCGAAGGCAGCGGCTTAATCCACTGAGCCACCCAGGCGCCCCTCACCAGCTGTTTCTTAAGTAACTTTAATATCAAAATGCCACAATGGCACAGTTTGTGATGGCACGTCTGCTCTCCTCATAGTCTTACTTTCAACAACACTGATACATTTATTAGTTTTCTTAAACTTGGGATGCACACAAAACAGTTTCTGGATTGCTCTATTTAATTATTAATAATAAACCTTAGAAGTTAAATTAAAATCATTATATGACTTCATGAGTGTTCTGGATCATATCAAATGATCCAACAGTGTTCATTCCAGTTTGAAAAATAATAAGTGAATCACTTTTGTACTGTGATAAATGACAAAATAGTGTTAAAAGAGTTTGTCACACTTTGTTACGACTTTATTTTCAATACATCTCTATGTAATAGGAATGTCATATACATCTCTATGTAATAAGAATATTAATAGGATGTTATATACAATAGTAATAGGATGTTATATTCATCTTTATGTAATAGGAATATTAATAGGAATGATTATCTTTAGTCTATCACATCAAAATGAATATTTTTAGATTCCTCAAGGAAAAACTTTTTCAAATGTTCTCTGAAAAATGAAAACATATATGCATGCACTCACACTCATATGGAACAAAACACTGAAACACTTAGGTAACCTAGTTTCTAATTAATTAATATCATCAATGCCTTAATCAAGTTACTATAAAATTATTCTGTAATATATTTAACTGAAGTCCATTCTAATTGTTATAAATACCTAATCTTAACTTTTTTTGTTTTCTTCTTAGTTTGTTATTTTTTGTTGTTGTTAATTTTTTTTAATTTTAATTCCAACATAGTTAACATACAGTGTTATATTCGATTCAGGTGCACACTATAGTGACTCAACAATTATATACATCATTACTCAGTGTTCATCCTGATTAGTGCTCTTTCAATCCCTTTCACCTAATGTATAAAAAAAGTAAACTATAACTACCCTCTTTAATAGTTTAGTTTTCTTATAACTGACATCTTACAATCTTACAATCTTACATCTTACAATCTTACATCTTAGAATTACAAATAATAAAAGGATTTAATTTAACCACCAAGCTTACCTTCGTAGGAAAAATGTTTGCAGGTATTTGTCATAGATAAAAAACAGTATATACCCTATAGTATTACTTTAGTTGGTGAGTTAATCTTGACATTGAAATGTACTCTTTTCAGGTATTAATTACATTAAAGAATTAAATGATAGTGTAGTTATGACAATTCTTCTTGACAGCTGTCCTCAATTTTTAGAAAGTTCAGAAAGTGATCTATTTTATTCTTTATGAATTTTTGGTGACCTTTCTTTAAAAAAACTTCACTGTGGGTTCAATTTATCTTGTTTCATTGAAAACAAGAATCACAACCAAGGTTTTTGTTTTGGGTACATAACCATAGTATACAAAAGGGATTTCATATTATTATTACTGGGTATATTTCAGTGATAATATCTTGTGACTATAAATTTTCTAATTAATATTTTGATGTTGGTAGGAAATTTTTGAATAACAAAGCTATGTCTATAGTTCCATTATTACACTGGAAGGCCATAACTTTAAGTCTTAGCCTATACTGTCACAAAATCCATTATGATTTTCTCACATATAGTCATATTTACAATCTGTTTCTGAGCCAAGAACGAATCTCCACTGGGGCTTCCCATCGTAAGATAGAAATAGATAATAAACCACTTTAATTTTAAAACATTTACTCTTACGAAAGGTCATGTTTATCTATTTTAAGATGCAACTTCCTACATTTTAACATCTTTGTAATTGAGCATATCTTTCAATCAATGCGTTTGAAAATTGCAGTCAGTGAGGTAACTATAATGAAGTATTTCTCAGTTAATGTCCATGTACAAATTTGGACATAAATGTACACATTATCATTTATTTTGAAAAATGTAAGTTACTAGTTGTATGTGCTTTCAGCTTAACTGGTCTTTAATGTGTCTTTGGGGATGTCTAGGTGGCTCACTCAGTTCAGCATCTGCCTTCAGCTCAGGTCATGCTCCCAGGGTCTTGGGATCAAGTCCCACATTAGGATCCCTGCTCAGCCAAAAGCCTGCTTCTCCTTCTCCCTGCTGCTTTCCCTGATTGTGCTCCCTTGTGTGTTCTCTCTCTCTTTCTCTCTAACAAATAAATAAAAATATTTGGGGAAAAATATGTCTTTAAAATTATACTAAATTTCAACATTGCACTAAAGACTGGAAACAAAGCAGAATCTTAACAAAGCTGACAAACAAATTTTATATTTGATGTAATTTAATATTCATCATTTGGAGGAATGAACATCATTATATGTTGGCCTTATGAATCAAAAACCCATCTTTATCTAAGAAGTGTTATGTTCTGTTAGGAATATATTGCAAAAAGATTGCTTATCATATGGCACACAATGTGAATTAGGGCAAAAAAATGTTGAATTCTTTATAATAAATTTAAGAAATCCATAGCAAGAAAACTCTGGCATGTCTGATTCATTCATAGTCTTTAAAGTCATTGAACATTAATGTGTTAGAAATTTCCTATCTACTTTAGTAGACCACAGTTTAATTAACTTCTGTGATTCACATCAGAGTATATATACAGTGGTTTACCCACAGTTTTTGACAGGCATTAAAATTATAATGTCAATGTTACAAAAGTCAAGGTCACGAATACTGATTATGAACAGCACCATGTCATGTCACTGTGAAGCTATAAATTGCTTCTGGTCACTAAAAATTGTTTCCATATTTAATTTTCACCCACATAATAATTCTTAAGAATGAAATCTTCCCCAGTGATTTTTGTTGTACATACATAGAAACTTAAATGGGGGTTAGGTGAGCTGATCAAGAATTAGCTGCAAGTTCTAAGGAACAGAGATCCTAGAGCCTGATACCAAGTTGCCAAGTATTTTGGTTCTTAATGCAGTACATGGGCAGGTATTTGAAAATGTGGCAAATGAGTGACATGAAAAATGTGACAAATTGGTTCTATTCCTGGTAACTTGTATGGTCAGCTACAGTCCCTCAACATGTCAGTAAATGAAGCTCTTAAAAATCCCTGAGGAAAGAATATAATTGCACACTGTTATCTGAAAACATTCCAATAACATGTTTTGGTATAATCAAGAAAGCACAAACATCAAAACCTGCATTATGCAGGTCATATGATATGGAAGGTCAGTGATATGGAAGAAAATGCCAGAGAGGAGTTTTCTTTTCAGAAAACCTCCATCACCTCAGATCTTTATACAAAAAAAAATAATTTGTAGGAGAACACGGATATCAAATTGAAAATGAATTAAAAAGTTATAGAAAGTTGGCGGCTCCTGGGTAGCTTATTCAGTTAAGCATCTGCCTTTAGCTCAGGGTTCTGGAATTGAGCCCCACCTCGGGCTCAATAAGGAGCCTGCTTCTCCCTCTCCCTCTGACATTATCTTCTGCTTGTGCTCTTTGTCTCTCTCTCTGTCAAATAAATAAATAAAATCTTAAAAAAAAAAGTCATAGAGGGGCACCTGGGTGGCTCAGTGGGTTAAGCCTCTGCCTTCAGCTCAGGTCATGATCCCAGGGTCCTGGGATCGAGCCCCACATCGGGCTTTCTGCTCTGCAGGGAGCCTGCTTCCTCCTCTCTCTCTGCCTGCCTCTCTGCCTACTTGTGATCTCTGTCAGATAAATAAAGAAAAAAATTAAAAAAAAAAAGTCATAGAAAGAAGTTAGACTCTAAAGACAAAGTTTTTTTTTTTAAGAAACAATTAATACATTTATATATTTTTTAAGTTCTACACATGAGTGACCTGAAAAAAACGTATGTTTAAGTAGGTATGGAATTCTTGAAAATTCTTATGGATTAAAAATTACAAATAAAAATGGTACAATGTAATGTATTCTACCTGTTTTTCTTAGTAGCCTTTTAAATAATGATAAATTTTATAATCTATGGCACCTTATATTGAATGGCATGGTGGTAATGTTTTTATTCTTTTGTTTTAAGGAAATTTTAAATGCCAGATAATTAAGGAAAAATGATTTTGCATTATACCTCAAGGATCAAGAGGATAGCACTAAATATTTTTTTTTCAGTTTCCCTCACGAAAATAATTCATGAATAGCAGCAGTCAATAAGAAGAGTACAAAATATGAACCACAGACCTGTACCCCTGAAGCAAATGTTACATTATATGTTAATAAAAGAATCACCATTATTCTAGAATTTAAAAAACATAAGAATAAAAGATTAAAAATATATATAATATAATTATATAACAATATTACATTGTATATTGTTATACTATATATGCTTCCAGAAAGCTATCAGACTCCCTACAAGGAAATATTAATCTCTCATAAATTCTTCTTTTATTAATTATTACTATTATTTAACAAAATTCAAGGAAAGAATCCCTGCCATAAATGTGTTATTTTGACAGTTACAGTGAATAAAACTCAGTACTTTCCCATTTACTGCTCTCTCTCTCTCTTTTTTTTTTTTTTCAACAAAACCAAGAGATCGTCAGCTGGTGTCCTGGCTTGGACTAGGACTGAGGTGACTTATGGCTCTCTCTTGAAAAAAAAAAGACCTTTGCCTAGTGACCTCTAAGTTTGAGCAATGAATGAAGTACAAATCCAGTATTGCTTCTCAGCACCAATGAGCTCTTTTCTTTTTTTTCATGTTTTTATTTCAATTCCCGTTAATTAATATACAGTGTTACATTAGTTTCAGGGGTACAGTGTAGAGATTCAACATTCCACACAACACCTGGTGCTCATCACAAGTGATTCCTTAATCCCCAGGACATATTTCACCCATACCCCCATCTACCCCCCCTCTCATAATCATTAGTTTGTTCTTTAAGAGTTTGTTTCCTGGTTTGTAATTCTCTCTCTCTTTTTTCCCTATGTTCATCTGTTTTGTTTTTTTTAAATTACACCTGAGTGAAACCGTATGGTAATTGTCTGTCTCTATCATTTCACCAATGAATTCTTCTTAAAAACAATTTACCTAGGATGGCACAGTTATGTATGAGACTCTTGGTTTCAGCCCAGATCTGATCTTAGGGTCCTGAGATAGAGCCCTGTGTTGGGCTTCCCTCTCACAGTAGCTTGAGTTTCTCTCTCCCTTCTCTCTGCCCCTCCCTCCTGCTTTCTCTCTCAAATAAATAAATAAATCTTTTTAAACGAAGAACAAAAAACAATTTGCCTAATCTTTTTCCCAATAAAAGCCCTCAGCCCACCATCTGTAATTGGGACACTATTTGATTTTTTACCTAAATCTGTGTACTCTGAATTATAATTCTTTGATCCCAAATATACCCATTGCTTCTTAAACTGGTTTCTTTTTAGGTTGACACAGATTATCTATTAGCACTTGGGTTTCAAAAAATGATTGCTAAGTAATTCAAAGCATGTGGATAGCATTCCTTCTGATATCATGTTTCATATACATGTTTCTGGGGTAGCATTTGTCTGGATTTTAAGAGATATTTCTAACTTCAAATATTCAAGTCAGTACTCCTTTAATATTTTTTAAACTATAACTTAAAAACATGTTCCCCTACATGTTAAATATATGATCATTATAATTTATTTGTCTGAGGACAGAACAGAAGATACTTTTCTGCTTTCCAACAGAGATGAATAAACACTAAAAAATTCTAACTCTCTGTTATCTATTATTACAGTGCCATCAGCTCAGGCCAGGATTTTTATAATGATCTTGTAGAATATAGTTGCTTTTTTAATATCAAAAATGTTTTATTTGATTTTATTTTTTTGATAGATTGCTTTGTAAAGAGGTCTTTCACATTTTATGTTGTTACTTACAAATTTCAACTATGTGGGTTTCATTTTCCAAAAACACTGAGAAAACACACAATAGTCCTTTATACATTTATTATGATTCATGTTTCTTCTGTAAAAATAAATTATTATAAATATATCTGATTGACCACCCATGACTTCTTGGGAATGTGGTGAATAAACACCTAATCATCTTATTTTAATTTAAACAAGTGATCCCTTTAGTCTCTATGCTGGAGAATGTAGTTGCTGAAAAGGATGAATTAAGAAAGACATGAGGTCAAGGTCATTGTACTTTTTTATGTCCTCATTATAAACCATGAAAAGAATATATTATAGAGAGGGGGAAAAAAGGATGGAATTTTGATCTTTCAGCCACAGAGGTGAGGTATCTGGGATGTATTTACTTAAACCCTAATAATGATAGAACAAAAGGAAACTGGATGCCCCATTTTTATAAATTTCAAAATGTCATTTTTGCAAGCTGATTGGCTTGATAGTTATTATAATTTAGTTTATATAACAAACCAAGTCTCAGCATACAAGTCTCCTAAATTATAATAGAAATTTTTGATCAGTATGTGTTTTGATGGATCAGATGCATTAGATAAAAAGTTCCCGAGACATATTCTCTGGATAATTTAAAGAATAGCTTCTACAATAGAAAGGCAATAGGTGTGACTTCACATCCTCAGGCAGGATGTGCAGGCTTAGTGAAAGAAATTGTAGACAATGAGAGTCAGAGGCATGCGCACTGCGTGTGGGTCGCCCTGATCCTCAGCCAATTTTCCGTGTCCTAAAGCACGAGATGATTTCAACCAATTTTCTTCGCTTGATTTGAAGAAAAACAAAGAGATAAAAAATCTATATGCTAGACATTTTCTACAGAAGAAATTTAAAGTGGGCAACCTGCCATCTCTAAGAAAACGAAATCCAAACGTTGTTAGATATTTTGTATCAGCGTATTATAAAGAGAAGATGCAAAACTTATTTTTATATTTTTCATTTAAAATAAAAATAAAACAGCTGTTATATAAATAAACTTGTCCTAAAGGAGGATTTTAATATAATTGTATGCAACTTTACAATACCGTTTTTCTAGTAATTCAGCATTTGAATGATAAAAATGATAGAGTGCTTAAACATATGTGTTTATATAGTTTTCAAAGTAGCTTTTTTTGACTTAGTAGTGTGGTGGTTCTATCTGCAAAACTAATTGCAACGTTGACTCTTTCTTCTACCAGCCCCAGTTCCTATAGCTTGGGGGTTTTCTAACCGGTGGAGTAATAACTGCGGAGTCAGGGTGTGAATAATAAAACATGATGCCTGGGGATTAACTACATATGAAACAAAATATTTAGAGGAAATACAAAGTGTATGTCTAAGAATATGAAAATCTAGGCATAATCCTTGAAAATAACAGAAATTATATAATTAAATTTGTGTAAGAATACGTTAGTTATAATTTTAATATCAGCACATCCACAAAGGAAATGGAAACTATCAAGCAAAATCACTTACCATGTAGGTTTTTTTTTCCTCTTTTCAAGTATGTGACAAAATTTGTATGAGAATCTATTTTTTCCCTAACCTGGGTGTCAATTATATTAAGATTTTATAATTATGCAGTTGGATTTAATACCAGGAAAACAAATGCTAATATCCACATTACATAAGTTAGTAGGAAATAATTCCTAATAATAACAAAAATCTGAATGCTCACAAAGATTAAATGTTTATAGAAAAGAAAATTATGCTATTTTCATCAGAAAATAACGGGACACCTGGGTGGCTCAGGGGGTTAGGGCCTCTGCCTTCTTCTCAGTTCATGATCCCAGGATCCTGGGGATCCAGCCAGGCATTGGGCTCTCTGCTCAGTGGGGAGCCTGCTTCCTCCTCTCTTTGCCTGCCTCTCCTCCTACTTGTGATCTCTGTCTTTCAAATAAAAAAAAAATAAAAATAATTTAAAGAAAATAATTCCTCAAATGCTCTGCATAGTGACAAAAGGTGGTAAAATCATAATTAAAATATCAAGGTGATGTCTGTTATTCACACACTGACACATCATGGCCCCATCATCAATTCCCCAGAGGCCAAAGTTGTAGTGAGTCTACTTACAGGTAATAGAAGCTGATGTTGCCTTTAGTAGAGCAGATAAAAAGCTTCACCACTAAGACATAATAAGCTGCTTTCAGTACATTAAAAATGTATATGTTTAAAAACTCCCTTTCTTATATACAATGATATATATTTTATAACTTACACATTTCTGTTCTAAATTTGGGGTAAGAATGGGGTAAAAGTGACACACATAGCTAGTGAGATTCCACCTGCATCCAAAGGGAGAAGAAACACAAATTCACATAAGAAAGATTAATGATGACCCGAGCTTCCCCCAAGTGCCCCTCCATAAACAACAAACACAGCTGAAAATGCAAGTACGCTCAGATCTCTCTGAAAGATTTGCAGAATTTACATAAATTCAGCAGGGGACTATATTAAGTGTGTTTCAACCAGCAGGAGTGTTCTGTATTTTATGGCTTTCTCTTATGCAAATATACTCTTCAGAAGATATATTTTAAGTTAAATATTTTTTTCTTTTTTAAACACAAGCTCCTTGTACATGTTAGCAGTGCTAAAAACTCCAGGCCTAAAATGGTGTCACTTAGGTTACAGCCCCAAGTCATTAAACCAAGACTTAATACCAAAACTAACTGCAGTTTCAACTCCAAGGAATGTAACCTTTCACCCATCCCATTTATTAATGGCACCAATGAGTCTGTCACAGAACCTTCTCCATTCCCCAAAAGAAGATGAAGTAATCTGCATGTTACCCTCTGTTGTTTCACCTAGGGGATAATGACTGCCTGGAACAATACTTTCTTGCTTTTTGCTTTTAACTTTCTTGCCCTACCCGCTTTCCTATAAACACCTTCCATTTTGCACCGCTCCTTGGAATTTCCCTCTACCTGCTAGATGGGATGCTGTCTGATTTATGAGTCATTTAATAATTAGCTCTTCAAATTTACTTGGTTGAATTTTGTTTTTTAACAGAAGTACTGTGGGACTATATCTACAGGTTGTACAATTTATTTTTTTACTAAATCTTATATTTTATACATTGAGAAATAAAGCTTATCTCTGAAAAATGATCCTGTAACAAAGCTGTTTAATTTTTTCAAATAATTAAAAATTATACAATATTAGTTACAATAAAATATTTAACTAATATCTTGGATGAGATGCATTTGACTGTAAAGAAAAGAAACCCTCAATTCCTTTTGATTTGAACAGTGAGTACATTTATTATCTCCCAAATAAGAAGTCTGGAAATAGGACTGCTCCAAAAATGACATGGCAGAGCTCTGGATTCACTTCTCTGCATGTTTGACTTTGTCCTCCTTGGTATGTCGGCTTCGTTGCAACTCTCACAGCAAGACTATCACAATTCCAAGCATCAAATCCATTAGCACCACTGGAAACAAGGCCACTAGGAAGTATTCATCAGCAACATCATCCTGTAAGAATTTCTTTTATAGTTTCAAGTCATGTGTTTTTTTCCTAAACCAATCACTCTGGAGGACAAAGAGATTTGAAGAATGGCTTATTTTGAGGATGAAATGTGTCGCGCTCTCCCTGCCTGCAGAGATGACGCAACACCAACACACACACAGGTCGATGCACAAGCTCTTGTTTATTCCCTGGTCCATCTTTCTCCTCCTTTCTTTTCTCCTTCCCCTGCAGGGAAGTTCCCTTGCCTTATATAGGGCATAACAACCAATCACAGAGGTGTTCAGGGGCTCAACAGGAGGTATCTGGGGCTCATAGGCAGTGGTGGCATGCGGTGTTCATGTGACGAGCAAGAGGTCGCATGTGGCCAGGGCGGATGTTTTTCAGGCTGTCCGTGCTGCTCGGGCTATGTAGCTGGCGTCATCTTAGGGGCGTGACCGGCGCCATCTTAGGGGCGCGACCCCAACAGCTCCCCCTTCTTTATTTATTTGTATGGATAAGGGACCGTGCCTGTCTTAGGTTGGGACGATCAACTTGTGCCCTTACCCGTCATCAAATATTGCAGAGTATGCTGCAGCTTCTGTCTTAGGTTGGTACGCCGTTACCGTCCTCATTACCCGTCATTGACTACCAGTCCAGCATGCTAAGCCATACTTGGGGTGAGCTACCATGCTCTGTGGCTACCAAGGCTTGATGTACAGCCTGCCGGTCTCTGGCTAATGTGCGTTGGAGGGCCCTTATCCAATGCAGCGCCAGGAGGAGGACGAGGAGCACAATACAGCCAAGTGCAATAGTCCCAAACCAGGATTTCCCAAAAGCCACCACTGCCTGCATAGTTTGTAGGAATTGGGAGGCCGTGAGAGGGTTGACTCTCGTGGCATTGATCTGCAGAATCTCCATCCAGAGGGAGGCTGTCAGATTGTGGAATTTGGCTGACCAGGTGCCGTTGAGCATCTGAGATAATTCTCGGGAGAGGTTCGCTGCTCAGGAGAGATTAGAATACAAGTTAGATGTGATGCATATGCCCGATAAGGGCTGGATACAACTGGTGGAGAGAATTTGCGACATTAGGTTCATTTGTTCCTGGAGGAGATCTACCCTTTGATTGAGGATCATTACGAGTGATATACAAGGGGGTTGAAAGGAAGAAGAATAGTTAAAACGAACAAAGAAGCAAAGGCTCCCGGGAAGGAGTAAGGAAGTGATGTTGTAAGCAGCTTCGGTGTTCTCGTATGGTAGAGATGGAAAGCCGGTACTTGCATTGGTAGAGAAAAACAAAGGAAAAACTGTCGAGTCATTAGAGAGGGGCAGAGGAGCGGGCCAGGCTTGCACGATGGCCCGTAATTGTACTTCTCTATTCTGCCATGGTTGAGTCAAAACACTGAAGGATAGGATGAGTATCCACAGTAGGCATAGGGGTTCATCGTTTACTCCAAAGGAGGGTGCTGGGATAAGAGAGGCACAACTTGCCAAATACAGAAATGTTCTAAGTTGGCCTATTTCAAAGGCCAACTTTGTAGCTCTGAATCTAAATGACCATTTTTAAGATTAGGACATAACATGTATCAAGAATGTTCAAGGTCATTTAGATTTAATTCCTCAATAGTCCTTAGAGTTTAGTCCTGATATTAATGATTCCCCAAAGTGGATACAGGATTTAGATCCAAATCCTCACATCTCAGGATTCAAGTAAATAATCTGTGTCAATTACTTTTGAAATTACTGCCAAAAGATTAGTTTTAAAAACCATCTGATAATTCTTGCTTTCTTTTAACCTTTATTCTGATCATGACCACTCATTACAAAATCCATTCACTTTATCTCTAGCAGAAGCAAATTACTTGATTATAACCCTCCATTACCTCAATAAACTTCTCATCCCTAGACCTGCAAAGTTAGCAAAGTCAAGTACAGAATACCTAAGACGGTAGAAGAGGTAAAAAGGCATAGATATGTTGGGTAGTCCCTCAGTTCTGGATACTGCTTAGCAGCGCAATATCAAATAAGCAATGACAGACAGCAACTATCCCAATCTAGGTCAGTACAACAGCCAAAATACTTTGTAAACTCTTTCTTTGGTTCTTTCTGGAGATCAAATCAACACTCTTCTGATTAAACAGCATGTGAGGAGCTTAAGAGCAACTGAAGTGTTTAACAATATTTACTTATCTAACATCTTTTACCAAAAAATTGTACTAAAAATAATACTAATCATAACTCATAACTGAGAAAAGTACTAACATGAACTGGTACTAACGTAAACTGCAAAGGCCAAGAACAGAAATTAGGAGTTGTGTAATACTGAATAGTATATGTGAACTAAAGACTCTGCTGCCTTGTATAGCACCAAGTATACTTTCCTTTGATAAACCCAAACTTAGGCACAAGAACTCAGTGTTAGCAGGATTTCACCTTTTCTTACTATGTTTTATTTGTATTTGTACCTAATTTTTACTGAAACTTAATTTATTGAAATTTAATTTTTAAAAGATACTATTTAGAAAATGGTCTTACCCAGAGAAAATTATAGTGACACATATTTTAGATATTACATTATTATGTTTAATTTAAATATTAGATTAAAAGTCTATAGTATCACATATACCAATTATTTAAGCTGTCTTTCCATTTGAGATGAAAGGCTTATGCTAAGCTATACTCCTCACCTTCCCTGTGACTAAGAGCTGAATTGCGAGATATATACCTACAAGAAGTGGCAATCTGTAGCTATGAAGAGTTCTGTGTAAGTGTGTAAAGTTAAGGGACCTATAAAAGGATTGAACTCCCATCCTTAGCCACATTAGCACCAAGCTCCAACTGAGTTAACTGTTTCAAAGTGTTAGATAAGACAGTGATAACTAAAGAAATAGGAACAAAGAAAGGTTCTATTTCATCATCTTAAGGTTTCACAGAGATGACGCAGGTTTACTATTCAAATTCCCACCTCCTGAAAAACAGCTTCTTAAATAACTCTCAAGAGGGGTTCCGTTAGCTTGCCCGCAAGGGGCTCTCCATTCGGAGTCTAAAAATTTCTGACCCCATTATCTTTACCTTTACCGTCGCGATCCGCGAACATACAGCTGCTGTCCCTTTGTGGTTGCTCTTCAGCAAACTTCTAACCTTTCCTTTGTGGTCATCCTAGTGACGAACGTGCAATATGACGAGGGGGAAAAGGTACTCATGTATTGCCTTCTCTCACCTTCTCCCTAAAATGCTAAGTTTAAAAAGCTGCACAACTTCTATTCCATGAAATCTTCCTGTTAGAACTACCACTTCTAAAAATCAAGTAAACAAAATGGAAACATTGTATTTCACTCTGACAAAACTGTTCAATGTGAGATCAATGCACATAAATTTAAAAAGTTAAATATACCTCAATATTATCAGTAAATCAAAACATATCTCAACCACTATCAGAATTTCTACCTTCACTGTATCTTTGCTATTTTTAAATATACTCACATTTCCCAGGTTTCGGTACCAAATGTCGCGCTCTCCCTGCCTGCAGAGATGACGCAACACCAACACACACACAGGTCGATGCACAAGCTCTTGTTTATTCCCTGGTCGATCTTTCTCCTCCTTTCTTTTCTCCTTCCCCTGCGGGGAAGTTCCCTTGCCTTATATAGGGCATAACAACCAATCACAGAGGTGTTCACGTCAACAGGAGGTATCTGGGGCTCGTAGGCAGTGGTGGCATGCAGTGTTCATGTGACGAGCATGCGGTCACATGTGGCCAGGGCGGATGTTTTTGAGGCTGTCTGTGCTGCTCGGGCTATGTAGCCGGCGCCATCTTAGGGGCGCGACCGGCACCATCTTAGGGGCGCGACCCTGACAGAAATGGATGTTGAGAAGTCAACTTCCAGAAATTCTATATCTTAATCCTTGGATTCGATAGCAGGATGGAGCTTTCTTGGGGAGAACACTAGGACTATGAAAATAGTGTCTATTTAACAAACACAATTTTGTTGGCTCAAATAGGAAATGGCCCTACTTTTCAACTATCAATTACTAAACCAAAACATTCTCCTTTTCAGACAAATGAGAACAATGGACTAATAGTTTATGATGGCTAATAAAATGTCTATGATAATTAATAAGCAGCTGCATCTGAAAGACAGATGGGATACCTACCTTTAGACCTGTCTGAGCTGATTCAATAAAATCCAACATCTAAGATGTTAAAAACACAGTTAACACTTATATGTAATTTTTTATTGCCATTGTCAATTTAATAAGCCAATATCTAACAGAGACTTATACTTTGTTCTACTTTGTATATACTGCTCTATGTAGTCCATGTACACTTAAGTTTCCACACAATGAAAACAGAATATTTGGAAAACAAATAAATATATTAAAGGACTTTCTCTTTATGAAATTCATTGAAATATTACATGATCTAATAGTTATGTTATGTTATATAATATAATATAACTATTCTATAGTCTTATAGACTATAGAACCTTTTCTTAATTCATGGAAAAAAGAATAATGACAACCTGAACTTTTCCCAATTACCCCTACTTAAACTGTGAACACAGCTGAAAATATCACTTCCTTAGGCCCTTCGGAGAGATTTATGAAAATCACAGAAATGCAGCAGGGGATCTTATTAAGTGTGTTTCAATCAGCAGGAAAACTTGTACTTTATGGTTTTTTCCTATGCAAATATATTCCTCAGAAGATATATTTTAAGTTAGGTAAATTTTTAAAAAATACATGTGCATGTGCATATCAGAGTTGAAGGTGAATGAATGAGAAATTGCTCATAATTTTCAAGGAAACCTTGCATTGATGGCTACATTCCTCCCTTTTGTGAAAAGTAATGAGCTTTGACTATTACTTGGGTTTTGATTTAAACATCCACCTTGGCTATTAGTCTTGAAGCAGTATTTCTTGTATGTCACTTGAGAAGCAAAACAAGAAAAAAATAATAAATGAGAGAGTGAAAGTAAGGAAGTTTAATTTTTTTTTTTATAGTATGTTACTTGATGTACAAACAGAAATTCTTATGATAGAACTGTAGTGGCAATGGCAGGTAGCAGTAATAAAAAAGCAAAACAACAACAACAAAACAAACAAATAAATGTCACTGTCCCTGGTATATAATACTGTATCCAGAACTTTTGATGTTGTTACTAGATGTGAGAACAGAACAAAAGAAATAGAAAGGAGAGGGAAAAAAACAAACAAAACAAAAACAAAAACAAAACAACACCTCTCAGTCTCAGTGCTTAAACCTGAAAGAGGTAAGCAGACAATTTTATAATCTCAAATTAAATAACAGCAATGTCCAATCTCTGTTTAGCAGCTGGGATAACTGTTTACTTGCCAATCTGGCTAAGTCATAGGCAACTCATAGTTTCCCTGGGACTTGCAAACAGTGTATAAGAATGTTTGTTTAGAAGGGTGAGATGCTTAAGAGATCTGCTCTAGTTTTTCTGAAGGTTTCCTCCTCAAGTGGTATAATTAATGGCACAGGAAGATATAAATGCCTTCAAATATCTTCTTTGCTAAAACAACATAGAGCCTTAATGTGTACAGTGAGTACTTGCAGTTTGTTTAGAGTTTAATAAAAAATCTCCATCCAAAAGAAGGTGAAAAATATCCTAGACATCAAGAAAAACCACAAAATAAACATCATAATAAATGGTGACAGATGGGAAACAAAAGAAAGATGTCTATTCTGGACATTTCTATTCAATTTTGTGCTGAAGGTTTCAGCCAGGGCAAGTAAGTAGGGGAAAAAGATGGCATTTAGATAAGGGAGATAAAAATAGTGAAATATTTCTAATAGTTGATATCATAATCATATACAAAGAAAATCCTAAGTGATCCACTAAAATATAGCTGTTGGAACTAAGAGTCAAGTTCACCAAGGCTTTAAGATAAAGATCATTATGAAAAGTATTTCTATGAAGAAACAATGAACAATAAAATTAAGAAAAACCTCCACTTACAATATCAAAAAGAACTACATACTTAGAAACAAATAGAACATAAGAAGTGTAAGAATTATACTGAAAACTACAAAACATTGAGAAAAAAATAAGAAAGGAGACCTTAAATGGAAAGACAACTCTGTTTATAAATCAGAAGATTTAATATTGTTAAGATGGCAGTACTCCACAAATTGTTTTACAGATTCAGTACAGCCTTTGTCAAAATTGTAGCCTAGTTTTCACAGAGATTGATAGTTGATACTAAAATTCAGGTGAAAATTCGAATCACCCAGATAGCAAAACGAAACAAAACAAACAAACAAAAATACAAAAACACAAGACAACAACAACAACAAAAACTAAAGAAGAAGAGGATTCACATTTTCCAATTTTAATGTCACGATAGCAAGCAAGATAAGCAATATAGTGTAGGTCAGTGGAATATATTTATGAGTCCAGAAATTTACCCTTCCATTTATTGCTAATTGATTTTAACAAGGGCCTAAAGAAAATTTAAGTAGAAAATAGTCCTTTCTACAAATACTGTTGGGAGAAGAGGCTATCCATACACAACAGAATGAAGTTGGAGCATCCACCTCACACCACCCACAAAAACCTAACTCAAAATGGACTGTAGACCTAAGTGTAAGTGCTAAATCGATAAAACCCTTAGTAGAAAACAGGATAAATCTTTGTGACTGTGGCTTAAGCAAGGATTTTTAGACATGACTCTAAAATCCCATATGACAAAAGAAAAAATAGATAAATCATACTAATCAAAATTTAAAATGTGTGTGTCATGATGTAAAATGGTGTAGTTACTTGTGAAGCACTTGAGCAGCTAGCTCTTCGAATTTTTAAACATAGAGTTTGCTTATGATCCATGGATCCTATGCACATATCCAGGAGAAATGATAACATGTCTACACAAAATTTATAGCTGAATGTTCATAGTATTATTCATAATAGCTCCAAATAAAACAACTCCAATGTCATCAACTGATAAGAGAAAAATGAAATGTAACATAGCTACACTGTAAAAAGGAATAGAGTACTAATACATGCTACAGTATGGATGAACATTAAAAACATTAACTAAGTGAAAGAAACCAGTCACAATAAGCCACATATTATATGTCCACAGTAGGTAAATATAGAGACAGAAAACAGGTCAGTTGTTCCTTAGAGCTGGAGGTACAGAATAGAATGAGACCACTGAGGTTTCTTTTGGGGGTGATTAAAATATTCTAAAATTAGATCACTGTTATGGATGCACTAAAATCCAATAAATCATATGCATTAAGGGGGAAATTTGCTAAGGTCAGGAACATGGCAGGGATGTCCATTATCACCATTGCTATTCAACATAGTACTAGAAGTCCTGGCCTCAGCAATCAAACAACAAAAAGAAATTAAAGGCATCCAATTCAACAAAGAAGAAGTCAAATTATCACTCTTTGCAGATGATATGATACTATATGTGGAAAGCCCAAAAAACTCCACTCCAAATCTGCTAGAACCTGTACAGGAATTCAGTAAAGTGTCAGGATATAAAATCAATGCATAAATCAGTTGCACTTCTTTACATCAACAATAAGAAAGAAGAAAGAAAAATTAAGGAGTTAATCCCATTTACAATTGCACCCAAAACCATAAGATACCTAGGAATAAACCTAACCAAAGAAGCAAAGAATCTATACTCAGAAAACTACAGAGTACTCATGAAAGAAATTGAGGAAGACACAAAGAAATGGAAAAGTGTTCCATGCTCTTGGATTGGAAGAACAAATATTGTGAAAATGTCTATGTTACCTAAAGCAATCTATACATTTAATGCAATTCCTATCAAAATACCATCCAGTTTTTTAAAAGAAATGGAACAAATAATCCTAAAATTTATATGGAACCAGAAAAGACCTCGAATAGTCAGAGAAATGTTAAAAAAGAGAGCCAAAGTTGATAGCATCACAATTCCAGACTTCAAGATCTATTACAAAGCTGTCATCATCAAGACAGTATGCTACTGGCACAAAAACAAACACATAGATCAATGGAACAGAATATAGAGCCCAGAAAAAGACCCTCAACTCTATGGTCAACTAATCTTCAACAAAGCAGGAAAGATGTTCAATGGGAATAAGCCTCTTCAACAAATGGTGTTGGGAAAATTGGACAGCCACATGCAGAAAAATGAAATTGGACCATTTCCTTACACCACACACAAAAATAGACTCAAAATGGATGAAGGACCTCAATGTGAGAAAGGAATCCATCCAAATCCTTGAGGAGAACACAGGCAGCAACCTCTTTGACCTCACCTGCAGCAACTTCTTCCTATGAATATCGCCAAAGGCAAGGGAAGCAAGGGCAAAAATGAACTATTGGGATTTCATCAAGATCAAAAGCTTTTGCACAGCAAAGGAAACAGTTAGCAAAACCAAAAGACAACTGACAGAATGGGAGAAGATATTTGCAAGTTGCATATCAGATAAAGGGTTAGTATCCAAAATCTATAATGAGTGTATCAAATTCAACACCCAAAGAACAAATAATCCAATCAAGAAATGGCAGAGGACATGAACAGACATTTCTGCAAAGAAGACATCCAGATGGCCAACAGACACATGAAAAGGTGCTCCATATCACTCAGCATCAGGGGAATACAAATCAAAACCACAATGAGATACCACCTCACACCAGTCAGAATGGCTAAAATTAACAAATCAGGAAATGACAGACGCTGGTGAGGATGTGGAGAATGGGGAACCCTCCTACACTGTTGTTGGGAATGCAAGCTAGAGAAACCATTCTGGAAAACAGCATGGAGGTTCCTCAAAAAGTTGAAAATAGAGCTACCCTATGACCCAGCTATTGCACTACTGGGCATTTATCCTAAAGATACAAATGTAGTGATCTGAAGGGGCACATGCACTCGAATGTTTATAGCAGCAATGTCCACAATAGCCAAACTATGGAAAGAACCTAGATGTCCATCAACAGATGAATGGATAAGAAGAAATGGCATGTATATACATATACATCCCATCAAAAGAAATGAAATCTTGTCTTTTATAATAATGTGGATGGAACTAGAGGGTATTATGCTTAGTGAAATAAGTCGTTCAGGAAAGACAACTATCATATGATCTCCCTGATATGAAGAAGTGGGGATGCAACGTGGGGGTTTGGGGGGTAGTAAAAAAATAAATAAAACAAGATGGGATCAGGAGGGAGACAAGCCATAAGATACTCTTAATCTCACAAAACAAACTGAGGGTTGCTGGGGGGAGGGGGTTTGAGAGAAGGGGGTGGGATTATGGACATTGGGGAGGGTATGTGCTTTGGTGAGTGCTGTGAAGTGTGTAAACCTGGTGATTCACAGACCTGTACCCCTGAGGATAAAAATATATGTTTATAAAAAATAAAAAATTAAAAACAAAAAACAAACAAACAAAAAAAAAACAAAAAAAAAAACCTGGAAATTCACAGACCTGTACCCCTGGGGCTGATAATACATTATATGTTTATAAAAATCTTTGAAAATTATAAAAAAGGGGGAAATTTTATGGTGTGTGACTTATAGCTCTATAAATCTATTAATAAAATTAATATTACTCACTTTAGCAATAATGTAAATAACAAATATAATCAAGGAATAGAGACTGTTCAAAGGAGGAAAGAAATTATTTGGGGATTATCTTTTTTTTGGATTATACATACTATTGTTTTTCTCCATTAATCTCCCTAGAAGTTATAACATAAATACTGCATTTTTGAAAAGGAGATATTATGTTATCATTTTGAGCTTTGCTCAGTTGCTTGTTATTTCCCTAAATAAATTATCCTTAAATTCATATAATAAGCTCTGTGCTTTTGAGGACATATCATTAATAATGCAGTTTAATTCCAATGAATATTTAGGAATTGGAGGGATTTTTACATGAGTAAAATGTTACATTTTATTTTAATTTTTTTTTTAATATTCTTTCCACATAGGAAATTTTGGTTCTTTTTTTTATTTAATTTTTTTCAGTGTTCCAAGATTCATTATTTATGCACCATTTTTTTTTATTACATTGCGGCAAGTAATGTGGCTTATATGTAACTCATGTGTTTTCTTTTCCTGTGGGTAATTTATATATCCAATTTTCACTAATGGTACAAAACTAGCAAGTCCTCATATGTGAAATGAGGTCTGTCCAGTATACTAGTGAATTTTCTGTGTCTATACTAGGGTCATTTCCAAATTGCCAAGGGTGATACAGATATTAAAAGTAAAGTTATTGAAAGAGATTAATAAACTTCCTGCTATATACCTTTTCTTTCAAGTTTCAACCCCACTAATATTTTTAAGTTGAAAAATTTCCTTCACCAACAACAAAGATACTGACATGAAACAAATCAAAACACAGTCATTAACATAGTTCTAATGACTTTCTACCTAGGTAGGTATACTAGACAGACCTCATTTCACATATGAGGACTTGCACCCCTGCTTGTGCTCTCTCTCTCTCTCTGAAAAATAAATAAATAAAATATTAAAAAATAAAGGAAGAAAGAAAGAAGAAAGAAAAGTTATTTTTCATTAATGGCTTCTCTATGTGAAATTTTCTAAGTATACTGGTTTCTTTAGAACATAACTTTGAATCTTCACTTTGTTCTTTAACATAATTTCCTATTTATTATGATAAATATATATTTTAATTTTGAGACTTGGAGGATAGATGATAGATAAATGATAGATAAATAGATAATGTAAGTGTTGGGGTATAATAGGAGAGAACTAATAAGAGATGCAAAAAATGAAATATTAAAAATGAAAATTATTGTTTGTTATAAAATAAATAACCCAAACATTAGAATAAAATATTATTTTTTAAGAGTAACTTTTTTAAAAAAATTGAGAAAACAACAACAAAACTGCAATAATGGTTGCCACAATCATTACTTTCATTCTCCTTGTATCTAGGAACAAGAAGATAGAAAAAACAAGGAAAGCTATTATTTTAATTCTCTCCATCAATCAAACAATGGCAAGGAACTGTCCTTTTCTGATTGAGAAAAAGGGTTTTGACAGATGAGGAAAGTATCAGCAAAAGACCTAATTGTTATGAACTGTGTGACTTGTCCTGAAAAGATTCTGTCGCAAGATTCAGCACCCCAGAAAATCAGTTGAATGAAGTAGCTACTACAGTGAGTGAAAGTATTGACATCTCCCTTCAAAATAGTGCATAAAAAGACAAAAATATTTGATAGAAATTATCACTCCTCATTATGCAAATAATCTGTAAATTTATGCCAAGATATTTTCTTAAAAACATTTCTTCTCAAGTGTTACTGATTGTTAAATTTAGAAATCCAGCTAAATAAAATTACATCTAGATAAGGACATTTAAGGAGCAAAATCAACACCTATGAAAATACAGTGTGAAATGTACCCACACATTAAAATAATTAACTTTACATGGTGAGATTATGGATATTATTTAATGTTTTCTACTTGTACATTTCTAAATTTATTTAATGAAGAGATGTTTTTATGAGAAAAATAGCAACTTTCTTTAAAAGTATTGGTAAGGTTCTTCTCAAACCACTTTATCTTCTCTATCTATATATGTATTTGTATTTGAAAATGTTATAATAATAGTAAGAAAGATTCTAGATAAATAAGAGTTACTATTAAAGATGAAGATTTCTCAAATTACTATTTTAAAATATTTTGTTTTTAAGTAATCCCTATTTACAATGTGGGGCCCAAACTCACAATCACAAGATCAAGATTTGTGTGCACCACCAACTGAACCAGCGAGGGGCCTTAACTTCTCAAATTTTTAACTGCATTTTTTCCCCCAAATTATTTGAGGAAAAACTAATAAAAATGTTCCCTGAGATGTATTTGATGCTTAAATCTTTTTTAAGTTTATTTATTTTTTTATTATGTTAGTCACTACAGAGTACTTCATTGGTTTTTGATGTAGTGTTTCATGATTCATTGTTTGCAAATAATACCCAGTGCTCCATGTAATCTGTGCCCTCCTTAACATCCATCACCAGGCTCACCCATTCCCCTACTCCTCTCCTGTCTAAATCTCTCCCTTTGTTTCCCAGAGTCCATAGTCTGTCAGCTTCATCTCCCACTCTGCTTTCTCCCCCTTCTTTTTTCCCTTCTCCTAATGTCCTCCATGTTATTCCTTATGTTCCACAAATAAGTGAAATCTTATGATAATTGACTTTCTCTGTTTGACTTATTTCACTCAGCATAAACTTCTCCAGTCCCATCCAACTGATGCAAAAGTTGGGTACTCATCCTTTCTGATGGCTGATTAATATTCCGTGTGTATATGGACCCTATCTTCTTTATCTATTCAGCTGTTGAAGAGCATCTTGGCTCTTTCCACAGTTTGACTATTGTGGCCATTGCTGCTATGAACATTCGGTTACATATGGCCCTTCTTTTCACTACAGCTGTATCTTTGGTGTAAATACCCAGTAGTGTTAATGCCTAAATCTAGAGAAATTAATACAAGTCCAGTTAGATTATAATTTGACCACATTTACATTAAAATAATATTCTTCAGGTATTTGTTTAAAATATTTTTAACACTATTAATTAGTAGGTTCTTTATGATGGATACCTATTTTTGTTATATACCAGGCATTTCTTCAATATTTCCTGCATCTTCTTTGCATGTATCAAGTAATAACTAATGACAGTAACATTAGCAGCAAAAGTCTTCCCATGTGCCAAATGTTCCAAATGACCTTTTGAAATATTAATAATCCCATTTTATGGATGAGGAAACTGGACACAGAAAGGTTGAGTAACTTCCCAAAGTCACGACACATTTAAATGGTGGAGCTGGGATTGAATCTAGGAAGAATGGATTCAAGCTAAACTTTTTACCAGTATACTCTACTTTGAATCTTCTCATAACACTCACACACACACATAGACACACGCACACATGCCTGTACACACTTACATGGCTTTATTTAAATTTTGTTTAAATACCATCCTTCCCCAAACTAACAATAGCTCAATTTTTTCCTTTATTTGATGTAACATACCATGGAAACTCTAGCAAAACTCATCGCATGAGTCAATAAACTTGATTTTATTGGATTATAGATCTGTCATTGGTGGTCTTATACTGATAACATAGAACAATTTCCACAAACACTCCAGAAGGTAATTTATTATATACCCATTTTATTGAGGTCAATGAATTTGCTTAAGCTTACACAAATAGTAATTATCAGTACGACTCAAATGCCACCCGTGATATCTCCAGAATCCTTATTCTTGATTACTGCAGTATCAGGACACTAGACAAGACTTAAAATAAAAATGCATGGTTTTATGTCACCAGCATTTTGACAGCTGAAACCAAAAAGCAAGTATGGAATTGCCCAAGGAAATCAGGAAAATTAAGAAGAGCATTGGGCTGGGTTTGTAAAATATAAGCATTAAACATAGAGGCAGAGAAAGAGAGATGGAGACAGTGTGAGAAGTGGGATAAATACTAGCCTTGGGGAGGTGAGACACAGAGCTAAAAGGAGAACCAGTTTCAGAAAGGAAGGTGTGATATTCACATGTAACTGAGAGTTTTAGTAAAGTAAAAAGAGAAGAAAAAAAGATTTTTAATTGAATGGAAATGTCCATGTAATCTAGAGTTGTTTTACCAGAGTGGTGATTCAGAAAATATGCATTTCAGGGGGAAACGTTTGGGGAGAAAATTGGATATGAGAAAATGGAGTTAGCAGAAAAAAAATCAAAGATACTTGCCTTAGAAAAGAAAAAGGGTTATTTTCAAATTTGAGACAAAGTCAAAGTCTTTTCTTCATTTGGTTGTCATAAAAGTAAGAAAGTTTAAAGCTAGAGGAAAAGGTTCTACTTCAGAGAAAGAGGCTAAAAATAGAGGTTCAAGGAAAAGAGAGAAATGGGGAATACTTACTAGAGGGAATTATTGGTTGACATAACAAAAAAATGCAAGCAACATTATATTTTTGGACATTTCCACTCTTAGATATTGATAGAGAAGCTTGAAACAGATAAATTCTCCCCCCTAAGAACAATGGTTTGAACAAACCAAAAATTGGTTGAAAGAATGGAGGGCTTCTACCATCTCCAGGACACATGAACGCACAGATCCTGGAGAAATGGGAGCTTACATAGGAAAGTGTATGTTTTTGCAAGTTCCTTCCCCCCCACCCCAGGCATTTGCCTAGTTTTTGTGTAGGGAAAGAGACTAAAGAGCCAGGCAGAAAGCAAATGCTAAGAGGAAGAGGTGCTTACACAACTTTGGGCAATCTCACATTGCAGACAGAATAAAAAGTTAGAGTTAATACATCAAAACAACAAGAGTTTAAGAGGCTGTGATCTCAGAAGGTAGGGAGATGCAGAGATTCAATGAATATTTAGTGCCTGCTGTCCCCTTGAGACATGGCCTACATTTATCTATACAGTACACAGTATGAGAGTTATCTACATAATGCAGAAGACTAAGAAGCAAAACATAAACAAAACCAAACCAAAACAGAAACCAAAAACATTGCAAAGTAGAATGAAGTTGCTAGGAGAAGGAACAGACTACAGGACTCAAAAAGAAAAGGGTTTCTAAGAATCATCCTTGGTTGTCAGTTATGTCCCCTGGAGTCCTGCACCATAAGAGCCTGGGTGAACGAAAGGGAGTTGACACATTTCAAAGATCATAAACTAGCAAGAATCAGTCCCTGAAGGATTTGAGGTCATCTGCCTTTCTGCTCTCTGCCTCCAGCTGCCAAAGTATAGGATAAATCCTCCATGTAAGTAAAGAGTAGCTTCTTCAGTTTTTCATATAAAATTCTCAGCTATCATTAGAGAAAATAATAAGCATGCTAAGAGAAATAAAGGAGAAAAACAGACAACAGAAACAAACCTATAAGTGACCAATATCAAAGTGTATGGGAACAATAACTACAGGTATAATATTTATAATTCAATGAAAAAAATAATTATTACACCAATGGATAAAGGGCAAAAACCTGAACAGGTACTTCACATGCAGAAATTCCCAAAAGATCAATAAGCATGTGAAACTGTTTTACTTTATTTGTTATTTTGGAAAATGCAAATTAGAATCTCAAATTTTACTGTAGACTTACCAGAACAGTGAAAATGAAAACGTCGAGTATAAGGATTGGCAAAGAAATGGAGTCACTAGAGTACACATACATTATTGGTAGTAATGCCAATTGTACAAATACTTTTGAAACTGGCTTGAAATATCCAGTTAAACAAATATGTTCACACTTAGAATCTAGCAGTTCCATTCCTAGGTATAGGCAAAAGTGAAGTGCACACAATTCTGCATCAAAAGACATGTATAAAAAAGATTATAGCAGCAATATTTAAAAGAGCTATAGCATGGTAATTACCCAAATATGCATAAGTAGCAAAACAATAAATGGTACTATAATCACATAAATTTATATCAAATCATAAGGAGAATGAATGATCTACTGGTGGACAGAACAACATGGATCAACCTCACAAGTACAATATTGAGTGAAAAATCTAATTACAAACAATTCATATCCTATAATTCCATTTATATTAAGTTCAAAAACTGGCAATCATAATCCAAGGTGTTGAAAGCCAGAAGAGTAGTAATCTTTGGGGTGGGTAATGATCAGATGGGGACACAGGAAAGACTTGTGGAGTCTGAATTTAGGGTCATCTCTATGCCCAAGATCCCATTGTTTCAGCCTATCTTTTTTACCTCAGCCATACCCATAGCACTGTGTTGAATACAGGGATTCTCTGGCTATATTTGTATCATTGGAGAGTGTATGTCTCTTCCTTTCTGTCTGGAGCTTCTCTGCAGCTGTCACATGGGATAACTATAAGAATCCCCTCAGCTATTCTGGAACTTATGCAAATATGTAAATGCAAGGTAGTCTGTACCCCTTTTAGCCTTTGCCAATATGAGACAGAAGCCAGTTGCTGGTACTTTTCTTTCTTTCATCAAGACAGCTCTGAGGTATATTCACAGTTGCTTTTCAGAGGTCCCCAGCTAAACTGAGCCCCAGTTACCCACAACAGTAATTAGCTCAACATGCACTCTTGAATTATATTTCCCTCTT
Source organism: Mustela erminea (assembly GCF_009829155.1). Taxonomy (NCBI): domain Eukaryota; kingdom Metazoa; phylum Chordata; class Mammalia; order Carnivora; family Mustelidae; genus Mustela; species Mustela erminea. The sequence goes on from NC_045629.1 coordinate 4,634,398, forward strand.
TATGGGTTTCACTGTTCTTAGCATCTGCAATTACATTCCCTTTCACTCTTCCCATACTTGACTACTTGCCCACAGTCCCTTGTCTTAGGCTCTGCTTTTCAGGGGAAACCCAAGTTAAATATATTTGTTCATTTGGAAGCAATTTTTGGGATGAGATCCTAGAATGGGAATACTATTGATCAGAAGAGAGTCACAGAGAGTCACACCTGATTGCAGGTAAAATTAGAGAACTGATAATCCCTCAAGTATAATGAAATTGCAATTACTAAGACCTGACCAGTGGTTGATTATAATGAGGTACACATAAAAAGTGAAACACTGGTTTAAGTATTGGTCTGGCATTTAAACTGTATAATGACCATGACAATTTCCTGGGTTGTTAAAGGTTTCAGAAGCCTAGAAGAAGAAAATAGCATACTGAGATTTATGAACTATTAATTCTGCTCACCCTGAAAAAGCCAAAGATCTTCTATGACAGCATTTAAAAAAACTCTTATCTTTTGGCTAGGGGTGGAATGTGTTAAAAATTAGGTCCGTAATGTAATTTTAAGAGTGACTAAAGTCCAGGGAGAGAGAATGCCCTGCTTTGACATATTTCCCATGGCAATAACAGGGAGTCAATAAAAGTCTACCTATTGTAGTCCAGGAGGTAGTACATAAGTGACAAAAACAAGATGGTTGTATTTCCTATTCCAAGTGATACAAGGAAAGACACAGATGGGTAAGAAAATAAGGTTACTTGACTTATTAGAGAAAAATAACAATAACAAAAGCAGAAGACTGAATTCAACCATAAAAATGAAAAAAAAAAGTGATTATTTATTTATTTATTTACTTACTTACCTACCTACTTACTTACTTACTTAGAGAAGGGGAGGAAGAGAGAGGGGGAGGGAGAGAAAGAATCTTAAAGAGGCTCCATGTGGAGTCTGATGTGGGACTTTATCTCACAACCCTGAGATAATGACCTGAGCTGAAATCAAGAGTCAGATGCTTAGCTGACTGAACCAGCCAAGGGCCCTGAAAAAATGCAGTATTTCACCCTGGTTCCAAATCTAAAATACTCTAAGGAGACACCTTACAATAAAAGAGGGTGATTCCATCTGAGGAAGGATCTTAAGTGATACTTCATGTGTACAGCCTGTATTACTACAATCTTCTGCCAAAGGAAGCTGAAGCTGTCTACCAGAATAATCGTGTAGAGCTGTGACAAAATCTAGCCTTGGAGTGCCTGGGTGGCTAAGTTGGTTAAGTGTCTGCCTTTGGCTCAGGTCATGATCTCAGGGCCCTGGGACTGAGCTCAGCATTGGGCTCCCTGCTTAGTAGAGAGCCTACTTCTCCCTCTCCCCTGCCTGTGCTCACTCTCTCTCTCTCTCTCAAATAAATAAATAAATTCTTTAAAAAAAAAAAAAGATAGAGTTTGGTCTTGTTCCCCATTATATCAAATCAGTATGCAGAGGAAACACTCAACAAATAGGATGGTTTGTCCTATGAATGATGAGGGAGCCTTATCTAGTCATTCTAAGTACAATGGGCTTTCTTACAGAGTGCTCCTGATGACTGAATGGAGCCTGTTATTGGTTCAAAAGTATAAACTCTAATACCAAAGGCCAACCTAATGCTGATACTGCTGAAGGACGAACATGTAAAGATCAGAATCTGATACTGCACCATTTCTCAGCAAGACAAGCCAGTTTCTTGGGGACACAATGATTATACTGGATATGTCCCATCCTGATGGTAATGGAGATTTGGTAAGGTAATAAAGTAATTCATATCAACTCTAGATATGGACTTGCCTTTCCTGCTGAAAATAGTTCTATCAGTATCACCATCTGACAGTTCATGGAATACTTGACTTACAAGAGACCCTGAATGACATCACCTTTAAACAAGGAACTTTTTTTTTATGGTGGATGTATGGCAAAGAGCACTTAACCAAATGTTGCATTCATACTTGGCATTACTTAGAAACAGCTAGCCTAGTGCTGTGACAGAATGCTTATTAAAAACTCAGCTAAGGGATTCCTGGGTGGCTCAGTGGGTTAAAGCCTCTGCCTTTGGCTCAGGTCATGATCCCAGGGTCCTGGGATCGAGCCCCGTATTGGGCTTTCTGCTCAGCAGAGAGCCTGCTTCCCCTCCTCTCTCACTGCCTGCTTTCTCTGCCAACTTGTGATCTCTCTTTCTGTCAAATAAATAAATAAAATCTTTAAATAATAATAATAATAAAGAAATAAATAAATACTCAGCTACAGTATCTTAGTTTTTGGGTGCTGTCTGCAAGATATAGTACATGCACTGAACCAACAAATAAAATGCTGTACAGCATCTATAGTAACCAAAATGCATGTATTTTAACATCAAGGCTTAGAGGGAGGATCTGGTCTTTCAACACCACTCCCAGTAACATTATAGAAGTTTGTACTTTATGTGTCCACAATTGCATTGAATTATATGGGCTTGTATCCAGTGTGTTTATGTGTGTGTGGGGTGTGGGGTAACTTCTCTATGGGTAAGCAGTAAGAGTTCCCCTGAAGTGAAAACTGTGATCTTTCCCTGAAAATTTTTGGGTCCCCATGCTGGTTGACCAGTAGGCAGTGAAGGAAGTTACTACATTGTTAGGGTTATTAACTAATTGTTATGAAGAACTTATGGTGCTTATATGTCTAGTGGTAATTGTAAATGGGCAATTTCTCCACTTGTGTTCCAATAAAGGCAAGGGAACAAAGGGTTTCAGTCCTTTGGCCTCTTCATTTCTCTACCCTAGATGAGGAATATTCTAAAATGGATAGTAGATAATGGATATAATGAACACAAATTATAGTCTCATATCAGTTATATTTGATGGGCCTATAATTGTTTTACTGTTCTTTTTGTATTAAATCTTTTAAAGAGATCGTGACCATCTGCCAGCTTGCCGACTTTGTGGTGGTCATGGTTTCTTTAAGGAAGGACACAAGCAGATCCAAAAGTTCAAGGACTGGGTGAAACATTGATTGGTCTAATGATTATATTTGGCGAAGATTACAGCTATCAGCTGAGCATAAGTATAGGCTGAGAACATATGACCTCAATTTTACAATATTGCTTTCTTTCTGTCTTGGAAATTATTATTTTACTGCCACACAGGGAACCTAAAAAAAGTCTATAAATAAATAAATAAATCTTTTAAGAAATCAAAATAAATAAAAAAGTCTGTGCCATTCAAGCATATGCACAAATCTGGAAGTGTTTAGGTAACACCCCTCTGGCAAACCTTGACCAGTGTAGAAACAGGTGTGTTAGACAAATCTCTCCTATGTGTACATCAGACCACAATTCCTTGGAGGGTCCTCTGTAGAACTGAGGCTGATTTGCCCACAGTGATAACCAGCTGAGTCTTCATTCATTGGATTGGCTTTCCTTTTCTTATTTCACTATTCCAAATCCCCCCAGTTCTAGAATCTGTGATAGTTTTCAACTTAAACTATCTGCATACAAGTCCTTGTTGACAGTTCTGCTTTTTGGGAGAACATAAACTACAAAAATGGGAATGTACTGCCTTATAATCTGATCATTGTTACACAGAAATAGACAGTAATAAGTGTACTATTATGCAATAAAAAGTGTACTTTAAAAATAATACATTCTAACTGAAATAATAAATTCTAATATCATGTTATCTTATGAAACTTCTTATTCTGATAATGGCATCTACTTACTCTTAATATTAGTTTTCTTAGCTCTCTTGAAATTGACCAATTTCTTATTATTTTATATTCTCTGAATCCCTGAGACTTTTCTTTTCTCTCTTTAAAAATTTTCACTTAAAAATAATTTCAGATGCAAAAATAATGTTAAGATTTTCATATACACTGAGAGTTCCCAAAGTATTAACAACTTATACAAACCAAAGGACAATTATTAAAATAAGGAGATTAATATTGATATAGTAGTATTATCTACTATAGACCTTAGTCAAATGTCATCACTTACTTACCAGTGTCCTTTCTCTAGGCCAGGACCATCCAGGGCCACATGTTACATTTAGTCATCATGGCTCCTTTGTCTCTTCTAATCTGGGTCAGCTCCTTGATATTTCTCGGGGTTTTCTGTGTGTGTGTGACCTTGACATTTTTAAGTCTCTTTTTAATATCACTTTCTTCCTTTAATCAGATTTGACTCTAAGAACAAGTACTTAAGACTGTCATCAAAACATTCAGATTACTTCCAGTTCTGTGCTTTTTCTCCAAATTTCCAGAAAAACAGAATTTAAAAGACAATCCAAAAATGCTTTTTTATTTTATTTTTTTTAAGATTTTATTTATTTATTTGACAGAGAGAGACACAGCCAGAGAAGAAACACAAGCAGGGGGAGTGAGAGAGGGAGAAGGAGGCTTCCCCCTAAGCAGGGAGCCTGATGTGGGGATCAATCCCAGGACCCTGAGAACATGACCTGACCTGAAGGCAGATACTTAAAAACTGAGCTACCCAGGTGCCCCTCAAAAATGCTTTGTTTCCACTATCATACTCATGTTTTTTAGCTCTGTGAAAAAAATATTCTAAAAGGTTAATTACTACATTCTAAACATTAGTTTCTCTTTCTGTGTCTTTCCATAATTATTTTTTAAGTATTAATGAATTACCTTTTCTACTACATTCAGCATGCATTCTAGATCTTCACTTTCTTCTTAAGATATTTAATTATTGCCAACCCATTTTCTACCCATTTCTTTACCAAAAAAAAGTTTTTCAATAAATATGTATTTGTCAAGGAATATTGATCACTCTTTAAACATTACAGTAGAGCAGAACAAGAGAAATAGAAATACTGTCCTAGTGGACTTCACATTCCAGTGTGGGAAGAAAGAAATCAGATAGAAACAAGCAAACAGACCATGGGTGTCAGCTTTTAAAATAGGGCATCAGGGAATATCATTGGAAATTAGGAAGACAAGCAGTGAGTAACTAAGCTATTAAATGATTTATATACACAGACAAAAATGGAAAATTAAAATATCCAGGATATTACAGAGAAATAGACAAAAATTTCTATGTATGTGAAGTAAAGTCCAAAGGCAATGCGTGTACTTTATATCTCTCTTCTGCCTTTGTGTCCTACTGTGTAGACTCCAAGAGGGGAGTGGGCTCCCCTAATGGCTGGCTTTCAATTATGTTCGGTCATACACAAGGCAGGAGGAGAGGGAAGTCTGGATAACTTGTACTGACTCTCTGGACTCCATCTTACCTGAGTACCTATGAGAATAACCAGCCTTCAATCGAGAGCACTTTACAGAAGAAATGTTTCAGGAGAAAATGAGGTTTCTGCTAAAATACGATGATTGGCTGTGAAAAAGCCTGCTAGCTGTCTACCAAGATCTCTGTTCACTTCTTCCTAACACCCAACAAATAGACTCCATTTCCCAGAATCTCATGAATCTCAGTGTATCTCTGTGACTAAGCTAAAATCTGGGGGAAGATAAGGAGATCATGTGACTCTTTTTTACCCCTGGCCGATGACAACTTTCAATTCATGCCCTTCTCTGCCCATTTCCCCCTCCAACCACCCAGGATGGTTAAAAGAAGACAGGGCTTCTGTCATCTTGAGACCTCCATGTGAAGAATGTCTAAAAACCTGCTCACTGCAGATGTCATTAGTGAGCAAGAAATAATTATATTATGCTTGCATTGTGCATTTTGATTTGCAGTCTATAATTAATTGTCAGAGGACTTAGATTATCATAACTGATTCATAAACATAAATTTGAGGAGTTAGGGTAGTCCTTAAAATATGCAATTGGCTTGGCTTGGCTTGATAGGAGGGCTGTTAAGAGAAGAGAAAGAAGATGTGGAGCTGAAGAGGTATAAGAACACTAGTGAGGAGAGGTACTTACAGTATTTCTAACGCAGGAGCACAGGTGAGTGATCTCACAGTGCAATGTCAATTAATTAAAATCTCACAGCCTGGTCAAATCCATCTTTTTTAAAAAGACTTTTTCATTTATTTTAAAGAGAGAAGAAGATTGTGAGTGGGAGTAGGGCAGAGAGAAAGGAAGACAAGCAGACTCCCTGTTGAAAAAGGAGCCTGATGCAGGGCTTGATTCCAGGACCTTGAGATCATGAGCTGAGCAGAAAACAAGAGTCAGAGGCTTAACTGACTGAGTCACCCAGGCATCCCTAGCCAAGTCCATTTTTTAAGGCTGCAGACCCTATGACTTCCTGGGATTGTCTCAGAGATGCTGCATATTCCACAGGCCCAAATCTGAATTCATGGCTTTTCCACACAATTCTCCTGTGACTTCTATCTTTGTAAAATGGTACCACCATCCACATAGTTATTCAAGCTGGAAATCCCTGAACTACAAAAGTAGCATCTTCCAGCCTTATTACCACCATCGATTTCCTCCAAGAATCTTCACTTTAAAACACAAATCTGATCAGATGACTATCTTTTCTTCCCTTCTTCCAAGTCCCCATCCTATTGTGATGAGCTATAAATGCTTGTCTTTTCTCGAAGGCTAAATTTAAATTTCTTCCATGGAATTTCTGGCATCGTATAATCTGACCCTTTGCTTCTCAAAGATGCTGTATACGTTCAATTCAGGGTCTTTGGTTGTGCTATTATTTCTGCCTTAGGTGTTCTTTCTCCACTTGTGACTCACCTCTCACACCTTAGGTCTTTAGGACACCTTCCTTGAAGTCAGACTAGTGTGCATTCTTATAGAACCCTAAACTTTTTCATCTGCAAAAGTCTTTGTAGTGATGAATATGATGTTCCATATTTGTATAACTGACTTAAAAGTAGATCCTTTTGAGAGCATAAAATATCTGTTTTGTTCACTATTTGCCTTGTTCACTATGTGTTGAATAAATTCAAAACTTGCATCCTTTCCAGATGGCCCCTACTGTTTCCTCCACGGTTTTGATCTCCTTTTGCAATCTCTGGAGTGGAGTTAGGAAAAAAAAAAAAAAAAAAAGGAAACCTCAAGGACTCCAAGCTTTATACAAATGGTACAGGTGTTTTAAATCCACAAGTAAGTGCTATGAAGAATGTTGTGGGGTTACATGACAGAGCATTGTGGTTCTTCAGGGCAGGCTAGACAGGCAGCACTGCAGGGAGGATTGGTGCCTTGAGATAAATTTTACAGAAAAAGAGCAACATGATTTGACAGAAAGAATTAGGATCAGAAAATCCCCAAAAGGGAAGATGTGTGGATTCCTTCACTCTGCTAACATAGTTATGGACAAAGAAGGATAAATAACCATAAGCTCCTCTATCAGATGCTAAAGACACACAAGAGAAAATGAACAACAAATCTCACTAATGAAATGTGAGAATTTCTCTGTACAGTTATGTGGTGTATTATATTGCTTGTGGCTGAACAACTGAATAAAGAGGCCAGCATTTTAAGAGTTTATTTCTTCCATTTCATAAGAAGTTCAGGTTAGGCAGTTCCAGATCTGTTCAGAGGCTCAGTGGTGGGTCTCCTGCAATGCAATTTTGCAAGCCTTCTGGTCCTACTTGTGTGGGGATGGAACTGGTAACAGGTATCTTCTTTTGATAATGCCCAAAGTACTTCTCTGTTGGGGGAGGTCACTGAAAATCTGTGACCTCCAATTGACCCCCAAGCTGGACCCAAACAATTGGAGGCTTCCCACCCTCTTCGCCTCTACTTGAAATATGCATTCCACTAACATTTCTTGCTCCCAGGTGCTGCCCCAAGGTGCTGCCCCAAGGACACAACTTTGAGAGAGAACTGTGGTGTTGAGACTCCCTGGATGCCATACATGACTGAACCCAGGTAAAGCCTTTCTATAAGCTTTTAAGATTCTGGCAGGTGAATGCAGAGATGTATTCATCTTCTGGCCACTCAAGGCAAGCATCATAAATAAATTCCCTTGCTTATTAAACCTGCCACTTACCAATCTGGAGTGGTTTGCCTCTTCCTTTGGTCTCTCCCTGCCCCCACATATGGAGACCAGTTTCAGATTACACCCGGGGAGCTCCCTGGTTGTGAAGCAACAATTGGTGAGCCAGCCAGAAGACATGAAAAAAAAGGAGCGGTGTTCTTTGGGAAAAAGACATCTGTAGATGACATTCTGCTTTGGCCATTGACCTCTATGTGGTGAGAGGTTGCTGATATGCCCAATGTTTGTGGACTACCATGTGAGTATGGGAATCCCCTGAAAATTCAAGCTACTTTAATACACTTGTTTGAGGAACTGATTAGCACACTATGATGAAAAAGGGAAACTCATGCCTGGTCAGGGGAAGGGGGCTGGCCTCTACTGTGGGCAGTTCCACTGAACACTGATGCCCAACTAGATGCTGAAATTCGAGTTAAAAATGGAAAAAGAGCTGAGACTAGAGAGTGACATGAGGTGTGCACGACTGCTAGATTTGGGGTTCTCAGATGAGGTGGGAAAGCAGGATGATAAGTTCAGAGACCCTAACAAGCCATTTTGCAAGGCTAGCAGTGCACCAGCTGCCTCAGATTAAGATCTGAGCAGTGTGACAAAGACTGATTGGGACACTGAAAGGTGGAATCTCACAAAAATGACAAAAATGGAGGGAAGATGATATGGCGATTGATGGAGAACTGGAAAATACCCCATGCTATCTGACCCCCAACACAAAAAAACATAAAATAACATTTACCCCAAAACACATAGGAAAAACATATTCTTTCTCTGTCCCTTGTAGTTGTAAATCTTATCATGTCTTTGAAATATAAACACTCCAGCTGATAGCTCTGTTATAGCTCACAGAGACTAAAAAAAAAAAAAAGGTATGGAGGGTAGGGTGAAGGGGGCAGGGAGGTACTTTTGAAAATACAGACTGCAGTAGGAATTCCCTTTTGACCAAAAAGCCTAGTTCACAACCTCCATGAGTTTAGAAAACAATGAAAATCTTTAGCTGTATGAGTGGGTACCTACTTCATGGACAGCACTTTTAACTTTTTTTGTTTTTGTTTTTTTGGTTTTTTTTTGGTCAGAGAGAGAGAGAAAGCGAGTACAAGTGCTCAAGCAGGCAGAGGCAGAGAAAGAAGCAGGCTCCCTGCCAAGCAAGGAGCCCGATGCGGGACTGGATCCCAAGACTCTGGGATCATGACCCAAGCCAAAGGCAGTGGCTCAACCAACTGAGTCACCCAGGCACATGGACAGCACTTTTAAAATGAAAGCTGTGGGTTTTCTGTTTGTGTCTGTTATGATGCCTGTTGCATATGTACAATGATTTTTTTTTTTTTTTAGCTCCAGAGGATATTCCCAAAATTAATATGTAAAAGAGCTGAGGTTTTTCACAATACTAATGTAAGTAATAAGAGTAAAAAAAAAAAATGACTTTATATGAAAAGTACATTAAGAAAAAGAAAATGTGGGGATTTTTTTTTTTGAATAACCAAAGATATAAAGTATAGGAGACGGGTTGGTTAAAAAATAATTTTATTGTAACATAAATATTATAGGGTTTTTTTAAAAAGGATAAAAGTTAAATTGATATAAAAATTATAAAAAGTCTGAAAAAATATTTTAAAATAAATTTTGTGTATAGTCAAGCTAAGACTAAAATAAATTTATTTAAGTTAAGAAAATAAAATATAAAATCAAAAGTACATTGGCATAAAAATAGAATTTAGTTTTCTCTATGTTAAAAAAAAAAGTGTTCTTAGATCAGTGGCTTGCTCTTAATAAAAAACTATAAACAAAGGTTTTTCTGTACCTTTAGTGTAGTCTTCCAAGGACACAAAGACTCTGTTTCTTGTCCTTCTCAGGTCTCTGATCACTTAAAAAACTTAAGTCTTCTCTATTAAAAAAAAAAAAAAAAGGCTCAGCTTTTTACAATTCTGTAATTTTATACCTGTTAAATGTCATTAGAAGCATAGTCAAACAAGAAGTGATGCTAGGGGCGCCTGGGTGGCACAGAGGGTTAAGCCTCTGCCTTCGGCTCAGGTTATGGTCTCAAGGTCCTGGGATGGTGCCTTGCATTGGGCTCTCTGCTCAGCAGGGAGCCTGCTTCCTCCCCTCTCTCTGCCTGCCTCTGTGCCTACTTGTGATCTCTCTCTCTGTGTCAAATAAATAAATAAAATCTAAAAAAAAAAAAAAGAAGTGATGCTAAACTTTTTGTAGGGCATATTTATAAAAAATTCTTAAAAATCTATTATGTCCTGCTATAATGTTATCAGTCATAAGTTTAGAATGTATGTCACAGAAATAATGAAATTCCCTTGTCAATTGTATTGTAATAAACTCATCAGTTCTTTAATGATGATTTGTAAGTCTTTTATCATTTATAGTTATTATTTTACTCTGATGCTTTAATTGAAAGTGTTCCTGCAAGTGTTTCATCTTTAAGGAAATTCATGGGAAAAACTTCTTATAACCTGCTAAGATCAATTATTTTTCATGTAGGAGGGACAACAAAGAACCTTTCAAGTGTTTCCTCAAAGCTACCTGCACAACCTCACAAAATGCCACAAGATAATAACCCAGAACCTGTTCCCCATTCATCTTCCCCACATCAGTAAAACGGGTCCATTACATGAACAGTGTGATATCAACATGTGAAGACTCATTGACACCCTGCAGACTTTGCTGGAACATCTACAAGGGAGAGGATCAGTGGTGAACCCACAGAAAATTCAAGGCCCATGAGGTTTGGGAATCATGTGGTTGCGTAAGACATGTTCTTTCAGAAGCTGTTTTATAAGATATAAGCCTATCCAAGCCCTAAAAATGTAAAAGAGATACAAGTCTTTGTAGGGATTTGGTGGTTTTAAAGAACTTTTATTCCCCACCAGCCATGGTACCAGTGTCCCTTAATACCACCTGGTTAACAACAACAACAAAAAAGACATGTTCAGAACTGGGTAATCAGAGCAGCAAACCACCTTTGAGAAGGCAAAAATACCAGTGAAGAAGATGAAAAATCTGGGCATCCCCCAAGCAGAGCTACCACTTAAGCTAGATGTGTCTGTGACTCTGGAAGGTGTGGGTCAGGCACTGCGGTTGAGAAAACAAAAGTCAGAGTGCCCCTAGGGTCTTGGCCCCAGCTCTAGGAGGGGACACAAACCCAATATACACCCATAGAAGCAAAGCTTCTAGCAGCTCCTAGCAGTGTGCAGAGTGCTACTTCAGGTGAAGCCTCTCAAGAAGGAAGGAACCACAGTAGCCAAGAGGCTGGACATGGCTATTTCTAATGGGTCTGTCTGGCTATTTCTAATGACTGCTGACTGTGAACCATCTGCACTAAAGTTTGGCTGCTCTGAAAAGATTAAACTTATCACTTAGACAATGGAAAGCAGAGGGATACATGACTCATGAGTGGGCCCTTATACTCTATGTATACATACATAGAAGGAGACTTGGGTTTGCCTGCAAGAGGCAAAACATTCCTCACTATTTTCCATGTCCCACCTTGTAAGGCAATGACACCCCCCACCCAGCAATCAGGAGGCTGATGCCCTATTCCAAGAGGAACACCAGCAACTACCCCTTCAATAGACACGGTGGATTGGGTACATAGAACATGTGGCCAGTGCAATGCCTAGGTGGGATGTCAAGGGTGCCAGATAGTTCTTATAATACAGTGACTTACCTAGTTCAGTAACAGCATGTTCTTTGTATTCTAAACAATGTCTATGGCAAAGGCCAAAGGAGTTTAGAACCATCCCTCAGAATTCCTAACTTGTAAGGAATTGGCAAATCAGTTATTTGGGCTCCTGTCTCTGAGTGAAGGCTCTAAATATCACTTTGGTTTGTGGGGCTTAACCTATACTTCCCCTATCACTGTGCAAATGAGACTGCTCTCATTAGGAGATTAAAAAGAATGAGTAGTATGTATGGAAATCCCTTTTGAATAGATAGAGATTTCAAAACTTATGGAATACTAGACTGGTCAAAGAAACATAACATTGAATGGAATTTCCACCTCCTCTTTAACAAGCAAGCAACAAGGCCAGGATGGAGGAAGAACAAGATAAAGAAAAAAGGAAAAGAAAAGAAAAGAAAAGAAGAAAGAAAAGAACAGCAAGAAAAAGAAAAGAAAAAGAGAAAGGAAGGAAGGAAGGAAAAAAGGAGTGAGAGGGAGGGAGCGAGGAAGGAAAGAAAAAAGGAAGAGGGAAAGGTGAGAAAGAAGAGAAAAGAAAGGAAAGGAAGGGAAAGCACAGAGAAGAGAAAGGGAAGAGAAGAGAAATAAAAAGCAGCAGATTAAATTGCTAACTGGTAAAACCACCTTGGTTGAGTGGACTAAAGTGCTGTCCCAGACTTTAATGTATTTAAATAATCCACCAGCAGAGCCTATAGCCTGGGGACCCTTGCCAATGTGCAGGATTAAAGGGTTCTTATCTCATGGAGTTGAAGAATGAATTGGTGAAGTGAAATGAAAGTTTATTAAGTGAAGTTGAGAAGAGAAAGGAAAGAAAGAAGCTCTCTAGATTGGGTTGCCACTGAAGGATTTTAATGGCTGTCTTCTATTGAGAACTGCATGGGAAGGTGTGGCCTTGAGATTTCTGTGCACCCTTGGTATGTTCCCTTATCTCCTTGTTCTGCTCTGCCTCAGTGTCTCCACCTGCCAGGCATAGTTCTGGAGCCTACTCAAGGGAGTCAGTGGCTTCCTAGTTCTCCTGCTTATACCTTAACCCTTTCTCTATCCACAGGACAGGACCTGTGGGCAGAAACAGCTATACTGGGATTTTGAGGAGTGACTGATTGCATACTTTTTAATTAGTGGGTGTTAGGGATAGCCCAGGTCTCCAAGGAATCTGGAAGCAGGTCTTTCTGGACCAAAAAGGGCCAGCTGCTGCCAAGACAAGGTAACTTTTAAACACTAAGGCACAGTGGGGCCCTTGGGTGGCTCAGTGGCTTAAGCCTCTGTCTTTGGCCCAGGTCACAATCTCAGGGTCCTGGGACCCCACATCGGGCTGCCTGCTCAGCAGGGAGCCTGAGTCTTCCTCTCCCTCTCCTGCCTCTCTGCCTACGCGTGATATCTCTCTCTCTCTCAAATAAATAACTAAAATATTTAAAAAAATAAAAATAAAAATAAATATTAAGGCACTAAGTAAGCCATGAGTTCCTTGAGGGAGGTCATCCTTTGCATGTTTCAGTTATCTATCAGTGGGTTGCAAGCAAGCTGTGAGGAGGTTTTAACTTAAGTTACATTTCTTTTGTCTTTGTTTCCCACATCACCATGATACCCAATACGTTAAAGAGTGTTGAAGTTACAGTAAACCCCATTGTCCTCTCACCTTGGATCAACGGAGCTATGCAGCTGAGAATAACAAACCACATCATGTCTGGGGAAAGAGTTATCTAATGAAATTTACAGTGAGCTGTCTGACCAGGATGGATGAGTTACTTTGTACCACTGGGTGAACAGGATCTACTCAGTCTCAACTGGGATCCTATTGTTTTGTTGAAACATACTGTATCTGGAACCATTGAAAGAGGGAAGAAGGTGGGGTCCTGGCCTGGCATATTCCATGTCCAGTTGTCTCCTCACACCTGACAATGCTACCTTCTCCACCAACACATATGGTATGTACAACCAGGTCAAGTTTCTAAAGCCGCTAATCTCCTTGTCCTCCAGGCCAGATGGGCACGCTCTGTTTTGCACTGGTACCATCATTTGGTTGCCGCCTTTGTTCCTCCATTGGCCTGGAAGAAGGACATTATAGGCCTGATTAAATCCAGCAAGTCTCAAATGGTAGTCAACTAAGCCTATCTTTACTAAACACTGGGATATCTGTAATTGTAAAAAGCTGTCTCTCAAAATAAATGGCCTTGGACATTATTGTTGCCTCACAAGGGGACATCTGTGACATCCCAACAAAATGCTCTGTATTTATACCTCAGGAGTCTTCTGATGTTTTGTCTTTATTACATTTTATAAAGACAAAACTTAATGTCCTCAGTAACCTAACCCCCAGCCTAGGGGACTATATAAATCAGTGGTTTAGATCACGGGGAACCGTAAAGCCCTTTGGAACTGTTGGCCTGATACCTTGCTTACAGTGTTCCCAGCAGCCTCACCAGGTGATTAAAGGATGTTACTTCCTGGCAGGTGCAGGAACCTCAGGATTCTTTGGGGGCCTAAGGAAGAGGAATTCACCCCAAATTGACAGGTATTGCAGGCATGTCTGATGGCAAGTATGTAGCTTGGCTTCTGGCCTGGAGAGGCTATTATAAGTTCAACCTAGAGATTCCTTACGAAAAGTTCCAGCAAAGCAGATTCTAAAAGATTTATATGATCCTTCACTGTTCTTGCTGAGCTTATGTAAATAATTAGGCCAAGCTTGTTAAAACTGGGCTTGTTTTTCAAATAAATTAGTCCTGATTTGGCTATCTCTGAAAATGAGGGTTATTTTAGAGAGAAAAATTATGTGTTAATAACACACCTTTATGGATGTTAAATTCTAGATTTGATTGTCTTTAAATGTTTGTTTACTTAAGCTAGACAACTTGAGGTAAACTTCAGAGAAGTTGCACAATAGCTCATTTAGACGATCTTGCTTTTGCCAGTCAGTCAGCCCCAGATATAGGAAACTTCAGAAAATTGGAGGATTTGAAGGGAAGAATCTGACTGAGTTAGTGGGAATAGCAGAAAAAGTGTTTAACAACAGGGATGCACAAGAGGGTGAAAAACAGACCAAAAAAACTGGTTAAGGTTTTGGCATTACATGAGGTGGGGAGGAGATGGATAGGGGATAGTAAATGGAAGGAAAAGCCTAAGCACGGAGAAAGAAGGTGGGAAGACTTAGATTCAGATCAGTGTGCTTACTGTAAGGAAAAAGGACATTGGGCCAGGGAGTGCCCCAAAAGAAAGACTGCAATGCTTGCCACCAGAGACTGAAGGGGCCATGGTTCAGAACCCCTCCCAAAACCTCGGGTAAAAATTGAAGTGGAGGGGAAATCAGTTGATTTTTTGGTGGACATGGGAGCCCAATTTTCATCATTACTTAAACCCATGGGATAACTACTTGGAGAAGAAGTCTGGGTACAAGGAGCAAATGGCACAGAGAAACATAAATGGGCAACAGAAAGGACTTTAAATTTGGCCTTGGGAATAGTTAAACATCGATTTTTGGTCCTCCCTACTGCCCCATATAACTTGATGGGACGAGATCTCCTCCACAAGTAAAGAGTTGGCATTCAGTTCTCGGAAGGAGGCATGACTGTAACCTTGAGACAACCCAATGTACAAGTGCTTATGGCATCAGTAGATGAATACCTCCTTTATAAGCCAGTCTCAAAACCAGAGGAGACAAAGGGGGGGAGCCTTCTCCAAATCCTACAGGACAAGTTTCCCCAGGTCTGGGCAGAAGGGAAGCCCCCTGGCTTGGCCAAGGAACAACCTCCAGTGGTGGTACAATTAAAGGTGACAGTTATGGCTGTTCACGTTTGGCAATACCCCTCTTCCCTGGGAAGCAAAGGAAGGGATCAGAAAACACATTAACCGCCACTGAGGAGATGAGATCCTAGTTCCTTGCAAATCTCCATGGAACACACCTTTGCTGCCCTTCAAAAAGGCCGAGACTAGTGAGTACTGATCCGTCCAAGACTTACGGGAAGTTAATAAATGGGTTGAAGATATCCACCCGACTGATGGATGATGAACACCCGAGTGACAGGGTATCAGGCCCTCCTCCTCAATGAACCAAGAGTGACATTCCAGGGTGTCAGAGGAGCTGCTGACCATCCACTGCTGCCAGAGGAGCTGACTGACCATCCACATGACTGTGGGGAGGTCCTAACCCAAGTCACAGGAATAAGGTCAGATCTCAGAGACATTCCCCTCCCAGATGCCGAGATGACTGTTCACAGATGGGAGTAGCTACATGGTCAATGGAAAGAGATATGCGGGAGCTGTGGAGGTTTCTCATGAGCAGGAACTCTGGACAGCAACCCTGACACATGGAACTTCGGCACAAAAAGCGGAACTGATTGCACTCACTAAGGCACTGCAGATGGCCAAAGGTAAAACAGCCAACATCTATATGGACAGCAGGTATGCCTTTGCTATTCTCCATATACATGGGGCTATTTATAAAGAAAGGGGCCTATTAACAGCAAAAGGCAAAGGAATTAAAACAGAGGAGAAATATTGGCTCTCCTCCAGGCTATTTGGGATCCAAAAGAGGTGGCTATTATGCATTGCTCGGGACACCAAAAGGGGACTGATCTGATTTCAAAGGGAAACCAATTAGCAGATCGAGCTGCAAAGCAAGCAGCTGGAGAAACAGTGCAAGAGCTGGTTACACTCCCGGCTCTAGCCCTACCAGAAAAACCGGACTATTCAGAGGAAGATTTAAAGTATTTACAAAAATGGGCTAAATTAGACTATGAAGGGGACTGGGCTAAGACTAAAAGATGAAAGTTAATTCTTCCTCGAAGACTAGGTAAGAAGTTAGTAGACCAGATACATCAGGGTACTCATTTGGGGTCACGCAAACTAAAGGAACTTAAAGGCAACCAGTTCCAGGTTTCTAAATTAGGGCCTATGGTTCAGGATATAGCTGATAGATGTGCTCAATGCCAGGCAGTTAATGTGGGAGGAGCTAGAATGGGAAGAGGGAAAAGAGAAAGAGGTAAGGAACCAGGAATTTATTGGGAAATAGATTTTACAGAAATGAAACCTGGAAAATATGGGCACAAGTATATGTTTTTGTAGATACCTTTTCAGGCTGGGTAGAGGCTTTTTCCACCAAACATGAGATGGCAGGAGTGGTAGGCAAAAAGGCTACTAGAAGAAATAATTCCTAGGTTTGGGCTGCCTCTCATGATTGGGTCAGACAATTGCCCTGCATTTGTGAATTTAGTCTCACAGGCATTGGCCAAGGCCATGGGCACTAATTGGCCAAGGCCATGGGCACTACATTGTGCCTATCGGCCCCAGAGTTCCAGACCAGTAGAGAGAATGAACCGGACTCTTAAAAAGACATTGACAAAGCTAATTCGGGAGAATAGTGGTGGATGGGTGGATCTCCTTCCTTTCGCCCTCCTCAGGGCACGATGTACACCCTATTTAAACAAGGTGACCCCATTTGAAATAATGTAAGGGAGACCCCCCCTTCCGCCACTCTGTCCTCGGCTACAAGAGGTTGCCCTAGCAGAAATGACTGATCAGTCTGTACTCCAGTCACTGCAGGCATTACAGTCTGTCTTTAAAAAAGCCCATGCAGGGATCTGGACTGCCCACACTGGGATGGAGATGGAGGTGGAACCACATCCTTGCCAACATGGGGTCTTGGTTTGGATACGGTGCCACCAAGTGGGAAACTTGCAGCCTCGCTGGAAGGGACCAATTACTGTCATCCTGACCACCACAACAGTGATAAAAGTAGAAGGCATCAGGACCTGGATTCACGTGGGTCACATCAAATGAGCTGAGGATGAAGACACCCCTCAGAGGTGGAAGCCTCAGCCAAAGGACCCCGCTGACCGGGGACTAAAGCTAAGACTCAAAAGACTATGGGTTCATTGTTGCTCCTATTGTTACCTGTTTATGTAAAGTATAGGTAGGAAATTAGATGAAGGAAATTAGGAAAAATGGAAAGGTTCTATGAAGCGGTAAATGGCTAACTCATCAGCTGACTGTTCACTAGTGTCATTTGTACAAAAGAAAACTAGAGTGATAAAAATGTTAGACTTACATGCTCAATATAACCCTTACAACCAGAGAACATAGAACTGGCTGAAAAGTCAAGGATTTGACTAATATCCAAAGAAAAGGGGGGAATGTAAGGGCCTGGTTGGCCAGAGGGAGTCATTTTGTGTTTATGTAGTGAACTTAGATTGACCCTATGCAGTAAATTTAGATTGAACCACCCCCCCCCCCCCCCCGCCCGGAGGAACTTACTTGCAAAGCCTAGATACAAAGGCGGGTCAGGCCAGGTGAAAACATCCAATCAGTGGGGCGCGCATATATCTACCAGGGTAAATTGAAATTCAATTAGCCACCCATGTGTTACCTAGCAGTTTTTTTTCTGTGTGTGGCAAACTTAGCATGACTATGCAGTGTTCTCTGTGTATTGCAATCTCATTGGCCACCTGTGTATAGCCCGGCTAAACTACCTCTATAAAAGTTAGTCTGTGAGGCTGGGAGGGGTCTCTCTTTGCAAGAGATGGCCCTGACCGGTCAGTATGATTCTCGATGATTGGCGCGAAATAAAACTTTGCTTAACCTTCGCTTTGTTTCAGTCTCGCTCCTTTGATTATGGACCCTAACATTTCCCATTCTCAGAAGCTGTCCAGTTGAAGCCTATATAAAAACTGTAACAATTTTGTTAGCAGACGTAGAGATCTACTTGACTTGTAGCTGTCCAATACAAGCCTCATATATAAGTTCCCTACCTTTTATTAAAATTTCTGCTTACTGATCTAAAAAAGTCTGTCTCTATCTTTGGCCTTTTCCTGCTCTTTTCATACAGGAGTCAGTTTCAGATTACACACAGGAAGCTTCCATGGCTGTGAAGCAACATTATTTCTTCTCTTATCAGTTTTATTGGCAAAGCAAATAAGGCTAAGGGGTATGGATACTCACCAGCAGCCCTAGATCACCTCAGGTCAGGAGTGGTTAACATAGCTATGCCTTAGCTAGGAGCCAGGTTGAGAAGGTGAGTAACCAGTACTTCCTTCTGAGAGTTGGGCTGTATCTTCAAGCAAGAATTCAAACAACAGCTGTAGGTATTGTGGTCTATCAGCAGGATGTGTATGTGTGGAAATAATACAGATATTTATTATTAGTTCTGACTGGTGAGAAAGATACTTGAAAGGACATAGTGAGTAAGTCCATCAACTCATGTCTATTGAGCACCAACATTTTTCCTAGAAGTAGAAGGTACTGAGGAGAATGGTGGAAGAGCAAACATGGCCCCTGTCACTGACGTTCTGGCCATTGAACTTGCAAATCTTCTTCCAGATTTGCATATAGCTGACTGTATCTTGTCACTCAGATACCTGCTCACATGTCAGACTATCAATATAGTCATCCTAACCTCTAAGGGCAAACCTCTCTAAGATCTCTGTAAGAGACTAACTTCAGATGACACACACAAATCATAACTGAAAGGACGGAAGAAGATATTACATGCAAAGAAAAACAAAAAGGAAACTGGGGTAGCTACACTTATATTAAACAAAATAGACAGTAAAAAACAAAAGAACAAACAAAAACTCCAATAAAAATCAAAGAAGAACATTATATGAGATGACAATTTCAACAAGAGGATGAAACATATGTCAATATTTATGTACCCAACATAGGAGCACTTAACATATAAAGCAAATTTATAGACCTAAAGGGAGAAATAGTAATATGACAATAGTAGGAAACTTTAATACCTTTCTTATATCAAAGGATAGATCATCCAGACAGAAAATGAATAAGGAAAAATCAGCCTTAAACAACACCTTAGACCAGAAGGACTTAGATATATAAAGAACATTTCCTCCAAAAGCAGCAGAATATACATTTTTCTCAATTGCAAATGGAACGTTCTCCATGATGGATCACATATTAGGCCAAAACACAGGTCTTAGTACATTTTAGGAGATTGAAATCAAATCAAGAATCTTTTCTGACCTATCAGGAACTACCAGAAAGATAAATTTTAAAAAGAATCCCATTTATAATTGAATCAAAAAAGAATAAAGTACCTAGGAATAAATTTAATTCAGGAGGTAAAATGCCTGTACACTGAAAACTGACATTAACAAAAGAAACTGAAGAAAGCACAAATAATAAGAAAAGATATTCTTTGTTCATGGATTGAAAGAAGATTGTTAAAATGTTTAACGTTAAATATAAAATGTTAAAATGTCCATGGTGCCCAAAGCAATCTACACATTTAATGCAATCCTTATTAAAATTCCAATGGCATTTTTCACAGAATTTGAAAAACAATCCTAAAATTTGTATAAGCCACACAAGACTTTGAATAGCCAAAGTAATCCTGAGGGAAAAAAAAAAAAAACTGGAAGCATTACATTATCCCTGATTTCAAGCATATTACAGAACTATAGTAATCAAAACATGTATAAAAATAGACACAGACCAGGGTGCCTGAGTGGCTCAGTGGATTAAAGGCTCTGCCTTCAGCTCAGGTCATGATCTCAGGGTGCTGGGGTTGAGTCCCGCATCGGGCTCTCTGCTCGGCCGGGAGCCTGCTTCCTCCTCTCTCTCTCTCTCTCTTTCTGCCTGTCTCTCTTCCTACTTGTAATCTCTGTCTGTCAAATAAATAAGTAAATTTTTTTTAAAAAAATAGACACAGACCAATTGAATGGAATAGAGAGGTCAGAAATAAACCAACTCCCATGTTTAATGAAGCATTATTTATAACAACCAAGACATGAAAGAAACCTAAGTGATTTTATATATATATATATAATATATATATAATATATAATATATATATTTTTTATATATATATATATATTATATTTACTGCTTACTGATCTAAAAAGGTCTGTCTCTATCTTTGGCCTTTTCCTGCTCTTTGCAGAGAGGAGTCAGTTTCAGATTACACACAGGTAGCTTCCATGGTTGTGAAGCAACACTCTTTCTTCTCTTATCAGTTTTATTGGCAAAGCAAATAAAGGTAAGGGGTATATATATATTATATATATTATATATATGTGTGTTTATATTTATATGTATGTGTATATAATATACACACACACACACACATATATAAAATCAATCATATAAATAATTCAGCCTTAAAAAAAAAATGAAATCTTGCCATTTGTGACATCGTGGGTAGACTTTGAGGGATTTATGGTAAATGAAATAAGTCAGAGAAAGACAAATATATGATCTCACGGATATGTGAGATGGGTCAAGTGAGTGAAAGGGTCAAAATATACAAACTTCCAGTTAGAAAAGAAGTCATATGCAGCATGGTAATTATAATTAATGATGCTCTATTGCATATTTGAAAGTTGTTAAGAAAGTAAAAGTCCTCACCACAAGAACAAAAAAAAAACTATATGTAGTATTGGATGTTAACTAGACTTATTGTAGTAATCATTTCACAATGCACAGAAATGTTGAATCATTGCATTGTACACCAGAAACAAATATAATGTTGTGTGCCAAATATACCTAAAAAGATAAATAAAAATAAAATGAAAAACTAATGATGGAAGATATATAGTTTTAAATTATAATTTAGTAAATACAAAAAAGAAGTTACTAGCCTTACAGTAGGGAGATCAAAGCTAGAGAAGGTGACTTGTTTACTATTATAGGGGAAATTAATTTTTGAAAGGAATTTTTAAAAAGTGATCTCCTTAGGTTACAAAAAACTAATGTTATTAAATACAGAATTGGGGTGTGGTTTGTAACCCTAATTCTATGCATGCAAAAAAGAGTATCTGTGAATGGAGACATTTTACCAGTATGCGTGAATATAAATTAAAAAAAGAAAACGTGGTATAAATTATTTTTGCTCATTCTGTAATCCATTACTTGGTTTTTCTTGTGGAATTTAAACATTGAGCTTTATATTACAAGTTTATGTTTACTACTTTCTTTTTCCTCCTATATATAAATTATTCTGTTGTTTACATAGCTTTTATTTATTTTTTTTATTTTTTACTTAAACCATAGTTTATATACAGTAAAATTAACTAATTTAGTGCACAGTCTGTGAGTTTTGATGAACCTATAGAGTCTCCACAAGAATTTCATCACCTCAAACTATTTGTTCCCTCGGGCCCCTTAAAGTCAAGCCTTTTCTGAATCTCCAGTCCCTGACAGCCAGGGGGCTATTTTCTGTCTCTATAATTTTACCTTGGCAAAAGTATTATATAAGTGGCATCATAAAAGGAACAACAGGTGTTAGGAGCTTTATTAGTACCTACTATGGGGATAAACACAGAGCAGCCTTTTTATTAGCAGACGGACATGATCTCTACTGAACTGTTGGCATTTTACTGCTTTCATAACCTGTCACTTTTTAGTTTGTGTTGGGTTTATTTCTATTAACACATAACTGAAAACAAATAAAGGAAGAAATGGCTCATAGTCTCTGAGAATATTGGAGGCATATTCCTCTTCCATCTATGGAGATTGGAGGGAGAGGTTATCCGATGTAGCCATGTTGAAGAAAACTGTAATTACAAAGATGCTTCTGCTGTCTCGTTAGTGTTTTGCTGGCTGGGGAAATGCTTGAGGATTTTGCTCCTGTACAAAAATGTTTTTTTGTCTTTATTATGGATTTATATATATTATCAATGAAAATTCTTTTTCATCTTCATGAAGGGTGTGTGTGTGTGTGTGTGTGTGTGTGTGTGTGTGTGTGCATTTGATTTAAGAAGCACCTATATAGTTCTGTAGATTTGAAGAAAACTTTCCCCTCACTGTAGTGGTAAAACTTTGAGACATAAATTGCTACAATGTTTCCCTTAGACTTTTTTTCTCACCTTCCTCTCCCTTCTCTGAATGACAGGGTATTAGAAATGTACTGCTTTAGGAATCTGTGAATTACCTAGAAGTGAGAAAGGAGAAGAGCCACTGAAGTGAGATTACCCTATGTGAGTAAAAGGTGGGCCTTTCCTAAATAAATGTGAGGACCACAATATAATGGAAACAGAAGTAAATGTCCACGGTGGAGGGAAGCAGGTGACCCTGAGGGATGGGAGTAAGGACTCACCATTCCTTAAAAGGAACACAGTGATTTTCACTGCAAATGTTACTGATTTTTTTAAATGTAACTGAAAATTCTTAAATCCTTCCTTTAGATTCATATTATGACCATAAGGAATATGTTTTCAAATAATTCTTTTAAAACAAGACATGCATTTTCAGAGTCTTTTCATATCCAAGAATTTTTTCTGCTGACTTCAACCATTAAATATAAATTTCTGAAAACAGAACTCCTCAGTCACAATTCCTTGTTACTCAGCACTCTCTGAGCCCATTTGGAAATGTTTGGATTCAAGTCCTTTTTAGGCTAATTCACCAACAAATGAGTGTGCCCTTTTGTTCAGAATTCATAGTTATATTTTCAAGGCAGAAATGCTTTCATTAATAATATGTTGTTTTGCTATATCTTCATTTGTTATAAGATCTTACTCAGGGTTACCCGTTGTTTTAATTTTGATGCTATTCCATTTCTCCTGCCCGAGTTTCTGGTTTCAAGGATACTTCCAAATATGTTATTCCATCCTGAGGTGGAATCACTCCCTGCCTGGCTCTCAGGCACAATCAGTAGATGTACCGAAATTATATGTGACCTCCCTCCCCCTTCCTGGGCCTTTGAAGCTACCTCTAGGGTCTTCTTCTGTTGTTCTCTTTTGTCAGTATTCAAGTTCCTGTTCTCCAGTTCATCTCTATTTTCCCTGAGTGTAATATGATGTGTTTATAAATATGGGTGCTTCCCTACTAAAAGATAACTGGGTAGCAGTCTATCTCCAAATCTACATAAAGAATGAAAACCAGAATACACATACAAGTTGTCAACAGAATTCAGAAGATTTTTTTTTAACTGCTTAAAGGTCAGTGGAATTGGATAATAAAATAAAACTGGTAGTCATATTTACTTGGTCTCTTTCAGAGCCCATAGGGAGATCATTATCCCTTCATGGGGTAATGGGTTCTTGGGCTCAGATATCCAAAGATGATTTTAATCAGAAAACAGAGCAGCCATCTCTTTACTATGTGTTTGAAGCCTGTTCAAGCAGCTACCATTCTTTTACATCCATCAACACTGCTCTTTGACAATCATTAAAGACCAAAATCTCCCCTCCTCCCAAGAACAGATAAAGTGTAAGTTATGTACTAAGCTTGAATCTATGAACTTAAAATAAAGACCCCTGATCCATATTGTTTCTCATGACATGCATCAATTAATTAATTTTTAACACTCTTCTTTGATAATTTATCTCTGCCCAAAAATGGGATTCAGTCACATCCTGTGTTTTCCTGCCCATTTTTTCTCTTCCCTCACATATGTGAATGTCTATAGGTTCCATTTCTTTTAATGGGATCCTTTAATATCAACTTAACT
Source organism: Mustela erminea (assembly GCF_009829155.1). Lineage (NCBI taxonomy): Eukaryota > Metazoa > Chordata > Mammalia > Carnivora > Mustelidae > Mustela > Mustela erminea. The sequence continues at coordinate 4,658,385 of NC_045629.1, forward strand.
CTTGACCACAAATTTGTGGAAATAGGAAGAAGATTCTTCTTTTTTACTGCCCTCATTATTAAATCATTTTCAACAATGAATCAAGACATAAAATTAGTCCTTTAGAATATTTTTGTGAAAGTATTTTATCTAAAGCATTATATCCTATTAGCACTTGCTTGCTATGTTGGAGCTTTGAAAGCTTATGAAATTCACTTAATGATAATGTTTTGATACTGCTTAGTAACATAATGTAATTTTACTCTGGAATATTCATGTTCTATTTATCAGATTTTTCATCCTGCTTTATATTTCCAATTGAATAAATGTAATATTTTATGAGAATTATATTCATTTTATCAACCAATAACTTATTCTTGTCATTAAAGTGTATTTCTTTGTACTGCATTAAATTGCCATTTATATAATTGGGGATTTTATTGAGCAGATATATTTTGTTCTAGTTTTGGGCAAGTGTTTTAAAAAGTGAGTTCAATAATTTATGAGTAAAGGAATTTTCAGATAGTAGTCAGGAAATGTCATGAACATTTTCAGGTTGCTTTAGTCTTGACAGTGAATGAGTTAAGTTTTGTCCTTGCAATGCCTTATTTTATTTTCATATTCTAGTATGAAATATTTACTAGTGATTTACTCAGGGGTGTCACTTTATAATAGAAAAGGAAGGCAGAGGAGGAGTCAAGATAGCAGAAGAGTAGCAGGCTAAGATGACATTAGGTAGCAGGAGTTCGGCTAGATCGTTATCAAACCATTCTGAACACCTACAAATCAAACAGGATATTGAAGAGAAAAAGAGCAGCAATTCTAGAAACAGAAAATTGGCCATTTTCTGAAAGTTAGGACCTGTGGAGAAGTGAATCTGAAATGACAGGAAGATAGAATGCAGGGGGTAAGGGGCCAGCTCCCAGCAAGTGGAGGAGAACTGTAGCACAAAATCAGAACTTTTAGGGGTGCCTGGGTGGCTCAGTGGGTTATGCCTCTGCCTTCGGCTCAGGTCATGGTCCCAGGGTCCTGGAATCGAGCCCCACATAGAGCTCTCTGCTGAGCAGGGAGCCTGCTTCCCCCTCTCTCATTCTGCCTGCCTCTCCTCCTACTTGTGATCTCTGTCTGTTAAATAAATTTTTAAAAAAATTAAAAAAATCAGAACTTTAAGAAGTCTGCTCCACTGAGGGACATTGTTCCAGAGGCTAAGTGGGAGTGGAGCCCTCACAGGGACAGCGTGGTCTCAAGTCCTGCAGGGTCACAGAAGGATATGGGAGATGAGGAAGAACACTATATCATACTCAAAGGGTCTGTCCAACAAGAAGATCTAACAATTTTAAATATCTATGCCCCTAACATGGGAGCAGCCAATGATATAAACCACGTAATAATAAAATCAAAGAAACACATTGACAATAATACAGTAATAGTAGGGGACTTTAACACTCCTCTCACTGAAATGGACAGATCATCCAAGCAAAAGATCAACAAGGAAATAAAGGCCTTAAATGACATACTGGACCAGATGGACATCACAGATATACTCACAACATTCCATCCCAAAGGAACAGAATACACATTCTTCTTTAGTGCACATGGAACATTTTACAGAATAGATCACATTCTGTGTCACAAATCAGGTATCAACTGGTACCAAAAGATTGGGATCATTCCCTGCATATTGTCAGACCATAATGCTCTGAAGCTAGAACTCAATCACAAGAGGAAATTTGGAAAGAACCTAAATATATGGAGGCTAAATAGCATCCTACTAAAGAATGAATGGGTCAGCCAGGAAATTAAAGAAGAATTGAAAAAAAAATCATGGAAACAAATGATAATGAAAACACAATGGTTCAAAATCTGTGGGACACAGCAAAGGCAGTTTTGAGAGAAAAATATATAGCAATACAATTCTTTCTCAAGAAACAAGAAAGGTCTCAAATACAAAACCTAACCCTACACCTAAGGGAGAGGGAGAAAACACAACAAAGAAAGCCTAAACTCAGCAGGAGAGGAGAAATCGTAATGATCAGAGCAGAAATCAATGAAATAGAAACAAACAAACAAAAAAATAGAACAAATCAACAAAACTAGGAGCTGGTTTTTTGAAAGAATTGATAAGATTGATAAACCCCTTGCCAAACTTATCAAAAAGAAAAGAGAAAGAACCCAAATAAATAAAATCATGAATGAAAGAGGAGAGATGACAACCAAACCCAAAGAAATACAAGCAATTATAAGAGCATATTATGAGCAACTGGCAAGCTAGAAATCTGGAAGAAATGGATGCATTCCCAGAGACATATAAACTACCACAACTAAACCAGGAAGAAATAGAAAACTTGAACAGACCCACAACTAGTAAGGAGATTGAAGGAGTCTTCAAAAATCTCCCAAAAAACAAGAGCCCAGGGCCAGATGTCTTCTCAGGGGAATTCTACTAAAAGTTTAAAGAAGAATTAATTCCTATTCTCCTGAAACAGTTCCAAAAAAATAGAAATGGAAGGAAAACTTCCAAACTCATTTTATGAGGCCAGCATCACCTTGATCCCAAAACCAGACAAAGACTCCATCAAAAATAAATAAATAAATAAATAAAAGAATTACAGACCAATATCCTTGATGAACACAGATGAGAAAATTCTCACCAAAATACTAGCCAATAGGATCCAACAGTACTTTAAAAGGATTATTCACCACGACCAAGTGTTATTTATTTCAGTGTTGCAAGGTTTGTTCAACATCTGCCAATCAATTGATGTGATACAGTACATTAAAAAAAAGAAAGAACAAGAACCACAAGATACCCTCAATAGATGCTGAAAAAGCATTTGACAAAGTACAGCATCCTTTCTTGATCAAAACTCTTCAAAGTGTGGGAATAGAGGGTACATATCTCAATATCTATGAAAAACCCATTGAAAATATCATTCTCAATGGAGAAAAACTGAGAGCTTTTCCACTTAGGTCAGGAACATGGAAGGGATGTCCAGTATCACCACTGGTATTCAATATAGTACTAGAAATCACAGCCTCAGCAATCATACAACAAAAAGAAATTGAAGGCATCCAAATTGGCAGAGAAGAAGTCAAACTCTCACTCTTTGGAGCTGACATGATATTTTATGTGAAAAACCCAAAAGACTCCACTCCAAATCTGCTAGAACTCATACAGGAATTCAAAGGGACAGGATATAAAATCAATGCACAGAAATCAGTTGCATTTCTATACACCAATAACAAGACAGAAGAAGGAGAAATTAAGGAGTCCATTCCACTTATAATTGCACCCCAAACCATAAGATATCTAGGAATAAACCTAACCAAAGTAGAAAGAATCTGTACTCAGAAAACTATAAGGTACTCATGAAAGAAATTGAGGAAGACACAAAGAAATGGAAAAATGTTCCATGCTCATGGATTGGAATAACAAATATTGTGAAAATGTCATGCTACCTAAAGCAATCTACACATTTAATACAATGCTTATCAAAATCCCATCCATTTTTTTACAAAGAAATGGGACAAATAATCCCAAATTTTATATGGAACCAGAAAAGGCCTTGAGTAGCCAGAGGAATGTTGAAAAAGAAAGCCAAAGTTGGTGGCATCACAATTCCAGACTTCAAGCACTATTACAAAACTGTCATCATCAAGACAGTATGGTACTGGCACAAAAACAGGCACATAGATCAATGGAACAGAATAGAGAGCCCAGAAGTAGACCCTCAAGTCTATGCTCAACTAATCTTCAACTAAGCAGGAAAGATGTCCAATGGAAAAAAAGGCAGCCTCTTCAACAAAAGGTGTTAGGAAAATTGGACAGCCACATGCAGAAGAATGAAACTGGACCATTTCCTTAGACCACACAAAAAATGGACTCTAAATGAATGAAAGACCTCAATGAGAGAAAGGAATCCATCAAAATCATTAAGGAGAACACAGGCAGCAACCTCTTCCACCTCAGCTGCAGCAATTTTTTCCTAAGAACATCACCAAAGGCAAGGGAAGCAATAGCAAAAATGAACTATTGTGACTTGATCAAGATCAAAAGCTTTTGCACAGCAAAGGAAACAGTCAACAAAACCAAAAGACAACTGACAGAATGGAAGAAGATATTTGCAAATGGCATTTCAGATAAAGGGCTAGTATCCAAAATCTATAAAGAGCTTAGCAAACTCAACACCCAAAGAACAAATAATCCAATCAAGAAATGGGCAGAGGACATGAACAGACATTCTGCAAAGAATACATCCAGATGCCAACAGACACATGAAAAAGTGCTCCATATCACTCGGCATCAGGGAAATACAAATCAAAACCACAATGAGATACCATCTTATGCCAGTCAGAATGGTTAAAATTAACAAGTCAGGGAATGACAGATGTTGGCGAGTTTGCGTAGAAAGGGGAACCCTCATACACTGTTGGTGGGATTACAAGCTGGTGCAGCCACTCTGGAAAACAGCATGGAGGTTCTTCAAAAATTTGAAAATAGAGATACCCTACAACCCAGCAATCGCACTACTCAGTATTTACCCTAAAGATACAATATAGGGATCTGAAGGGGCACGTGCACCCCAATGTTTATAATAGCAATGTCCACAATAGCCAAACTATGGGAAGAACCTAGATGCCCATCAATAGATGAATGGAAAGAAAATGTGGTATATATATATATATATATATATATATATATATATATATATAATGGAATACTATGCAGTCATCAAAAGAAATGAAATCTTGCCATTTGTGATGACATGGATGGAACTAAAGAGTATTATGCTAAGCGAAATAAGTCAATCAGAGAAAGACAATTATCATATGATCTCCCTGATATGAGGAAGTTGAGAGGCAGTGTGGGGTGTTTGGGGGGTAGGGAATGAAAAAAAAAATGAAACAAGATGGAATCGGGAGGGAGTTAAACCATAAGAGAGTCTTAACCTTACAAAACAAACTGAGAGTTGCTGGGGGGAGGTGGGTAGGGAGACAGTGGTTGGGTTATGGACATTGGGGCAGGTATGTGCCATGGTGAGTGCTGTGAAGTGTGTAAACTGGGCAATTCACACACCTGTACCCCTGAGGCTAATAATACATTACATGTTAATAAAAAAAATTTAACATTAAAAAAAGAGAGAGAGAAGGAAGACAATAACAATGATGCAACAATTACTTTATTGTGACAGGGATTATATAGTAACCATATAATTATATATTGCTTATGTGAAAAACTTAAACAATTTAAAATACTGTAGAATTTGCTGCAAAGATATTGATGACTACCCAATAGTGATACCATGTCCTAGAAAAAAAAACAAAACAAAACAAAACAAAACAAAACAAAACACCCTTACAATGAATTACTTAGAGGATTTGCACAAGTACTCACATTGTGCCTAACTCATGGGCAATAATCTGAGAGATCTTTATACTGACAAACCTTTCAGGCAGTTGTCTTTCTCTTGAGTTAGTAATGACTTTTTATAGTTAATGTAGTTAATGATACTGAATAGTGTTGGACTGCTCTGAAGTACATCTGATACATGTGAAATATACTGAACACAAGAATAACATGTCTTCCAAAAAAGAATAAGCCATGTGTCTAGTAAAATAGAAAAGTTTGAATAATAACAGGTCAAGCTGAATGACCCTCATATAATCGAAATTCCAATGGCATCTAATGAAAACTTGTAGAGAAACTTTTATGTATGAGGCACCAGGTGCTGGGGCTAAGGATAGAAAGATGAATAAGATTCTAGCTACTTCTTTTCTCCAGATGCTTCCAGTGAACTGCGAGAGAGAACTGTGTAAACAGAGGAATGTCCTGTAGGACAATCAGTAAAAGTCCCTGGCAAATAGCATTCTCCCACAGTTTTTGCATTTTGGTTTAATGGAAGTTAGAACTGAATTGCAGTGGGGACTTCGTGGAGAAAGTGGCTCACTTACCCCAGCAGGCCAGCCAGTCTTCACCAAGGTGTTGGTGATGTCAGAACTGAATCTTAAGGAGTCACAGTTTTCCAGAAAGAGAAATGAGGAAGATATAAAACCTTGATCTTCTGTCTGTGTGCTCACACTGACCTCTCTGCTGCTACCTAATCTGCCAACTAATTATTACAGGGCCTTTCCTTTGCCTATATGAATTGCTAGGCACAGACGTTAAACTGGTCTTTGAAAATAGACTGCTTACTGGTCATTTTACATCCTCCATGAAGTCATTAGGCAAATTAAATCAAGGGTGGAAAAAGGGTGCCCTCAGTTAACACAAATATTTCAATGATAAAAATAATCAACCAAAATTAAAAGTTCAATAAATAATGTGGTACACTTAGACTTTAGAAATGCATACAGAAAACTGAGACCTAAGGCTACTTGATTTGAGTAACACATTTTCATTCACTGGGGTTTGACTTAGAAGAGTTATTTAACTTCTCTGTGCCTTATTTAAAATCTATATATGGATGTATGGATAATACCAATTTTATATCAAATTTTATATCAAATTGCTCTAAGGATTAGAAGAGATAATCCTTATAAAGTTCCGTTGCAATTCTCTTAGAAATTTAAATTACATTCAATACCATTTTACCTTCTATCAACCTAGTAATTTGAGTCTAAATGGCTTTAAATAGTATTTCTCATATGTTTTAAATAGTGATAGTACATATTATAATATATATTATAAATCAGTAATTTTTAAAGTGTGTATTTTAGGGTGCTTATGTGGCTCAGTTGGTTAAGCGACTGCCTTTGGCTCAGGTCATGATTGACGGTTCCTGGGATTGAGTCCCACATCAGGCTTCCCCTCCTCTGCTGGGAACTTTCTTCTCCCTTTCTGCCTGCTGCTTCTTCTACTTGTGCTCTCTCTCTCTCTCTTTGTCAAATAAATAAATAAATAAATAAATAAATAAATAAATAATCCTGCCTGCTGCTTCTCCTACATGTGCTCTCTCTCTCTCTTTGTCAAATAAATAAATAAATAAATAAATAACCCTTCTGCCTGCTGCTTCTCCTACTTGTGCTCTCTCTCTCTCTCTTTGTCAAATAAATAAATAAATAATCCTTCTGCCTGCTGCTTCTCCTACTTGTGCTCTCTCTCTCTCTCTTTGTCAAATAAATAAATAAATAATCCTTAAAAAATAAAAGTGTGTATTTTAGAGCCTTAGAGTCTACTGAGTTGGGGAAAGGGAAGCTAAATGAGCAATAATAGCCCTCATTCATTCTATGGGAGTCTGAAATGTTGGTATCCTGCTGCCACGTGTTTAAAACCCATTATAAATTATTATAACTTTTGCAAATGTGAGTATTCAAACATTTTTGCAACATGTAAGTTGAAAATATTGTATTTTGTTAAAAGAAGTTACCTCAAAATCCACATATTTTGAATTCATATATTTATTTATTTATTTATTTATATTTAAATTCCAGTTTTAGCAAATAGCATAATGTTCATTTCAATTCAAGTGTACAGGGTATTATATGGAAGTCATATATACAGGGTATTATATGGAAGTCAGTACTTCCATATAATACTTGGTGCTCATCACAAGTGCACTCCTTATTCCCTATCACCTAATTCACCTTTCCCTCCACCTAAGCTTTAAATCTAAAGCTTTAAAATCTAGGTTTTACATTAGTAATTAATCATATCAACAGCCCTATAACATTCTCATTTTACAGATGGAAAAATTCAGACCCAGAGAATTTAAGTAAAGTTCTGATTATCTATACCTGACAGATTTACCAGGGTTAAAACATTTTTTTTTCACTGATTTCAGATCCAGAGCACTGTATTTTTAATTAAGATCTTTATTTTAAGGTAATAAGCTCGTATGTCATGTAAGAAATAATACAGGTTCTATGTTCCCTTTTACCCAGTCCTACGTTGGTAATATCTTGTGAAACTACATAAGCAGGATATTGACATTGATACAGTAAGACACAACATTTCCAGCATCATAGGTTCCCTCAGTGCCCTTATATAGCCACACTGAAATCCCCCTGCCAGCAACCCTCCCCGCACATCTGACTCCTGGTAACCACTCATCTGCTTTCCATTTCTATTTTTGTCATTTCCCAAAATGTTATAGATTCTAAACTCATAGAATTTATAACTTTTGGGGCTTGGCTTTTTCTCTCAATATGACTCTCTGGAAATGATCCCGGATCATGACCTGAGCCGAAGGCAGTCTTTTAATCAACTGAGACTTCCTCCTGGGCTAGGAGCCTGCTACAGGGCTCCATCCCAGGAGCTGAGGGCTGACACTAAACTGACTGAATTCCCAGTCAGTTAAGTGTCTGTGAATCCCCAATTCTTCTACCCCTCAGTCTTACTTTCTTATCTATCATAGTAATACAGCATAAAAATAATTTTCTTTCACAGCAAAAAAATCAGAGTTGGCACCTTAAGAAGTTCCTGCAGCAGGTGTTATCTGTGCACATCTTACAATTGTATTTTACCTCCTACGAATTCCATTAGTGGCCAGTGTTAACTTGAAAACTTACACTGGGTTTTAGAGTTTTAAAAATACTACTTCATATAATCATTTAAAAATTATGTAAATCATGTGACCACTGAATCAGCCAATGTAAACTGCTAGAGATACAACTATTGTGGCATTTGAAAAAAGCAAACAAAACAACAACAACAATAAAAAAAAACTATTATGGCATAGCCTTCTCTTAAAGTGCACACAGTCTAGCAAGTGAAGGATATAATTCAGGTTTAACAGTCATGAGAAATGCAAGTCTTTGAGAGCAGGTTCATGTCTATCTCCCTCAACAATATAGCCCCAGTATCTAACATAGTAATTGGCATACTTTACATATTTGGAAAATATTTCCTAGATTGAATGAATGAAGATAAATCCTGAACATAATGAGATTTATAGCAGCCTTTACATTTTTAATATAGGATTACCTAGATTAGATCAATAACCCATAAAAATACATATATTGTATCTTTTGAATATTTTTTCTTTAAAAAGAAAAATAAGACTGTACATTATATCTGTGTCATAAAACATACATGACATAAAACGTACCTTTAGTTGTAAAGATTGAGACACTATACACACAAATGGGCAATGACAGATCATATATGATAATAGGAAATCTGACCAACAACCTCTGTAGCAACCAGCCCAAGAAAATCAGCACTTGGTCCAGAATTGCCAGTTTTCCTATTTTTGCCATTATGTCCAATTCAGGAACAACCATAGAAAGCCAAAGACACTCCTTAAGCCAAATGTTGCTTCTACTTAGCCCACTCCCAGCTTCCCTAGAGCAATGATCTCCAATCAGAACATATCAGAAATTTCCTTTTTAAAAAAAAACTCTAGGGCTTTCCCATTCATCTTCCCACATTTCAAGTTCTGCCAAATGCAACCTCTGGATAAACAGCCTCTGTTTCCATTTGGGTGGTCTTCATTTAGTTCACAAGATTCAATAAGAAAATAAATGTAAAGATCCCAGGCCCACATTTGGTGTTAGAGTGCTCAATATAGATAAAGCACTGGACAGAAAACAAACAGAAAAAAAAAAGGAAAGTACATTATGGATGATTTGGACATTTAATAATGTAAAATTATGAAATAAATGTCATCTATATTTTCAGAGTCCTTGAAGTACCTTTTTAGAATTACCGATGCATTTTCTTCCAATTTTATTGTGTTAGGAATTTTCAAACAAAATAAGTGTCACAAAATATGTTAGATTTTGATCCTTTTAAATTAACATTATATAATGAACAACTCAATTATTTGTTTTTTAAATTAACATATAATGTATTATTTGCTCCAGGGGTACAGGTCTGTGAATTATCAGGCTTACATATTTCACAGCACTCACCATAGCACATACCCTCCCCAATGTCCATAACCTAGCCACCATTTACCTACATCCCCACCCCCCAGCAACCCTCCATTTTTTTCATGAGATTGAGTCTTTTATACTATTTTAATACTCGTAATATCCATACATCAATGTTTATTGTCAATTTCCACACTATAAATGTTTGCTCTCATTTTTGTCTCACTAGTAATAATGGGAAATATTTTGTGGTCTAAATGTTTGTTTTGGTTATCTCCTAACTACATTTTTGTCTTAGTTGCATTTGTTTTTCCTTTGATACCAGTCTACTACTGAAAAACCATCAAAAATAAAAAGAGGACTGAAAAGGATTAAATATCAATACAAAAGTTTTAATCTCAGCCAAAAAAAAAGGATTGTGGCATTTCTGAACAATAGAACTCTATAAATTAAAAAGAAAAGAGAGAGAGAGAGAGAGAGAGAAAGAAAAGAAAAGATCATTTATATTCTAGTTCCTTGAAATGAATTTTTGCTTCACTTCCCCCGATCTTGGATTATTTTCAATAAGTATTGTACATAAGCAATGTAGCTGGAGTTATACACAAAAACTGATAAATATAATAGTAATCTGTTGGACCTTATTTTATGAGGGGAGAAGAGTAAGAAGTAAAAATTACTAATAATTTAGAATCTAGTACTGAATGAACATAGATTGACTTTATTCTTTTTAAAGATTTTATTTACTTATTTGACACAGAGAGAAATCACAAGTAAGCAGAAAGGCAGGCAGAGAGAGGGAAGCACATTCCCTACCTAGCAGAGAGCCCAATGTGGGACTCGATTCCAGGACCTTGAGATTGTGACGTGGGCGAAAGGCCGAGGCTTAACCCACTAATCCATCCAGGTGCCCTAAGATAGATTAACTTTAAATGACTACATATAGAATAAAGACATACTGGAGGACAAGCCATGCTATTTAGACAGTGCCCATTCATGGCTCTGTTATAAATAACACTCTTGGATTCTAAAAAAATCCAGCTGGAGATTTAAAAAGCCATTAATAATAGCTGAGCATCTCTTTTCCTGGTAAAATATTGTGCTAGGTAAACAAAAGCATATTCTCAAGGATTTGCAGACTAATAGCTACTAAAAAACATATGTAATGAGATGCAATGAGAGACAAAAACTACAATGTTAATGATGAGTGATTTATTCATAAGAAGAATCATGGTGAAAGTCTGTGAAAAGATGATAACTTAATTCTACATCTAATAAACAAATATGAATTGAATGCCTATCATATTTTGTAATGTAAGGCTCACAAAAATGAACTAAACAGAAATCTTGATGTTATATACCTTATATTCCAGTAGGGTAAAATAATAAACAGGAAACAAATAAAATAGGAAATTAAAAAAAATAAAATAAACAGAAAAAAAAACAAATAAAATAGGAAACAAATAAAATAGGAAAATAAAATTACCACTTACTGAGATGAGCAAAACCTAGAAAGACTTGACTTCTGGGGAAGTGTAACAAGAATTCAGCTCAGAGTTAATTTGAAAACTTGAAAGCAAAGAATAAATTTTTAAGAATATGTAGGAGAATTTCACATCAAGGAAGAATTTTAAAATCAATTTTTCTGGAACTCAAGCATTGAATCCTAAACTGCTACAATTAGAGAACTACTTAATTTAAAGAAAGCTGGGTGGAGGGTGATTTTTTTTATCCTTTTCTAAAAAATTTATTTATTTTAAGCATAACAGTATTCATTGTTTTGCACCACACCCAGTGCTCCATGCAATCCATGCCCTCTCTAATACCCATCACCTGGTTCCCCCAACCGCCCACCCCCAGCCCCTTCAAAACCCTCAGATTGTTTTTCAAAGACCATAGTTCTCATGGTTCACCTCCCCTTCCAATTTCCCCCAACTCCCTTCTCTTAACTCCCCTTGTCCTCCATGTTATTTCTTATGCTCCACAAATAAGTGAAACGATATGATAACTGACTCTCTCTGTTTGACTTATTTCACTCAGCATAATCTCTTCCAGTCCCATCCATGTTGCTACAAAAGTTGGGTATTCATCCTTTCTGATGGAGGCATAATACTCCATAGTGTATATGGACCACATCTTCCTTATCCATTCATCTATTGAAGGGCATCTTGGTTCTTTCCACAGTTTGGCGACCATGGCCATTGCTGCTATAAACATTGGGGTACAGATGGCCCTTCTTTTCCCTACATCTGTATCTTTGGGGTAAATACCCAGTAGTGCAATTGCAGGGTCATAAGGAAGTTCTATTTTTAATTTCTTGAGGAATCTCCACACTGTTCTCCAAAGAGGCTGCACCAACTTGCATTCCCACCAACAGTGTAAGAGCGTTCCCCTTTCTCCACATCCCCTCCAACACATGTTTCCTGTCTTGCTAAATTTGGCCATTCTAACTGATGTAAGGTGATATCTCAATGTGGTTTTAATTTGAATCTCCCTGATGGCTAGTGATGATGAACATTTTTTCATGTGTCTGATAGCCATTTGTATGTCTTCATGGGAGAAGTGTCTGTTCAAATCTTCTGCCCATTTTTTATATGGTTATCTGTTTTGTGTGTGTTGAGTTTGAGGAGTTCTTTATAGATCCTGGATATCAACCTTTTGTCTGTACTGTCATTTACAAATATCTTCTCCCATTCCATGGATTGCCTCTTTGTTTTCTTGACTGTTTCCTTTGCTGTTCAGAAGCTTTTGATTTTGATGAAGTCCCAAAGTTTATTTTCGCTTTTGTTTCCTTTGCCTTTGGAGACATATCTTAAAAGAAGTTTCTGTGGCTGATATCAAAGAGATTACTGCCTATGTTCTCCTATAGGATTCTGATGGATTCCTGTCTCATGTGGAGTTTATCCATTTTATCCATTTTGAGTTTATCTTTATGTACGGTGCAAGAGAATGGTCGAGTTTCATTCTTCTACATATAGCCGTCCAATTTTCCCAGCACCATTTATTGAAGAGACTGTCTTTTTTCCACTGTATATTTTTTCCTGTTTTGTCGAAGATTATTTGCCCATAGAGTTGAGGGTCCATATCTGGGCTCTCTACTCTGTTCCACTGGTCCATGTGTCTGTTTTTATGCCAGTACCATGCTGTCTTGGTGATCACAGCTTTGTATTAAAGCTTGAAATCAGGTAACGTGATGTCTCCAGTTTTATTTTTGTTTTTCAACATTTCCTTAGAGTTTCGGGGTCTCTTCTGATTCCATACAAATTTTTGGATTATTTGCTCAAGCTCTTTGAAGAATACCAGTGGAATTTTGATTGGAATGGCATTAAAAGTATAGATTGCTCTAGGCAGTATAGACATTTTAACAATATTTATTCTTCTGATCCAAGAGCATGGAATGGTCTTCCATCTTTTTGTGTCTTCTTCAATTTCTTTCATGAGTGTTCTCTGGTTCCTCGAGTACAGATCCTTTACCTCTTTTGTTAGGTTTCTTCCCAGGTATCTTATGGTTCTTGGTGCTATAGTAAATTGAATCGATTCTCTAATTTCCCTTTCTGTATTTTCATTGTTAGTGTATAAGAATGTCACTGATTTCTGTACATTGACTTTGTATCCTGCTACATTACTGAATTGTTGTATGAGTTCTAGTAGTTTGGGGGTGGAGTCTATTGAGTTTTCCATATAAAGAATCATGTCATCTGCAAAGAGAGAGAGTTTGACTTCTTCATTGCCAATTTGGATACCTTTTATGTCTCTTTGTTGTCTGCTCTTGCAAGGACTTCTAATACTATGTTGAACAAGAGTGGTGAGAGTGGGCATCCTTGTCGTGTTCCTGATCTCAACAGGAAGGCTGCAAGCTTTTTCCCATTGAGGATGATATTTGCTGTGGGTCTTTCATAGATAGATTTGATGAAGTTCAGGAATGTTCCCTCTATCCCTATAATTTGAAGCGTTTTAATCAAGTTGGATTTTGTCAAAAGCTTTCTCTGCATCAATTGAGAGGACCATGTGGTTCTTCTCTCTTCTTTTATTAATCTGTTCTATCATGTTGATTGATTTGCGAAAGTTGAACCATCCTTGCAACCCAGGAATGAATCCCACCTGGTCATGGCAGATAATCTTGTTAATGTGCTGTTGGATCCTTTTTGCTAGGATCTTTTTGAGAATCTTAGCATCCATATTCATCGGTGATACTGGTCTGAAATTCTCCTTTTTGGTAGGGTCTTTGCCTGGTTTGGGGATCAGAGTAATGCTGGCTTCATAGAAAGAGTCTGGAAGTTTTCCTTCTGCTTCAATTTTTTGAAATATCTTCAGGAGAATAGGTGTTATTTCTTCTTTGAAAGTTTGGTAGAATTCCCTAGGGAATCCATCAGGTCCTGGGCTCTTGTCTTTTGGGAGGTTTTTGATCACTGCTTCAATCTTGTTATGAGATATCTGTCTATTCAGGTTGTCAATTCCTTCCTGGTTCAAATTTGGGAGTTTATAGTTTTCCACGAATGCATCCATTTCCTCTAGGTTGCTCAGCTTATTGGCATATAACTGTTGATAATAACTTCTGATGATTGTTTCTACTTCCTTGGTGTTTGTTGTGATCTCTCCCTTTTCATTCATAATTTTATGAATTTGGGCTTTCTCTCTTTTCTTTTGGATTAGTGTGACCAATGGTTTATTGATCTTATTGATTCTTTCAAAAAACCATCTTCTAGTTTTATTGATACATTCTACTGTATCTCTGGTTTCTACCTCATTGATCTCAGCTTTGATCTTGATTAGTTCCCTTCTTATGTGTGGAGTTGGTTTGATCTGTTGTTGATTCTCCAGTTCTGTAAGGTGTAGAGACAGCTGGTGTGTTCTGGAATTTTCAACTTTTTTTGAGGGAGGCTTGGATGGCTATGTATTTCCCCCTTAGGACCGCCTTTGCTGTATCCCATAGGTTTTGACCCAAAGTGTCTTCTTGTTGGTTTCCATGAATTGTTTAAGTTCTTCTTTGATCTCCTGTTTTATCCAAGCATTCTTTTTTTTTTTTTTTAAAGATTTTATTTATTAATTTGACAGAGAGAAATTACAAGTAGATGGAGAGGCAGGCAGAGAGAGAGAGATAGGGATGCAGGCTCCCTGCTGAGCAGAGAGCCTGACGCGGGGCTCGATCCCAGGACCCTGAGATCATGACCTGAGCCGAAGGCAGCGGCTTAACCCACTGAGCCACCCAGGCGCCCCGTATCCAAGCATTCTTAAGCAAGGTTGTCTTTAGCTTCCAGGTGTTTGAGTTCCTTCTGAACTTTTCCTTGTGATTGAGCTCCAGTTTCAAAGCATTGTGGTCTCAGAATATGCAGGAAATAATCTCAGTCTCTTGGTATCGGTTGAGTCCTGATATGTGACCCAGTATGTGGTCTATTCTTGAGAAGGTTCCATGTGCATTTGAGAAGAATGAGTATTCTGTTGTTTTAGGGTGGAATGTTCTGTATATATCTATGAGGTACATCTGGTCCAATGTGTCATTCAATGCTCTTGTTTCTTACTGATTTTCTGCTTTGGTGATCTATTTCTGAGAGAAATGTGTTAAGATCTTCTAATATTAATGTATTCATATCAATATGACTCTTTACCTTGATTAGCAGTTTTCTTATGTAGTTGGCTGCTCCCATATTGGGGGCATAGATATTTACAACTGTTAGATCATCTTGGTGGATAGTCCCTTTAAGAATGATGTAGTGTCCTTCTGTATCTCTGACTACAGTCTTTAGTTTAAAATCTAATTTATCTGATATGAGAATCACTACCCCGGCCTTCTTTTGAGGCCCATTGGCATGAAAGATGCTTCTCCATCCCCTCACTTTCAGTCTGGGTGTATCTTTAGGTTCAAAATGGGTCTCTTGTAGACAACATATGGATAGGTCCTGTCGTTTTATCCAATCTGCAACTCTGTGCCATTTTATGGGTGCATTTAGGCCATTCACATTGAGAGTGATTATTGATAGATACCTTTTTATTGACATCGTGTTACCTTTGAATTCTTTCTTTCTGTAGATTGTCTATATTTCTGTTCAATGCTATTCTTAGGATTTTTCCTCTTTTATAGAACCCCCATTAATATTTCCTGCAGTATCGGCTTGGTGGTTGCATAGTCTTTTAAGCCTTGCGGGTCTTGGAAACTCTTTATCTCTCCATCCATTTTGAATGTCAGTCTTGCTGGATAAAGTATTCTTGGCTGCATGTTCTTCTCATTTACTGCCCTGAATACATCTTTCCAGCTCTTTCTGGCTTGCCAGTTCTCTGTGGACAGGTCTGACATTGTTCTGATGGGCTTTCCTCTGTAAGTAAGGAACCTCTTTGTTCTAGCGGCTTTCAAGAGATTTTATCTACAATTATGATTCCTCAATTTTACTATCAGGTGCCTTTTTTTTTTTTTTGAATCTATAATCTTGGGTGGAGACAGTTCTACCTCTAGTACATGAACGCCGGTTCCATTCACGAGATTGGGAAAATTTTCTTGAAGAACTTGTTCCACTATATCTTCTAGACTTCTTTCTTTCTCCTTCCCTTCAGGGATTCCAATAATTCGGACGTTGGAACATTTCATGGCATCATTTATTTCCCTGATTCTGTTTTTGTTGCTTCTAAGCTGTTTGTTCCAGGCTTCCTCCTGATCTTTTCTAACTGTTTGTCCTCCAGATGACTAATTCTATCTTCTGTCTCAGTTACCCTAGCTTTGAGAGAATTTAGATTAGATTGGAACTCACTGAGAGCATTGTGAACCTCATCCCTGGTAGCTTTTAGCTCTGCTGTAACATTGTGAACATCATCTCTGGTCGCTTTCAGTTTGGCCCTAATCAATTCTGTTTGGTCATCCATGGCTTTCTTCAACCTATTGTCTGGATAATTGTTAGCCTGAATTCTCTTTCAGACATATTGTCTATGTTGATAGCCATTAGCTCTGTTGCAGAAGGTCCATCCTCTGTATTTTCCTTCTGTTGGGCATTCCTCTTCCTAATCATTTTGGTGAGAGATGACTGAACAGATGTAGCTGGATGTATCCACAATGGTGCAGTCAAGGTGCACCCTGGAACACTTCTGAGCAATCAGGATTCCCCACCCAAAAAAGAGAAAAAAGAAACTAAAAAGAAAAAAACAAGAGAGAGAGACAGGAAGGAAAGGGAAGATAAAAGAGAAGGTGTTACCCAAATGGGCCCCAAGGTAAGATTTATGAAGTATACAAACAAAACAGACAAACAAAAAGACTGCTAAAAGTATATGACAAGAGAAAAAAAATATATATATATACATATATAAACAATTAAAGGAAGAACCTTGTCAAAAGGAACCCCAAGTGTAAGATTTATATACTATTAGGACAAACATGAAAACACAGAAACAGTGGTGGAAGAGAAAGATGGGAGAGTGGTTATAAATTCTCAGTGTGGGTGAGGAAGGATGTTTTGATTCTTCCTGGATGTACCTTGATATCTTTGTTAAAGGACTCAACTTTCCTAAGATAAAGGGGGATTAAAAATTGGTTTACCTATAGGGGTAGTATTGATTGGGGAAAGGGGATTACTTTGAAATTTGACTCTATATGAATATTAGAAAATAAAAATTAAAAAAGGAATAAACTAGACTAAACTAAACTAAAATTTAAAAAAAAAGAAATTTAAAAAATAGAAATGCAAAAGAAAAACAGAGGTGTATGTATCATTAAGTTCAGGTTAGAAGGTTATTATGGAATTTGATGTACTGGACAGCTCACTGTGATGGCAAATAGGTTAAAAAATTATCTATATAAAAAAATGAGCCAAATAGTGTGAACAAATGAAAAATAAAAGTTGTCCTATGAAATAGTGGTGGTTGTTCTCTTGCAGGGTTGTTTTTTTTTTTTTTTAACTTTCCTTGTTGGTTTTCTGGGGGAGGGGCCTGCCACATGGGTGTTTGTCATTGATGTCCCCTGAGTTAACTCCTCCCACCCCCCTCAAGTGGGTGGGCTCTGAGTAAACCGGTTTTTTAAGGCTTTTGTTCTCTGGAGGTTTTTATGTTTGTTCACTTTTTTTTTCTCTCTCTCGCCTGACCGCTTTTGATGTTTTTTGTAGGTTTAGAGGAAAGCATACTGCACCCTGACCTCCCTCTCAGAGAGAAGCCTCAGTCTGCTCTTCTGTGGGTGTTGCAGAGCCCATATAAATTCCCCCTTGGCTGCTGGCAGAGCAGGTTCTGAGTTGCGGACCCTGGGGATGCAGGATCTTATGCTTGTACCCAAAACCATGGCAGTGGCAGCTGTCTGGGCAGCTCCAGACCGCCAGAGAGGTTCCAAGCAGTGATCGCACACTGAGATTTTCCCACTGGCCCAGGCTGGGAGTGCCTGGTCTTCCTGGGTCTAAGAGCACCTGGCTTGTGCACACCTCTCTCAGGAGAGGCTCTGGGTCGCATGTGCATCTCAGGCTCTGAGAGTGGGGCGCAGGTCCAAAAGCACCAGGCTGGGCCTTCGCGCACCTCTCTCGGGAGAGTTTGGGGTGCATGTCTCGGGCTCTGAAACAATGGCACAGGACTAAGAGCACCAGGTGTGCCTTTGTGCACCTCTCTCAGGAGAGTGTGAGGGGCGCATGTGTCTTGGGCTCTGTAGCAGGGCTCGGCATTCTGCTGTCTGGCATGGCTCCCAGCCCCTCACAGGAGCCAGACCCCATGCAATCTCGGGTGAGCTGGCAGCTCAGGGACCAAGAGCTGGTTGCTCCGCTGCACTTTCTCTGGCTCAGCACCAGGGGAGGCTGTCCTGAGTTGGACAGCCTCCCCTGGTGCTGAGCCCCTGTCCCTAGCCTCCCCGATTCCCCCAGTTTCCCACCCACAATCCTTTGCTCTTTTGGATTGCTTTCAACCAGTCTCCAAGCTAATGCTGTTCCCCAGATGCAGGGTACTCTCATATTACGGGTATTACTTTCCAATCAGTCCCCTCTGGTGGCTTCCTCCCCCTTTTGTTTATCTTCCAATATCAGTCCGCCGTTCCCACACCGCTTTACCTGCCCACTGGCATTTTCTGCCCCTGTAGAGATCCAGATGTGTATAATTCTGATCTCAGGCTGATTTCATGGGAGATTGGAGTTCTTTGGTAGGTAATCAGCTCACTTTAGGGTACAGGTTGAAAAGGCCCCTCCTCCTACTTCCCCACCATCTTGTCTCCCCCCAATAGCGGGGGGGGTAATTTTTTATAACAAAGTGTGACATTTCTGTTCACTTGCCTACCATCATCCATTCTCCAGGCAGTGACATTGTATGTAGCTGTAGGTATTATGCCCTATGTTCCTGATGTAGCTTCCTGGTGTTCTAAAAATTTTGTGGTTCTTGAAACATACACTTAAAACATACACTTGTGTTTTCACCTTTCAGCCTTTCCCTGAGGGACAGGCATAGAGACTAATGTTTTTGTTTTTGTTTTTTTTCCTCCCTACTCCCTTAGACTGGAGCGGCTTTCCAGGTGGTAGCCGAGGTGTCAGAATGTCTACAGAATATACTATCCTGCCCACATAGGGCAAGGAACAACACACAGAACAAAAATCAAGTATACTCAAGCATGAGAAAGAGGAGGCAGAGAAAAAAGTCTTTTGTCGGAATAAAGATTCAAAACAATTTCCATATATACCAGGGAGATAGAGAGTGCAATATGCTTGCCCAGATTTGGATATATGCTCAGAAAAAAAAAAAAAAAAAAAGGAGAGGACTGTAGATTTGCATGTGAGCCCTGTAGAAGCATGAGGTGATGGCAAAGGCAAAGCTATAACAGTCTGGCTTAGCATTGAAAGATTACTCCAGCTCAGAACAGTGGAAACTAATCAATGTTGGCAAGGGTGTATAGAAATTGGAACTGTCTTACATTCTTGATAGGACCTTACAGTTGTGATGCTACTGTAGAAAGGACATGGTTCCTCAAAATGTTAACAAATGAATAAATAATCAAAAAGCAGATTCAGGCCTATAAGCACAGAGAACAAACTGGTGGTTTCCAAAGGGGAAGAGGTGTGGGGATGGGCAAAATGGGTGTTAGGGAGGGGTTCAGGCTTCCACTTACGGAATGAATAAGTCATGGAGATGAAAGGTACAGCATAGAAAATGGTGTTGTAAGTGGTGTTGTAAGATCCTTGTATGGTGACAGATGGTCACTACACTTGTGTAAGCATAGTGCAATGTACAGACTTGTCGAGTCATTATACTGTCCACCTGAAGTTAATATAACATTGTGTGTTACTTATACAGAAATTTTTTTTTAAAAGTTAAACATAGAAATATCATATGACCCAGTCATTCCACTCCCAGGTATATGCCTACAAGAAAAGAAAGCTGATAAATACATGTACATGCATAGCAGTACTATTAACAACAGCCAAAAGGTAGAAATAACCCCAATGTCTGCCAGTGGATGAAAGGATAACAAATTGTGGTCCATACAGATGGTATGGTATGAATTTTATTCAGCCATAAAAAAATGAAGTACTGATATATGTTATAATGTGATAAACCTCAAAAATTCAGGCTAAGTAGAAGAAAATAGACACAAAACATCACATATTTTATGATTCTATTTATATGAAATATTCAGAATGGGAAAATTCATACAGTTAGATGCAAGAACAGGAGAGGGATAAAGGGGGAACAACTGCTTAAGAAGTCCTGTTTTTCTTTTCAGAGTGATAGAAATATTTTGAGCGAAACTGATCTGATGTTTGCTGTACAAACACTGTTAGTTCACTAAGTGTTACTCACTGAACTTCTTCCTTTAAAGTGGTCAGCTTAGTGTAATGTAAATTTTGTGTCATTTAAAAACTGTCCTGAGCTCAGTTTGCTTTACACCATAGGTTTGCTTTGACTCTGCTGTCCATTACCTGCACCCTAACCTTGGCATATGAGTGTCTCCTCTTGGCCCCTGAAACCAGATCAAATTACCCTCTTTTTATTTAGGTTTTCCAATTGAGAGGCTAGAGGTCCCATTGTGAGGTCTTACCTACATAGAGGAGGGATCATGGCACTCTTCAAAGATGCTGGGGCACCCCTCACATTAATTTCTTACAATTGTGACAGAAGACCTATCTTCTGGATCTTCCCAATGTAAGTGAGCAGTCATTAAATGAAAAATACACTCTAATATTCCAATTTCCCTAAGCCATTCCATCCCTTTCTCTACATTAAACCACAGGGAATTTCCAACTCTCTCACCATAGGCCATCTTTTGATTCATGTTTCAGCCAACCAAACAAATTTTAGAGTGCTTTCTAACTCACCAAGTTAGCCCATTAAGTGAAGAATCTCAGCTTAGTTAAACAGATATCAATAAATTTGGTCTGATACAACTTAATGTTCCTTCCACCATTATCCCACACCTTTGATATCCATTCCTACACATGTTTGATTCTTGTCTGTGTAAATTAAACTCAAGTAGCTCTTTTCAAGTGTAGCCCACATCCTTATGGGTCACATTTTGTACTTTACCTTTGAAGGCCCACTGGGACATAAGTCTCCTTATAGGGTCTAGAAGCAGAGAGGTGGCATGGCGGTGCATCATCAGAATGGGGGTTTTTTTGCAAGAGAACTGTCTCAGGAGAGTCCATAGTCATTTTATTAAGCAACACAAGGTTAATCCTCTCAGACACCTCAGGCAGAGGCAGAAAAGACATCTAAGATCACTGCAAGTAAGGATGTCATCGCACTGGTGGCAGTGAGGACACTTCCCTTGAGGGAGAAGGCTCATTGAAATTTAGGGTCTCAATGTCCTCAGCTTCATTAGGATCTTCCTGCAAATCCAGTTTATAAGATCCACCCCCTTTCTTTCTTCCATTCTTTCTTTCTTTTTAAAGATTTTGTTTATTTGAGAGAGTGAGAAAGAGAGCATAGAAGGAGAGGGAGGAGCAGACACAGCCACTGAGCAGGGAGCCCAACACAGGGATTGACTCCAGGACCCTGAGATCATTACCCAAGCAAAAGGCAGACCCTTAAGTGACTGAGGCAACCAGGCACCCTGATCTCATTCTTTCCTAATCAATGTTTTTTTCTTTAATAGTAGATACTTCACAAGGCTAAAAATTCAAATTGCTTTATAATTCAGCCAATCAAAGATAGAATTCTGCATTTGATTTTTACCACTTTAGTCCTGCAGTTTAGTCCTATAGCTTATTAGCTACAGGAGATAAGGGTTTTCTTCAGGACACACATAGGCCTTCAGGTCACTTATGTGGCACTTGAGCTAAGAACCTGAATCCCTGAGCTCATCCTTTCCATTCTCTACTTTGTTCAAAACATTAGGAGAAATAAACCAACACCATTATATTAGATACTAAATGTTCTAAGGTATCATATACAGAGTCACCTTGCTCCTTGCTTCTGAAAAGTGATAGATTAGGTGTGTCCAATGCAGATATTTCCCATGTCACTATTACCATCTCATGCCATGGATCATCAATGCTGTCTTTTACTAAAGGGAATAGTTCCATTCATGTTTTTAAATATAATCATATAAAGAGTGAATTCAGAACCCACAGATATTAGATTATAGAAGCTGAGAAGTACCAAGACCTGCTATCTGACAGCTGGAGACCCAGAAAAGCTAGTGGTTTAGTTCAAAGCCCTGAAAGTTGCAGAACCAAAGGTATGGATCCCACTTTGAATCTGAAGGCCTGAAAACCAGGAGTACTAAAGGCAGATCTTTATCCCAGCTCAGCCTTCAGACCAAGAGAGTATCTCCTCCCCTCCTCCACCTTTTTTATTCAATTTAAGCACACAGCGCTACATAAGGGACAGCACTCTACTCATTTCACCAATTCATATACCAGTCTCCACTGGAAAGATTCTCAAGACACTTTCAGAAAATGTCTTCAGAGCTCAGGGACCATCCCATGGTCCAGTGAAATTGATACACAAAATTAACCATCGGTTTGTCATAAAATTGTACTGAGAAAATTAGATTGTCACTCATCATACAGATGTAAATGTTAAGGTTTGAGAGATGTATCTTACAAACCATTGCATGGTTACAGAAAAAGATTATATGTTTTTTTCTGGAAATATGGAATTACTTTTCTAGGCTCTACAACTTCACATAAGACTAATAATGGCCACATAAATCACTTCAGTTAGTTTTCAAACATTGTAGAAATAAGATATATATAAATTTCCATATGTTCATTTTATTTTTATTTTTTAAAAATCCAGAGAATTAAAAAAAAATCCAGAGAATTGAGACTTTCCAAAGATGGAAGCTAAAATAATTTCAGATTCATATAAAAATACATTTTCTGCCTTTTAATTGAAATGACTAATGCAATTAATAGTGATTAGTTTTTTTCTAATGAATACTTAATTTACTCTTTGGGAAATAACTAATTATTATAACTCATTACAGAATAATCACATGTTATTTAGTGATTTGTGTCGTGCTGTTAATTCATATTAATGAAAAGGACCAACATCTCTAATGTTAAATTATAGCTTTCTGTGTAAATACATTTTCTTTTGTTAATAAAACTTAATATACTCTTTTGAAATTTGTCGGATGTTTGTTTAAAAATCAATAATGAGATAGGAAAATGATTTTTGTATAAAGAAGATATTGATAATGGGGCAGGGTTATGCTGAACTTTACTTACTTGGATTTGTGGACAAATTGTCAGTAAAAGAAGTAATCAGTTGGAGTTCGAGTCTAGATTCCTGTTCCTTACCATTATAGACAAGACTTCTACATGTATGTTGTTTTCCTTGGAGATGATTCTCCCATGAAATTTTCCATTGTGCTTTGAGTGCAATAGGAGTGCTTTCTTGCTGCATTTGCTGGAGAGTCTATCTACCCAACAGCCACCATCATTCTGAGGCTGTGGCAAAAGGAGCTCTACACAAGCAAAGGTCTCTAACTTCACTGCTGTCTTGGAGTGAGCAGTAGCAGAAAATGTGCATTAACATTAGGGCTCAATGCACTGCACCACTTTTGAGGGCAAACATCTGTTGAAGTCCTAATGCTACCCGATAATACACCCTGTGGACCTTATTTTTTTATTATTTTTTTTTTAAAGATTTTATTTATTTATTTGATATAGACGCAGCAAGAAAGGGAATACAAGCAGAGAGAGTGGGAGAGGGAGAAGCAGGCTCCCCACCGAGCAGGGAGTCCAACGTGGGGCTCGATCCCAGGACCCTGGGATCATGACCTGAGCTCTAGGCAGCTGCTTAACAACTGAACTACCCAGGTGCCCCACCCTCTGGACCTTAGACAAGCTTCATATAATGTATTAGCTTTAGTTGCTTCACTTATAAGAAGGGAAAAAGTACAGACTTGGGCTGTTGGGATAAGTAAAAATTGTGTGAGACACTTAGCTCAATTCATGGTAGAATGGCAATGCTCCATAGATGCCATAATTTTTTTAAAATTATTATAGTCATTGCTAAGTATACTATTCCTAATGGCCCATGATTCACACTATATATTTTGTGTACTTTGCCTTATTGGGAATATAAAATCTAAATGAAGAAGACGTTCTTTTATAAGTATACAAGAAAATGAAGATTTAGATTATAAAGCTGTCAAATTCACACTCGACATTGTGCAATATTATTTTCAAAGGTAAATGCAATCTTTGGCACTGAACCTGCTTTCTCAGTAAAAACTCAAATATTATCCAATTTTCAGGGGAAGCATGGGAAGATGGTAGAATAGGAGGATCCTAAGCTCACCTCATCCTATGGATACATCTAGATAACAGCCACTTCACTGCAACTAACCCAGAAAACAATCTGGAGACTAGCAGGACAGACTCTCCACAGTTAATCACAAGGAGGAGTTCACATGAAAAGAGTAGGAAGATCAGAGACACAGTTGGAAATTAAACTCCTGGCAAGACTAAGCACAAACTGGGACACCACAAGCATGGAGGAGTGAGAGGAATGACCCCACAGTAGGCATCCCTAGCAGTAGGTGCCCCCATTGGGAAGATGAGTCCCTATAATGCAACCTTAAAAACAAGTGGGACTTAACTCCAGGAATTTTGTTTGTTTGTTTGTTTGTTTGTTTGTTTAAACCAGAGGGGCTTAACTCTGGGTACTCTAAAAGTCAGTGGGCTTAACTCTGAGAAAACCAGAGGGTGAGTCCTTGCCCTTAAAGAGCAAGTAAAACAAAACATTTACCCAGCTAAAGCATAGTTTTAAAGTGCCTGCTGTACCTGGGAAAGAGATTTATTTGCTAATCTCAGAATGTGTGCTGGAGGAACAGGTGATTTTTAGGAGATATATCCAAAGACAAAAGTCCTGGGGGGTACACCATTTCTCCCCAAGACCTCCAAGAAATCCAGTTTATATAACCAGGCACCTGAAGAAAAAGGCATGAACACTATCCACTATCCACCTTACTAACTCTGTTCTGTGCCATGTTCTTCTGTGGATCCAGCCTATCCAACCCACTCTGTTCAGCAGAAGTCCCTCTAAAGAAGCTTCTGACAGGTTTATTCCTGCAAGCAGCCCCAACAGCAGGCAGCACCACTCCAAAATGACTCCTGCCCTAGAGAAAGGGGAAGATTAACACAACAATTTGATTGTAGCTCCAACAGTGTGCTGGGGACAGACAGCTAATCTAATGACCAGCCTTGCCCACCATCAAAAACATCACAGGGGGGCAATACAAGGAGAAAGGCCTGTTATTGGGGCCACTATAACCCCAAGAGACAGTCTGGGAACAACACACAGATGTCTATCTGGTCTAACTTCAGGCCTTGCCCACCAACAAAAGCCTCTCAGAGGACAATGCAGGAAGAACAACTTGCAGTTCACTGTATCCACAGCCCTGGCAAACGGGCAGAAGGAATACATCTGGTTTGATCCAGCTACAATCCAAGAAGATCCCAGACGCCAAACCTTGCCTGCAACAGGCAAAGAGGGGTCATTGCACATAACTGGACTGAAGACAAATGTGGATAGTCACAATAGTAATGTACACATAACACACATATGAGTTACTCCTGAAGTGTCAGGTTCTGGTGAATAAAAGATACTACATTACGGGGAACCACAAGACTTCATATAGCCACTACTTTCAAGATCAGGACAGAGCTGATTTTCTTAGTATATGAAAACATACACAGAGTGTTGGAAAACATGACAAGACAGAGGAATATGTCCTAAATGAGGGACTAGGATAAAATCACAACAAAAGAGCTAAATGAAAAGGATATAAGCCATATGCTTCATAAAGAATTCAAGATCATGGTCATAATGATACTCATTGGACTTGAGAAAAGAGAGGATGATCACAGTAAACTTTAAACAAAGAGATAGAAGATATTAAAAAAAGACCTATCAGAGATGAAGAATTCATTAACAGAAATAAAAAAATACAGTATAGGGAATAAATAGTGGACTAGAGGAAATAGAATGGAGCAGTGAACTGAAAGACAGGGTAATGGAAAGCAACAAAGTTGAACAGTAAAAAGAAAAAAAAGAATAATAAAAAATGAGAATAGATTAAAGAATCTCAGCCATGCCATTAAGCATAATAATATCTGTATTATCAGGATCCCAGGAGGAGAATAAAGAGAAAAGGTGGCAGGAAATTTATTCAAAGAAATAATAGTTGAAAATTTCCCTAATTTAAAGGAGGAAACAAATATCCAGATTCAGGATGCACAAAGAGCCCTCAACAAAATCAAGCCAAGGAAATCCACAGTAAGACACATAAAAATTAGAATGGCAAAAAGTAGTGATAAAGAGAGAATTTTAAAAGAGGAAGAGAAAAGAAATCAGTTTCAAACAAGGGAAAACCCATAAGGCTAGCAGTGAATTTTTCAGCAGAAATTTGTAGGCCAAAAGAAAGTGGCATGATATATTCAACAAAAGGAAAAAAACCTACAAACAAGAATACTCCATCCAACAAGCTAATTCATAATAGGAGAGATACAGAGTTTTGCAAACAAAAGTTAAAGGAGTATATCACCTCTGTACCAGCCTTCTAGGAAACATGAAAAGAAATTCATTGAGTGGAAAGAAAAGGCCATAATGAGGAGTAAGAAAGTCAGGAAGGGGAAATTTTTCACAGGTAAATAAAAACATAATAAAAGTAGTAGATTGTCACTTATAAATCTGGAATAGAGATTAAAGCACACAGACAATAAAATCAATTGTATCTATGAAAATAAGTCAGGTAATTCACAGAATAAAAGTATGTAAACTATGATATCATATACATAAAATTGGGGGGGAGTAAACGTTTAGTGCTTTTAGAATGTGTTTAAATATAAGCCGGCATCAACCTTATATAGATTACTATATTCAAAGGATGTTATATATAAACTTAATGGTGATTACAATTCAAAAACTGTCATAGATGTGCATGAAACAAAGAGAAAGAAAGGAATCCAAGCATATTACTAAAGAAAGCCATCAAATCACAGAGAAAGGGAGAAGAGAAGAACAAAGAAGACCTACAAAAAATAATAATAAAATAAAATAAACAAGTAACAAAATATAAATAAATACACACCTATCAATAATAACTTTGAATGCAAATGGACTTAACACTTCAATCAAAAGATACAGGGTGATTGAATGATAGAAAAGCAAGACCTATCAACATTCTGCCTACAAGAGACTCATTTTAGATCTAAAGACATCTGCAGATTGAAAGTGAAAGGATATCATGCAAATGGAAACAAAAAAAAACCCGATTAGCAATATTTATATTAAACATAATAGGCTTAGGAAAAAAAGAAGACTGTAACAAGAGACAAAGAGGACACTGCATAATCATAAAGAGAATAATCCAACAAGAAGCTGTGACAATTGTAAATATTTATGCACCCAACATGGAACACCAAATGCATAAAGCAACTATTTACAGACGTGAAGGAAAAACTGATATGTTAATCCCATGACAGTAGAGGACTTTAACACTCCACTTACATCAATGGATAGATCATTCAGACAAAATATCAACAGGGACACAGTGGTTTTGAATGACACATTGAACCAGATATAATCAGAACATTCCATAAAAAAATAGCAGGATGTGCTTCTTTTTTTTTTTTTAATATTGTATTTATTTATTTGAGAGAGAGAGAGAGGACAAGCAGGGGGATTAGCAGGCAGAGAGAGACGGAGAAGCAGCCTCCCCATGGAGTAGGAACCTGATGTGGTACTCAGTCCCAGGACCCTGGGATCATGACCAGAAGCAAAGGCAGATGCTTAACCAACTGAGCAACCTCACTACACATTCTTTTTAAATTCATATCATACAATAGGCCATAAACAGCTCACAGTGAATTAAAAAAAAGATTGAAATCATACCATACATCTTTCTCTACTCCAACAATTTAAAACTAGAAATCAATTGCAAGAAAAAAAAATCTGGAAAGAACAAAAACACATGGAGGCAAAATAACATGCTACTAAACAATGAAGGGGCAAACAAGAAATCAAAGAAAAATAAAAAAAATAGGTTGACATAAATGAAAATGGAAACACAATGGTCCAAAATCTTTCAGATTCATCAAAAGCTGTTGTAAGAAAGAAGATTATAGCAATTCAGGCTTACCTCAAGAAGCAAGAAAAATCTCAAACAAACAATCTAATGTTACAACTAAGGGGTTTAGAAAAAAGAATAAATAAACCAAAAAGCCAGTAGAAGGAAGAGGTTGATAAAGATTAGAGCAGAAATAAATTAAACAGATAGACAGACAGACAGACAGACACACACACACACACACACACACACACACACTAATGGATCATTAAAATCAGGAGCTGGTTCTTTGAAAAAAATCAAGAAAATTGATAAATCTTTAGCCAGACTTGAGAGAGAGAGAGAGAATGAGAGAAAGAGAGAAAGAGAATTCAAATAAATAAAGTCAGAAACAAAGTAGAAATAACAATAATAGAAATATGAAGAATTATAAGAAAATATTATGAAAAATTATATGCCAAGAAGTTGAACAACCTAAAAGAAATGGATAAATTCCTAGAAACATAACTTTCCAGAATGGAATTAGGAAGAAATTAAAAAGAAAAAAAATTTGAACAGACTGATTACTAGCAGTAAAGTAGATTACTAGCAGTAAAGTAGAAGCCATATTTAAAAAAACTCTCAACAAAAGAAGTCCAGGACCAGAGGGCTCCACAGGTGAATTCTACCAAACATTTACAGAAGAGTTAATACCTGTTTTGAAGCAATAACAAAAAAGAAGAGGACATGAAACTTCCAAATTCATTCTACAAAGCCAGCATTATTCTCTTATCAAAACCAGAAAAAGACACTACAACAACAAAAAAGAAAAGAAAAAGAAAAATTCTACTATTTCTGATGAACATGGATGTAAAAATCCTCAACAAATATTAGCAAATCAAATACTACATTACATTTAAAAATTCAAGTGAGATTTATTCCAAGGATGCAAGGATAGCTCAATATTTACAATCAATGGGCGTGATACTTCACATTAATAGGGCAAAGGATAAAACCATATGATCATCTCAGATGCAGAAAAAGCATTTGACAAAGTACAACATCGATTCATGATAAAAACTCAAAAAAGTAGGTTTAGAGGGAACATAATTTAGCAAAATAAAGGCCACATGTGAAAAAAAACCACAAGTAATATCACACTCAATGGTGAAAAACTGAAAGCTTGTCCCATAAGATCAAGAACAAGAGAAAGATGTTGACTCTCACCACTTTTGTTCAGTATTGGAAGTCCTAGCCACAACAATCAGACCAGAAAAATAAATAAAAGACATCCAAATTAGTAAGGAAAAAGTAAAACTTTCACTATTTCCAAATAATATGATACTATATGTAGAAAACCCTAAAGTCTTCATCAAATAATTGCTAGAGCTGCTAAGTGAATTCAATAAAACCATAGGATTCAAAATTAATATAGAGAAATATGTTGCATATATACACTCTAATAATGAAGTAGCCACAAAAATTAATTAATTAAGAAAACAATTCCTTTTACAATTTTACCAAAAATAATACAATACCTAGGAATCAACTTAACCAAAGAGGTGAAAGACCTATGCTCCAAAAGCTATAGAACATTGGTTAGCAAAATTAAAGATAACACAAACAAATGGAAAGGTATTCCATGCTCATGGATGGGGGAAATGTTATTAAAATATCTGTATTACCAGAAGTAATCTACAGATTTAATCCAATCCCTATTAAATAACAACAGCATAGTTTACAGAACTAGAAGTAATACCAAAGTTTGTGTGAAACCACAGAAGACTCCAAATAGCTAAAGCAATCTTGAAAGAAGAGCAAAACTGGAGGTATTACAATTCCAAATTTCAAGATATACTACAAAGGCATAATAATCAAAATAGCATGATACTGGCACAAAAATAGACATACAGAGTAATAGAACAGAATAGAGAGCTCAGAAATAAGCCCATGTTTTTATGGTCAAATAATCTATGACAAAAAAAGGCAAGAATATAAAATGAGGGGAAATAAGTCTCTTCTACAAATGGTATTGCAAAAATTAGAGAACTACAGGCAAAAGAATGAAACTGGACAACTTTCTTACATCATACTCAAAAATAAACTAAAAATGAAATAAAGACTTAAATGTGAGACCTGAAACCATAAAATCCTCAAAGAAAACATAGCAGTTATTTCTTTGGCATCAGCAATAAAAGCATTTTTCTAAATATGCTCCCTCTGGCAAGGGAAACAAAACAAAATAAAACACAAAACTATTGGAACAATAGCACAATAAGAAGCTTTTGTGCAGCAAAGAAAATTATCAACAAAACTAAGACAAACTACTGATTGGGATCTGATAATGGATTACTATCAAAAATATATAAAGAACTTATACAACTCAACACCAACCCCCCAAGTGATCCAATTTAAAAATTGAACAGCAAATATGAACAAATATTTCTCCAAAGAACATATACAGATGGTCAACAGGGATATTAAATGATGCTCAACATCAATTCATCATCAGGGAAATGGAAATCAAAACCACAATGAAATATCCCTTCATACCTGTGAGAATGCTTAAAATTAAAAACAAAAGAAACAAGAAGTGTTGGTACAAATATGGAGGAAAAACCCTCGTGCACTGCTGGTTGGAATGAAAGCTGATGCAGCTACTATGAAAAACAGTATGGAGGTTCTTTAAAAAATTAAAAACAGGATTGCCATATAGTCCAGTAATTTCACTACTGGGTAGTTACCCAAAGAAAACAAAAATATTCATTTAAAAGGATATATACACCCTTATGCTTATTGCTTATTGCAGCATTATTTACAAGAGCCAAGATATGGAAGGAACCCAAGTGTCCATTGGTAGATGAATGGATAAATAAGAGGTGATATGTATGTATGTGTGTATGTGTGTGTGTGTGTATATATATATATATATATATATATATATATCAGACAAGAAATATATATATATATCAATCAATAAGAAAAAATATATAGCATATAATATATACACATATATATTATACATATATACATATATATGCATATATAGTGATATTGTTCAGCCATAAAAATGAATGAAATCTTGCCATTTGCAACAACATAGATGGAGCTAGAAGGTATAACATTAAGTGAAATAAGTCAGATAGAGAAAGACAAATATCATAAGATTTCAATCATATGTGAAATTTAAGAAACAAAATAAAGGAACAAAGAGAAAAAGAGACTAAAAACCAGACACTTAAATATAGAGAACCAACTGATGGTTGCCAGAAGGGAGATAGGTGAGTGGATGGGTGAAAAAGATGGGGGATTAAAAGTACACTTATTGTGATGAGCTCTGAGTAATTTATACAATTGTTGAATCACTGTATTATACACCCAAAACTAATTATAACACTGCATTAATTATAGTTGGATAAAAAATTACCCTATTTTATAAATTAGATATTAAGAAATCTATGGAATGAATTAAAAGATTTAACAAATATTTATGAAATGAATCCTTTCAAATAGCTACTTCACAGTCCTAATGATATCTAAACTTAGACTATTAGGAAATTCAAACTTTTCTGTGCATATCCCTTTCTCCTTATTACCAGGATGTCTTCAGAGACTACTCCATGAAGAAAAAAGCAAAGTCTATTCATGTGTACCAATTGGAGCTTGTCAGCCAGATAGATAAATTTCCTGATAAAACATATAATTTCTTTCTAAACCGTATCTGAATGTAACCAAATCAAAAGTTTCAAGTACCTTTTGCATGATAAAATGGAAGTACTTTAGACTTAGTTTCAGTCCCACAATCTTAAACTATAATGGTGTATCTACTGATTGAAAATATCAACCTAGCTTTACTTCTTAGAGCTTCATTTATAGACTTTAGTTCTGGAAAAATGCTCTAGACAGCTCCAAAATAACATGACTGACTCACTGATATTACTGATGTTATTTAGATCTTCACAAGCAGATTTGATCAATCTTCTGTCAACCATAGTAAAGAAATAAAAACTTTGTAAGGAGTGCGTGAGGTGGCAGCCAAGGCATTTAATAAAAGTGAATGATGGCACAAGAGATTATAACTCCCACATACTTATATGTAACCAAGTTACAGCTTGGTTACAAAAACGGTGTTAGGGACATTTTTGTTCCCATATCCCTGTAATCTAATGTCTTATTTTCAAGGAAGTTACTTTTATTGAGCACGTATGTATCCATACTGGACTAAGACACTTAAAGTATCAATTCTAAATATACATGATTCCAAAAACTCTGAACTGAGCTAAAGTAAAAGCTAAGCAGAAGGTCAATTTAATCAAAACAAACAAACAAACAAACAAAAATCACCCAGATTTCTACTCTTCGAATTCGTCATTAGAAATAGAGGCGGCAAAACACACACACACAAGAAACAAAGAAAGAAAGAAAGAAAGAAAATCCTAGATCCTAACGTGGAATAGAAATAGTGGGAACAGTGTTTAATGGCATTACTGGTCCCATTTACTATATCTACTGCCTCTTACAAAGTGTGGGAAGTAGCACTCATCCCTTCAACCCTCTAAGGTTGTTTCTTATCTTTAAATTGATATCATAATAGATTGTAATATGGGTTTGTTTTGAGGGCATTGCTTGTCAAAAGATACTTCCATTGCCTCTCTTTCCTACTACAGGAGTTCTTTTCTTCTGATTTTCTTCTGTTCCAGATAACTCATTCAAAAGGGCTATTGATTAAAACCCTGCATTGAGAACAACACCAAATTAAGCAGGAACAGATGGACTTTGATTAACTTGTATAGTGCCACTTTCAGAGGATCTAGAAACACCATCACTATAGACGCATCAACAGTATGGCTATGACTAAATGTGGCCAATAGATAATTTGGTATAAAGAGCTTAACTGATGTAAAGGTGACTGTGTTACATTGTATGGATACTATTAATTCAAATATCTGTACTAATTACAGTCCTAGCAGGAAATGGAATCCACCCCAGATTGTTTAAGTGTTGAGTTCTTGATTAAGGATCCATGGATACAGTCGAAATTAAGAAAAGTAACAACACATGCTGAAATATCTAAGAAAGCAAACTTTTGCCACTACAGCATGGAGGGAGCAGGAAAGAAATACATTGACTTTTGTTTTATTCCACCTTCCAATAGAATGTCTGTGTTTCCCAATGCTCTTTTCTGAATGAAAGTCAGCTGGCAAAAGATCTGGGATGATGGGGGGAACTTCAAGGAGAGCCTTGTGGGCTACAGAGACGGGCAGAGGAGGACAGAGAGCAAAATACATCTGGGAGAGGCAAATTGAGAATAACCAGTGAAACCCAACCACGTCTCCCCTCTTAATTCTCTCCCATTAAGAAAATCTGGGATGGTGTCATTGACCATGGAGTATCATGATGTGATCTAATTACTGTATGCTCCCTTATAGACCTAGACTATGATATTAGATTCCACTTATGCACAAAGAGAATATTGAAGAAGAAATAGGAAGAAAGAGTTGAGATAAAATATCCAGAGTTGCCACTGTCAGTCTCCATAAATGATCATGAGACCACAGTTGATGATCACAATATCCTCCTTCCATTATTTACTTTATGTCCCCCTTACCTTCTGCCTATACCTTGACTAACTGAGGCTCTATACCAGGAGTGTAATACAAGTCTTCAATCATTATGGACCTGAGTCCCAGTGGTCTTATCTTTGTCAAGATATTTTCACTTACTTTTAGATGCAGGAATTCATGATGTGCTCTGACTTCTAGGTATAGTTTCATTGCCCAAAATTGTTTAAGTAACCTGGGTTCCTCATAGCAAGAGGGACAATCTTTTCAGGCAATAGAGTCACTTTCCTCTCTGACTACTCTTTTAGTGGCATAATGTGCCCAAAATGACCTAAAGAGCATCTCAGCTTCCATTTTCATGTCCTTTCTTGATGGAAGTGATTTTCTTTTGGGAGCTAAGACCTTCAAAGTCATCAAGTCCAAGGGTGAGATAGGAAGCAGAAACCCCTTAGCAAAATAGTAAAAGGGCACTTAGTACTAACTCTCATGCAATTTCACCAGTCTTGAACTCATGTTCTGGAGGTGGGTGAAAGCAACACCATGTATTGGTCACACAATTAAAGAAAATGCTACATCCGACTCAGTCATATTTCAAACTTGAGTGGTAGATTATGATGGACATGGAGATATGCTACCAAGTTTCACCTTCAAGGAAAATTTTGTCTTAGTGTTGGAAGTGTATCAAACTAGAATCTTCACCAGTCAGTGACTTCAGGGATTATTCTAGCTCTGGAGAGCTATTTTAAAGTCATTTTCTTTCCCTTTATAAGCCATGTTGAGTAACTCATTGAAATGGATTTTGAAGTTCTGGCTGTTTGGCCCAACATAACCCAGTCCTTTTCAGCTCTAGAATTCCTTATGGGATTGATGAAACCATGAAATCTGAATCACAGGTTGCATTTTTTCACCAAATGACACTTTCTCCCTTCTTTTATATAGGGGTCAATCCTAAGGAGCCTCATTGAGAAACATAGATGTTAAACACTCTTTCAGAGTCTGCTTCCTGGAGGACCAATTGTCACATGCCATCCCTCAGGTGGTGCCATGACTGAACCATTCATAGTTTGAGTCTGAGATTTATCAGGTCAGTGACTTACCAGTGATGTGATTTTGCAGTAAGATTAATAAATATAAAGACAGGGACCATCATACACTCCTTCCCTGTAAAAAAATTCCTTGTTCAGGAGCAATGTTTTGTGTCATACCATCTTGGAATTAAATATTAAAATTAAAAATTTTAAATGAAAATGAAAATTAAAAAGTAATAAATTAAACATAAAACAAATTAAACATTCTGAATGTAGATTCTTAATGCATCCAGATAGCAGTGCTGACAGAAATGTTACCGGCAAAGAAATAAATAGACCTAAAAATCTTGTCTTTCCACATAAGAAAATCACTGTCATATATGGAATGAAAGTTGTCTAATGTATGGAAATACTCCCAGAAGGTTACCTACCCACAGGGAATTGTGCTATATCAAGGATTGTGTGCAAACCTTTCCAGGGAGTTATGGCCAGATCTGTTTTGGTGAGAGAAAAACCATGTTGTTAAATGCATGCATGGCCTCCTTTATGACAGTACCAATGTATATATAAATCAGTTACATAATATAGAGAGAAACAGGGATCCAAAGCTGACTCACATCCACAGGTCAAGTGCTTTTATATACTTATTTATTTATTTATATTTTTATTTTTTCCCCTGATTTTCTACCTCATTAACAAATACATTCCTTATAACAGATACTCTCTAGGAAATAACCCCAGTAACACCATATATCCCATCATACTCTGTGCCTATTCTAAGAAATTTTTCTATATTGTTCATGCCCACTCCTCCTTGTCTTCAGTCTTCCAATTTTCTTGCCTAGAAAGCCAAACCATGTTCATGTTTGTGTTCCTACTTCACACCACTTCTTTTTTTTTTTTTTTTAATTAATTTTTTATTTTTTATAAACATATATTTTTATCCCCAGGGGTACAGGTCTGTGAATCACCAGGTCTGTGAATCACACACTTCACAGCACTCACCAAAGCACATACCCTCCCCAATGTCCATAATCCCACCCCCTTCTCCCAAACCCCCTCCCCCCAGCAACCCTCAGTTTGTTTTGTGAGATTAAGAGTCACTTATGGTTTGTCTCCCTCCCAATCCCATCTTGTTTCATTTATTCTTCTCCTACCCACTTAAGCCCCCATGTTGCACACCACTTCTTGTTGATGGTGTGTGAAAAGCTGTGGCATACAATAATGTCCTCTGGCAAATTGCTAATTTCCACTGCGTTCCATTAACATCTTTGAGTGAAGCTCAAACGTGTTGTCTTTCATTTTCAGTTCATCTCCACCAAGAATATGTGAACCAAGCTCTTTTCTAACAATGGTCCTCAGTGACCCCATTCCCTAAAGCAGACCCTTGGTGCAACAGTAAGGGACATTGAGCCTGGATCTGTTGCTAATGTGTCTTCCTCTGGCTCTGGTTTTATTTATTTCTTATCTGGAAGATGCCTCTTCCATCTTCATATGGATTGTTCTTTTGTTTTTTTATTTTATTATTTTTTAATTTTTTTTTAATTTTTTATTTTTTATAAACATATATTTTTATCCCCAGGGGTACAGGTCCGTGAATCGCCAGGTCCACACACGCCACAGCACTCACCAAAGCACACCCATCCCCAATGTCCATAACCCTGCCCCCCTTCTCCGAAGCCCCCTCCCCCCAACAACCCTCAGTTTGTTTTGTGAGATTAAGAGTCACTTATGGTTTGTCTCCCTCCCAATCCCATCTTGTTTCATTTATTCTTCTCTACCCTCTTAAGCTCCCATGTTGCATCACCACTTCCTCATATCAGGGAGATCATATGAGAGTTGTCTTTCTCCACTTGACTTATTTCACTAAGCATGATACGCTCTAGTTCCATTCATGTTGTCACAAATGGCAAGATTTCATTTCCTTTGATGGCTGCATAGTATTCCATTGTGTACATATACCACATCTTCTTTATCCATTCATCTGTTGATGGACATCTAGGTTCTTTCCATAGTTTGGCTATTGTGGACATTGCTGCTATAAACATTCAGGTGCACGTGCCCCTTCAGATCACTACGTTTGTATCTTTAGGATAAATACCCAGTAGTGCAATTGGGTCGTAGGGCAGTTCTATTTTCAACATTTTGAGGAACCTCCATGCTGTGTTCCAGAGGGGTTGCACCAGCTTGCATTCCCACCAACAGTGTAGGAGGGTTCCTCTTTCTCCACAGCCTCGACAGCATCTGTCATTTCCTGACTTGTTGATTTTAGCCATTCTGACTGGTGTGAGGTGATATCTCAATGTGGCTTTGATTTGTATTTCCTTGATGCCGAGTGATATGGAGCACTTTTTCATGTGTCTGTTGGCCATCTAGATGTCTTCTTTGCAGAAATGTCTGCTCATGTCCTCTGCCCATTTCTTGATTGGATTATTTGTTCTTTGGGTGTTGAGTTTGCTAAGTTCTTTATAGATTTTGGACACTACTCCTTATTCTGATATGTCATTTGCAAATATCTTCTCCCATTCTGTCAGTTGTCTTTTGGTTTTGTTAACTGTTTCCTTTGCTGTGCAAAAGCTTTTGATCTTGATGAAATCCCAATAGTTCATTTTTGACCTTGCTTCCCTTGCCTTTGGCAATGTTCCTAGGAAGATGTTACTGTGGTTGAGGTCGAAGAGGTTGCTGCCTGTGTTCTCCTCAGGGATTTTGATGGATTCCTTTCGCACATTGAGGTCCTTCATCCATTTTGAGTCTGTTTTGTGTGTGGTGTAAGGAAATGGTCCAATTTCATTTTTCTGCATGTGGCTGTCCAATTTTCCCAGCACCATTTATTGAAGAGGCTGTCTTTTTTCCATTGGACATTCTTTCCTGCTTTGTCAAAGATTAGTTGACCATAGCGTTGAGGGTCTATTTCGGGGCTCTCTATTCTGTTCCATTGATCTATGTGTCTGTTTTTGTGCCAGTACCATGCTGTCCTGATGATGACAGCTTTGTAATGGAGCCTGAAGTCCGGAATTGTGATGCCACCAACTTTGGCTTTCTTTTTCAATATTCCTTTGGCTATTCGAGGTCTTTTCTGGTTCCATATAAATTTTAGAATTACTTGTTCCATTTCTTTGAAAAAGATAGATGGTACTTTGATAGGAATTGCATTAAATGTGTAGATTGCTTTAGGTAGCATAGATATTTTCACAATATTTCTTCTTCCAATCCAGGAGCATGGAACATTTTTCCATTTCTTTGTGTCTTCCTCAATTTCTTTCATGAGTACTTTATAGTTTTCTGAGTATAGATTCTGTGCCTCTTTGGTTAGGTTTATTCCTAGGTATCTTATGGTTTGGGGTGCAATTGTAAATGGGATGGACTCCTTAATTTCTCTTTCTCTGTCTTCCTGTTGGTGTAGAGAAATGCAACTGATTTCTGTGCATTGATTTTATATCCTGACACTTTACTGAATTCCTGTACAAGTTCTAGCAGTTTTGGAGTGGAGTCTTTGGGTTTTCCACATATAGCATCAAATCATCTGCAAAGAGTGATAATTTGACTTCTTCTTTGCTGCTTTGGATGCCTTTCATTTCCTTTTGTTGTCTGATTGCTGAGGCTAGAACTTCTAGTACTATGTTGAATAGCAGTGGTGATAATGGACATCCCTGCCGTGTTCCTGACCTGAGCAGAAAAGCTTTCAGTTTTTCTTTATTGAGAATGATATTTGTGGTCAGTTTTCCATAGATGGCTTTGATGATATTGAGATATGTGCCTTCTTTCCCTACACTTTGAAGAGTTTTAATCAGTAAGGCATGATGTACTTTGTCAAATGCTTTTTCAGCATCTATTGAGAGTATCATATGGTTCTGGTTCTTTCTTTTATTGGTGTGTTGTATCACATTGACTGATTTGCGGATGTTGAACCAACCTTGCAGCCCTGGAATAAATCCAACTTGGTCGTGGTGAATAATCCTTTTAATGTACTATTGAATCTTATTGGCTAGTATTTTGGTGAGAATTTTCGCATCTGTGTTCATCAAGGATATTGGTCTATAGCTTTCTTTTTTGATGGGATCCTTGTCTGGTTTTGCGATCAAGGTGATGTTGGCCTCATAAAATGAGTTTGGAAGTTTTCTTTCCATTTCTATTTTTTGGAACAGTTTCAGGAGAATAGGAATTAGCTCTTCTTTAAATGTTTGGTAGAATTCCCCCGGGGAGCTGTCTGGCCCTGGGCTTTTGTTTGTTTGGAGATTTTTAATGACTGTTTCAATCTCCTTACTGATTATGGGTCTGTTCAGGTTTTCTATTTCTTCCTGGTTCCGTTGTGGTAGTTTATATGTTTCTAGGAATGCATCCATTTCCTCCAGATTATCAAATTTGTTGGTGTAGATTTGCTCAGAGTATGTTCTTATAATAGTTTGTATTTCTTTGGTGTTAGTTGTGATCTCTCCTCTTTCATTCATGATTTTATTTATTTGGGTCCTTTCTCTTTTCTTTTAGATAAGTCTGTCCAGGCGTTTATCAATTTTATTAATTCTTTCAAAGAACCAGCTCCTAGTTTCGTTGATTTGTTCTATTGTTTTTTTGGTTTCTATTTCATTGATTTCTGCTCTGATCTTTATGATTTCTCTTCTCCTGCTGGGCTTAGGGTTTCTTTCTTGTTCTTTCTCCTGCTCCTTTAGGTGTAGGGTTAGGTTGTGTACCTGAGACCTTTCTTGTTTCTTGAGAAAGGCTTGTACCGCTATATATTTTCCTCTCAGAACTGCCTTTGTTGTGTCCCACAGATTTTGAAACGTTGTATTTTCATTATCACTTGTTTCCATGATTTTTTCAATTCTTCTTTAATTTCCCGGTAGAAGGATGCTGTTTAGTCTCCATGTATTTGGGTTCTTTCCAAACGTCCTCTTGTGGTTGAGTTCTAGCATCAGAACATTGTGGTCTGAAAATATGCAGGGAATGATCCCAATCTTTGATACTGGCCGAGTCCTGATTTAGGACCGAGGATGTGATCTATTCTAGAGAATGTTCCATGTGCACTAGAGAAGAATGTGTATTCTGTTGCTTTGGGATGAAATATTCTGAATATATCTGTGATGTCCATCTGGTCCAGTGTGTCGTTTAAGGCCTTTATTTCCTTGTTGATCTTTTGCTTGGATGATCTGTCATTTCAGTGAGGGGAGTGTTAAAGTCCCCTACTATTATTGTATTATTGTTGATGTGTTTCTTTGATTTTGTTATTAATTGGTTTATATAGTTGGCTGCTCCCACGTTGGGGGCATGGATATTTAAAATTGTTAAATCTTCTTGTTGGACAGACCCTTTGAGTATGATATAGCGTCCTTCCTCATCTCTTATTATAGTCTTTGGCTTAAAATCTAATTGATCTAAGGATTGCCACTCCTGCTTTCTTCTGATGTCCAATAGCATGGTAAATTCTTTTCCACCCCCTCACTTTAAATATGGAGGTATCTTCGGGCTTAAAATGAGTTTCTTGGAGGCAACATATAGATGGGTTTTGCTTTTTTATCCATTCTGATACCCTGTGTCTTTTGACAGGGGCATTTAGCCCATGAACATTCAGGGTAACTATTGAGAGATATGAATTTAGTGCCATTGTATTGCCTGTAAGGTGACTGTTACTGTATATGGTCTCTGTTCCTTTCTGATTTGCCACCTGTAGGCTCTCTCTTTGCTTAGAGGACCCCTTTCAATATTTCCTGTAGAGCTGGTTTGGTGTTTACAAATTCTTTCAGTTTTTGTTTGTCCTGGAAGCTTTTAATCTCTCCTTCTATTTTCAATGATAGCCTAGCTGGATATAGTATTCATGGCTGCATGTTTTTCTCATTTAGTGCTCTGAAAATATCATGCCAGCTCTTTCTGGTCTGCTGCCAATCAAATATTTTTACCATTGTATGTTACAGACTTCTTTTCCCGGTCTGCATTCAGGATTTTCTCTTTGTCACTAAGACTTATAAATTTTACTATTAGGTGATGGGGTGTGGGCCTATTCTCATTGATTTTGAGGGGTGTTCTCTGAACCTCCTGAATTTTGATGCTCGTTCCCTTTGCCATATTGGGGAAATTCTCCCCAATAATTCTCTCCAGTATACCTTCTGCTCCCCTCTTCTTTCTTCTGGAATCCCAATTTTTCTAATGTTGTTTTGTCTTATGGTGTCACTTATCTCTCGAATTCTCCCCTCCCGGTCTAGTAGCTGTTTGTCCCTCTTTTGCTCAGCTTCTTTATTCTCTGTCATTTGGTCTTCTATATCACTAATTCTTTCTTCTGCCTCATTTATCCTAGCAGTGAGAGCCTCCAATTTTGATTGCACCTCATTAATAGTTTTTTTTTTTTATTTCCACTTGGTTAGGTTTTAGTTCTTTTATTTCTCCAGAAAGGGCCTTTATATCTCCCGAGAGGGTTTCTCTAATATCTTCCATGTCTTTTTTGAGCCCGGCTAGAACTTTGAGAATTGTCATTCTAAACTCTAGATCTGAAACATTACCAATGTCTGTATTAATTAGGTCCGTAGCCTTCGGTACTGCCTCTTGTTCTTTTTTTTGTGGTGAATTTTTCCGTCTTGTCATTTTGTCCAGATAAGAGTATATGAAGGAGCAAGTAAAATACTAAAAGGGTGGCAACAACCCCAGGAAAATATGCTTTAACCAAATCAGAAGAGATTCCAAATAGTGAGGTGGGAGAAAGGGGATAAAAAGAGGTGCAAAACGAAAGAAAGAAAAAAAAAAGAAAAGAAAAGAATTTAAAAAAGAAAACGAATAATGAAAATATAAAAAAGAAAAATATATATATTAGATAAACTAGTTAAAAAACGTTAAAAAAGAAAAGGATAAAAGTTAAAAAAATTAAGCAGAAGAAGAGAAAAAACAATGAAAAAGAAAAAAAATTAAATTAACTTCAAGACTAAAAAATCACAGGGAGAAAGCCATGAGTTCCGTGCTTTTCTTTCTCCTTCTCTGGAATTCTGCTGCTCTCCTTGGTATTGAAACCACACTCCTTGGTAGGTGAACTTGGTCTTGGCTGGATTTCTTGTTGATCTTCTGGGGGAGGGACCTGTTGTAGTGATTCTCTAGTGTCTTTGCCCCAGGCGGAATTGCACCGCCCTTACAAGGGGCTGGGCTGAGTAATCCACTCAGGGTTGCTTTCAGGAGCTTTTGTTCCCTGAGCGCGCTTTCCGTAGATTTCCGGAGGATGGGAATACAAATGGCAGCCTCCTGGTCTCTGGTCCGGAGAAGCCGAGAGCCCTGGGCCCCACTCCTCAGTGCGCCCTCAGAGAACTGTGCCCAGTAACTCCCGTTTGCCTGACCTCCGGCCACGCTCTGAGCTCACCGAGACTGCGGCTGGTTTAAGGTAACCCCGAGCTGTGACCTTACTGTCGGCTCTGTCTCTGTAGCTGGCTTTCCCATTCTAGTTCCCACAAGCTCTGTGACACTCAGACACCCCCGATCCTTTGGTGACCCTGCGGGACCTGAGGCCATGCTGACCCCGCGTGGGCTTTGCCCCGGATTAGCCTCTGGAGCGATGTCCTTCAGCAGAACAGACTTTTAAAAGTCCTTATTTTGTGCTCTGTTGCTCTGCCGCTTGCCGGGAGCTGGCCCCTCCCCCCGGGGTCTATCATCCCGTTGCTTTGGATTAACTTCTCTGCCAGTCCTACCTTTCAGAAAGTGGTTGTTTTTCTGTTTCTAGAATTGCTGTTCTTCTTCTCTTCAATCTGCCGATGTATTTGCAGGTGTTTGCAATCTTTAGATAAGCTATCTAGCTGATCTCCTGCTAGCTGAAGTAGTCTCAGCCTGCTACTTCTCCGCCATCTTGACTCCTCCCCCCCATGAGGATTGTTCTTAAGTTCAC
Source organism: Mustela erminea (assembly GCF_009829155.1). Taxonomy (NCBI): domain Eukaryota; kingdom Metazoa; phylum Chordata; class Mammalia; order Carnivora; family Mustelidae; genus Mustela; species Mustela erminea. Next base: position 4,701,051 of record NC_045629.1, read on the forward strand.
ATGATCTTATGACTTGTTTTATCCCATATAACTCAACTCATGATGGGAAGTTTTGAATATAAGCTCATTTAATTCCCCATGGTCAAGCACTTCATATCTGTGAGATGCAGTAGTATTCCAAAAACTGCTTTGTTTGTTTTTTTTAGTTTATAATTCTTTGCTGCAGATAGCATGAACTTGCTTTAATACCTCTGGAGTAAATGTTATAATTTTCCTATTGGGGCTTGTTCTATACTTATCAGACATTTTTCCCATGAGATGATAACACTAAAGTCTATTTTGCTTGGGTTAATTGTGCCATGTCCCAGATAGGAAGACCTATTGCATTGCAGTCTGGGTCTTTTGCCAAGCCCTTTTCTTCTTCTAGTCCCTTTCAGATAATTCTGCCCAGTAAATTTCCTGCATATGGATCTACATCTCAGAGTCAGCTTCCAGGGAATCAGACTCATTTACTGCATTACCCAAAGGTAATAATTTATTATTTTAAATATTATAAACAATATGTGACAAATATCTGTTACAGACTGAATGGTACTTCTCCATACCTCTCTCTTTAGATTCATATGTTAAGGCCCTAACATCTGATGTGATTATATTTGGAGACAGGGCCTTTAGGGAGATAATTAAAATTAAATGAGGTTATAAGGGTGAGGCCCTAATCCAATAGGTCCTGTGTCCTTATAAGAAGAGGAATAGCTACCAAAGGATATTTTCCCAGCCATGCAAAGAGGAAAAACCATTTGAGAGTACAGTGAGAAGAATGGCCATCTACAAGCCAAGAAAATAAGCTCTCACCAGAAACTAACCCTGCTGATGAAAGACCCTGGAGCCGCACCCAAGAATCAAACAGCACGCCTCCACTGGATGCAAATTGCAGAGGTTTATTGGTTACACAGGCGCCTGCAGATGCATCAGCCTCTGTGGACTGAGCGTGCCGGGCTAAGTTGGGGAGCAGATTATATAGGGCAAGGTTGGGGTGGCGGGAAGCGAGTTTACAGAAGCAGATGCTTGGTTACAGGGATCTGATTGGTTAACTTAAATCAAGCATTGTCAGGCACTGGGTTTAAGGTAAGGACACAACGGTTTGTTCTGGTGGGCCTTGGCTCAGCACTCTGGAAAGTCCCAGGTACACTCTATTCCTCATTTGTCTTTTCTTTTGACAGACCGGGTGATCACAGACAATAGACATCCTGGTATGTGTTGCCATCCGACTATGGGAACAATCGAGCCTTCAGCAAGGGGAGAGGGGGTGCTGTGGGGACATCAGGTTGCTAAAACAAGCCTTTACCAAGGAGGAAGGGGGTCTTTCACTGACACCTTGATCTTGGACTTTCAACTTCCAGAACTGCAAAGAAATAAATTTTTGTTGTTTAAGCCACCCAGTTCTGTGGTATTCTGTCATGGCAGCCCAGGTTGACTAACACAATATCTTTGTTCAACCAGGTGGTAAATTGAAAACAAACAAACAAACAAGTAAACACAATTGTTAACTAAATACTAAATTGACAAAACAAAATATGAAATCGATTTGTTTCACACAGGCAAAACATATCCCTGTATTGGTCAGTCATTTTTATGCAAAATTAATGTATACGTGATAAAAAGAAAAATGATTTTTCACATTAAATAAATACTAAGGGCAAAGAGAGAGTGAAATGTTTATTATGTAAGGCAAAGTTGTGAACAAAATACTTATTGAATCTACTTCCTCATTAGATTTCAAAATTCTTGGAAAGAATTTCCAGACCAAAGAGTTGGAGCTAAACAGAAATGGTGGATAGAGGCTTGCTGATCATTTCCTCCAAGCCTGTCAATGCCAAAGCTATCTTATCATCAAAGTACCATTTCTAACATAATTTTGTTAAATAATTGAATAATGCTGTGATACGATCTTCAATTTTGTGATTATTTGATTACATTTTATTTACACTCATTAGAGTTTCTCAAAATGGATCCTTTAAATATATATCTTAGTGATCCAGGAATTTGACAGGAACTGTTTTGCTTTTCTCATTACTAATCTAATGTGTGTGTTTTTGCATGGATGTCTATACCTGTGTGGGCACAGGTGCATGCACTCACATGTGTGTGCCCATGCTGGATCATTTCGACAATCACTTCTTTCTTGAGCACTGCCATGCAGGAAGTACATTTGTACTTATGTTATGATTGGATTGGTGCCAAATGATCACCTAATTCTTCAGTGTTTTGTTTTTAATGTTTTATTTCTTAAATAGGAGTAGAGGATACTGAGGGTTCTAAGAGGGGATCCAATACCTCTTAATCTATATGGGAGACTTCTGTGTGTGCTTCAGGCAAGACAATCTTTTTGTCTTCTGTCAGCCACCTGAGTTGTAGACACAAGTTCTCATAAAGATTCTTGGTCAGATGGGCATCATCATGTCAGTTTCCAGGAGTCTAAAACAATATACTAGGATAAAATTTAATCTGGTTTTTCCATCTTTCTGAGTCTGAATAACGGACTTTTTAAGTTTTAAAATATTTTTCAAATCTTATTGTGCATCTTACTAGAGCATCACAGATTAATAATTAATTTCAAACATTTCAAAAAATGCTACATAGGAGGTATACAATCTTTAGGCAGAAGTAAAAACAAAACAAATCAAAACAGAAATATGGGAATCACTGAATTAATGCATTGATAACAATTTTTATTGAACCTACTTTGACCTTTATCATTTTCACAGAACTTGAAGATGATAATTAGTATGTCAGACTTGTATGTATATAATAGACTAACAGTCACATGTTAATCTGCTATGAATTACTATAAAGGTTTCATGTTTGGTTTCATACACATTATATAGCTAGAGTTTTGTGTTGTGAAGGTGTGAGTGAACCTTATCAACACAGAAAGACATGTTAATGTTATGAAACAAAAGAAAGAATAAAAGGAATATTCTAGAGAGTAATAAATTTCACTTAAATATCATGAACAGTGGATGGTTAAGGTGGGTTTATATTTGCATGTATCAAGACCAAAAATGAATTAAGTTAGTCTAATACAGTTCCAATCAGAATGACAAGAATTCAACAAGTGAAAAATCATTTAAAACCAGAGGATGAAAAATGTAAATAGATATTTTACTAATCAATTATAATTACTTAATCTGAAAAGTCTAATTTACAAATGAGAAGTCAGCAAGCGCATATTGAGATGTAAGTAAGTACTAATAATAACTGATGATTAAAGAGATTCAGGAGAAAATATGATTGATAGAAAGGCTATTATTTGCCTTTGTGGGACAAAGCCACTGGGGACATTAAAACAGAACTTAAATATTATCATGAATCAGCTGTGGACCCAAATCCTGAACTTGTGTGGTAAGTGCTGTGGGAGGCCAGGAGGCAGCAGTCCCTGGCACAGAATCACTATGAAATAGAGTCACACTGATTTCCCTCACTTGGAATTCTAGCTCTCTATCTCCCTTTTTGGCACACTTAGTAAGATAAGGGGATAACAGAAAACATGAAAGTGATTGTATTTCTTGAATTATCTGTTACTACTAACATATGTTTTTATTGAAAAATTGTTCCCAAATATGCTATCCTTTCAAGAGTTCACAAAATTGTCACTGTATTTTAACATTTAAATATACCTGCAAAATAGTGTAGTGAGACTTCAGGGGTTATTTCTATGGAGGGGGAAATCAAATCTCATTTCTCTAAGGAAGTTTTATTATAAATTCATAGGAAATGATATCAGTCAGAATAAAATCATGATTTAAAGTGAATTTACTGTTAGTAACATTGCATTCATTTAATTATTCAATAAGTATTTGGGGCACTACAACTGTGAGCATGTTCTAAGTTGTCAGGCAATGAGCATAACAGTGAGTTTCGTCTGCTGGACCTAGACATGGGCGCTGTACTCTCTCAACATTCTCTCTAGCACCACAATGAAGGAGCAAAAGAAATCCACCAACAACTTCAGAAATTAACTTCAGGAATTAAATGGGGAAATTAAAAATTAGAAAGATCAAGCTATGTGACCAAGGTTCCACATCTTGTAAATGATAGAGCAGAAATTTAAAACAAACCTCACCTGCCTCAAAAACCATGTTTTAATTTGTGAGTTCATCATAGTCGAAAGGACATAGACTTCTATAATTAGACTTTAGAATCAAACTTCCAGTTGGTTGCCCAGGTGTTCTATGACTTTGAAATGGGCAGTGTCTACCACATCTGACCTAGAGAAGATGCTCATACATATTTGTTCAATGTATTTCTTTTATATTTCTGAGTTTCAGTTTCTCTAACCTCAAAGAGGGCTAAATTTATCTATTTTACTGGTTTATTATTAGATTTAAATGAGATAATAGCTAATAAAGACTGGCATGTACTTTGCTTTCAATAAATGATAGTTTTCACTCCCTTTCTTCCTCTTGTCTTTCAATATTTACTGCACTTAAACAAGAAACAACCAGAAGAATGTGATGTTGTTCTGATCAGGTTTATATTGCTTAACTTCAATATCATGGAATAGCTTGGACAAATGAATCTGTTTCATTGTGCATTACATATTCTGTCAAAGTAAATGAGCCTGAAAATCTATCTCCTTATACAAGATTATTGAGTTTTAAGTGGAAATTACAGAGCATAACTAACAATGTACCATGAATAATTTATAATCAAAAGGAAACATCAATACAAATAGATAATTCCAATGTAAAACAGATGACTTTTTTTTTCTTTTTTCCTTTCACTAAATAAGAAAACTCCAGAGAATATCAGCAGACAAGCAGAAAACTGGACAGTATGAAATGGCTTTGAATTGTAAATAAGATCAATTAAAAAGGAGAAGAAAAAAACCTTACTGGACTGGAACCTGCAGATAATAGTTGGCACTCAGTGGAGTTGTTTAAGCAAGTTCCCCCAAGTACAACCTTAGATTGATAATAATTAAAGAAATATTTTACTTATGATGATACAAGATCAGATTGTCTCTTTCAGTCTTGTTTCTTTTTTCTTGTTTTAATATTGATTTTATCCCTTTTCACAGTGACCTTCTATAGATGTCATGAAAGTTCATGATGATTTCATCTATTCTGTGTGCACATGATTTGAAGAATACTAGAAGACAAGGTTTAATTTTTCCTTGGAAAATTAATGAAAAGCAACAATAACAAATCAGTATTGAAAACATACACAGACAGTCTCTGACTTATAATGGTTCAATTTATGATTTTTTGACTAATGACTCAAAAGAGGTAATAAGTTTAGTAGAAACTATGCTTTGAATTTTAATCTTTTCCTGGGTTAGTGATATGTAGTATGATCTTCTTTCCTAATGCAGGGTGGCAGTGGCCACAACTCCCAGTCAGATGCATGATCAGGAGGACCAACAACCAATGCACTGACAACCATCTACACCTATACAGACATTCTAGCTTTCACTTGCAGTATAGTATTCAATAAGTTGCATAAGAAATTAAACATTTTTATTATGAAATAGTCTTTATATTAGGTGATTTTGCCAACTGTAGACTAATATAAGTGTTCTGATCATGTTTAAGGTAGGCTAGGCTAAGCTATGATATTCTGTAGGTTGGATGTATCAAAAACACTTTCTATGTATATTTTCAACTTGTGATGGGTTTTTGGGGACACAACCACATTGTAAATTGAAGAAGATCTATATTTTAAGGCATATACTTACACTGGAAAATAACTCACAAGGAGAAAGAAAATCTACTAAAATTGTTGATCAATGATTGCAGAGAATTACCTTTTCATTTAATGAGAGTATTTTTATGTTATCTGAAGAATGACATCTTTGTTCTTGAGGAATAAACAATTAGTGTATTCTTAAAATTTTCCATGTTTCAGCTAAATAAAATCTATTACACTGCCAAAGAAAATTATGTAATTTATTAATTGGATTGGCAAAATAAGAGGAAAATCAGAGAAGGCTGTCGATTTTCAGTGGTTGTGTTGGCGGTGGCAAAAAAAAGAAAGTGGTTAAGTTTGCTAAAATGAATCAAGGAGTATTCATAGAGGAAGAGATTCATTCTCGTTCAACACACATGAGAACTTTCCCTTTAGGAGCTGCTAGAGAGAAATGGCTAAATTCCTAAGACTCATAATTCTGGCAAGTTTTAATTAGATGGAAAAGAAACAACAGATTATCTTGAAGACTAGGAACAAGAAGGAAAATGTATTAGTTTTCTATTGCTCTGCAATAAGTCACCACAAATTCAGTTTATTAAAACCAAACACATTTATTATCTTGCACTTTCCATGAGTTATGAGTCCAAGAATGACTTTGCTGGATCCTCTGCTTGGAGTCTCATGAGTCTGCAGTCAACATGTTTCTGGGCTATATTCTCATCTGGAAGTGAACTGAAGAATTCATTTGTTTCTTTGGCAGAATTTATTTCATTGTGGCTGTGTGACTGAAGACTTATGTTTTCTGCTGACTGTGAGTTGGAGGTCACCTACCATTCCTAGAAACCACTTCATTGAGTCAGCAAGGAGAATTTTTCAGCTCATGGAGTTCTCTGCCATTCTTTCAAGGGCCTTTTTTTTTACTAGGTCAGGCCACTGAATATGATCTCCCTTTTGAGTAACATCAACTGATTTGGGCCCTTAATTAGATCTGCAAAATCTTTTAACCTTGGCCTTATTCTAATATCTAGAAACAAGTTACAGGTCCCACCCATATTCAACAGAAGGGATTATACAGAGCATAAGCACTAGAGTATAGAATCAGGTGGACCTCCTGAGGGTCTACCAAAAGAGGAAAGAGAACAGGAGGGATAGTACAGGGAGGGGGTTTATAGAACTTCAAAGAGTAAATCTGTTATGTGGTCACAGAACTCTCTCCTTAGCAGAATCAGATTAAGATCTTCAGGTACTGAAAATATTTTAGCAATCCCATATATAATTTAAAATAAAAATAATACTACTTAAGATAAGGAAAGCTACTTTTTCTTATGATGACAAATTTATTACTTTTTAAAAAAATATTACATAAACAAATTTTAAATCTTTTTTTTTCTGTTTCTCTAGACATGTATGTGTTTTGTCTGTTTATTGGGTCATCTAGTTTTGCTTCTAGTAAAAGAAATATTCATCTATATCTGAGAGAGGAGATGTGGCAATATGCCTCTGTGTGTATGTGGGTGTGTGTACATTTTTACATAACAAAATACAGGTTCACCTATCACATTGAGGAAAGAGAGAAAATATAGTATAATCTATCATTTTATTTTTTTAAAGATTTTATTATATGTCAGAGAGAGAGAGACAGAGAGAACACAAACAGGGAAAGTAACAAGCAGAGGGAGAAGCAGTCTCCCTACTGAGCAAGAAGCCTGGGAACTCGATCGCAGGACCCTGGGATCATGCATGACCTGAGCCAGAGGCAGACACTTAACTAACTGAGCCACCCAGGCATCCCTAATCTATCATTTTCAAAAGGCTAACTTAACAACTTTTTTTTAAAATAATTTCATGAAAGATCTGTATTCATACTGAAAGGAATTAAAAATTCATTTCAAAAGAGTACAATTATCTATTAGCTATTTCTACTAACTGGCCACTATATAATATTATTTTAACAACTGCCTATAAAGCTGCTTTCTTTCCTATTTTAATTCCTACAGGATAATATACAAAATGAACAAAGCAGTATCAGTTTTTTTTTTTTAAGGCCTCAATTTACTAGAGTATTATGTGAACCTCCAGTTTTTCTTTGTGAAGTGACTGGTTCTAACTACATAAAAATCCTGTTCAGAATTATTTATTTTTTAAGATTTTATTACTTAATAGAGAGGGAGAACAGAAGTGGCAGGGAGGGCCAGAGGGAGAGAGAGAAACAGGCTTCCCACTGAAAAGGAGCTTGTTGTAGGACTCAATCCCAGGATCCTGAGATCATGACCTGAGCTGGAGGCAGATGCTTAACTGACTGAGCCACCCAGATGTTCCTGTTCAGAATAAAAAAAAAAAAAAAAAAAAGAAAGAAAGAAAGAAAAAATAAACTTTGATTTAGGGTTTAGGTGCCTCAAAAATCAAAGTACATCACTGATCACTGAGAAATTTTGGCTTACAGGGGCCTATATACATGAAAAATATTAGATAATTTTTCATTTTTTTTTCTGTGTTTCATCAACATGTTACCTCACAGCTATATCACAAGACTTATAAGGAAAATTATATTCTAGATATAATTATTGTGAGATGATGATAGCCAAGACAGCAGCTTTCTACTTGTTCCTGCACTGTATGCAATTTCACTCTGAGAAGTTGCTAATTAATGTTCCTAAGGTATCTACTTAGTGCTTAGTTAATGGAAGTTAACCCCCAATCTGAGTTTTAGTGTGTAGTCTGATAAACCAATTTTCAGTCCTCCTGTTCATCTTGCTTATGATTCAGTTAATTTGACCTGTCTGAAGAGTTACAAGTCATTTCAAATGCCTTCTGTGTCTGTAGATGCCTCAGCATCATGGAATATGAGAAGCCTCCATTTGGGGGTGGGAGGGTGGGGAGGGCAAACTTACTGAAAGCCTTTCTCACTTATGGACTGATTTCATAAATCAAAGTCATTCACCAAGATTACAGAAGCAATATAACAGTGCCAACTGTGATCTTAAGACTACTGTCTTTCTTTTTAATTCATAGTGAATAAATAAAAATAAATTCATAAAAACTGCATTTTTTGAATCTGATATTAGAGTAGATCCCCATTAAATGATTTCACATCACTACTTAACTATGACCTAACTGGTGATTTTAGAAAGCAAGAATGTTACTTTAATTACCTCACAAATGGAAATCCATAACCACTGAAATGAGACTAACTGTATGTTCATTATTTGACAATATAACAATATCCATTAGCCATGTGAATGAGCAGAACATGTACAAAATTACAGGGTAATGAAGATTCAAGAAAAAATAGACTAGAGATTCAAGGTAAAATATGTCATTAAACTTGACAAGGATTGTTTCTGTGTTCTGGAGACAAAACTAGCAGTATATGATTCTATAATGGCCTAAAAGAGTATTAAATAAAGAAATAATACTGCATTAATCACTAAATAATGCAAATGAACAACTGAAAAATAAACCTGAATAGTACATTAAGAATTGCCTTTTAGCAATGAGAAATATTTATTATACTGCAAATCTAATTTTCTTTGCAAATCAACACTATATAGTTCAAGGTGAGTAACAAAGTGAGGTGACTTTTGCCCAAATAACATCAAAATAGATTAGATTATTTTCTACAAAAATATAGTCATTATTTTCAATAGAAATATAGTCATTACTTTTCTCAATCTTCTCATAATGTTCCTGCAAGAGTAATACTAGGATCAAGAACATATAAAGCATACGAAGTTGTAACTTGCTTGAAAATGACACAGATACCACAAGAAAGTTCTTGTTCCTATAGAAAACTTGGCAGGAAAGCATATTGTTTGGTCAGACACTGGAATTTTTTTGTCTGATAAGGAATCCAGGATGATTATTTTGGAAGTTTCTATTTCCTTTAAGAAAATTTGAAGTGAAATTTCTATGTTTTAAAACATTTTTATATGTCTATATATTCTATCACTGTGCTTTTTCTTTTGTGACTCTTTGGCCAAAGCATTCAAAATGGATGACTCAGCTTAAATCTAAAGGAAATTCAAATATGTCTGGCAAGCTTGTGTGGCAAACATCCCTTTTAAACTTATTTTCAGAGGAACTTAAAGCATCTTCAAAGAGAAGTTACCCTAAAGCAAGAAGGAATAAGAAACAATAAGCTTGACTCAGTAAAAGAACCTTAGTCTTGGAAGGGAGGGCCCTCCTGAGCAGTGGGCCCATCATTGTTATTTGTTTCCTAAGGTTTACCACAGCCCTGTCTGAGTAATGGGATTATAATAAAAGACAGAAAGAACAATTTTATAAAACACAGTAAGACATTGAGATTCAAAGAGCACTTCTAAGGTAAATGTCTATCAAATTACCAATTGTGACATAAAAGAATTCTTCATAGTTTCAACAGAATTCTTTAAAATGTTGCCATTGGGCTTTCCCATACTTTAGGAATAGAGGGATTGTGATGAGCAATGGGTGTTCTATGTAAGTGATACATCATTAAATTCTACTTCTGAAACCAGTATTGCACTACATGTTAACTAACTAGAATTCAAATGAAAACTTGAAACAACAACAACAGGAATACAGGGAAAGGTGATGGTGGTAAGTAAGGCACAGATGGTCATTGTCAGACTATCTAGTGGGAAACATCTGTTTTCAGAAGATTATCAGTGAGAAATGACAACAGATTTTTCATAAACTCCTACGAAGCACCCCATTAAAAACACTTTGGAAATACATGAATACCACTTTATTCAGGGATATGGATGAAGACATTGATAGAAATTATATTGTTATATTTATTGTCATTCTGTTACTGTGATTCTATTAAACAGACTGAGGAAGCCTGGCAAGATGTCGTTATTCATCTAATGGGTAGTATCAATTCTGTTCTAATAGTGTACATCTATTATAATCTCTTACATTTTCTCTCAAATGTCACGTGTGTCTTCAAGCTTATGTCTGGAAATTCTTAAAAATTCTACTATAAGTTTTGTGGGTTGTTTTTTTGTTTGTTTGTTTGTTTGTTTGTTTTGTCTTTAATAAAAGTATTGTTTATTGGCTCAGATAGCAGGGAAAGCCACAGGAGAACTCATTGAAGGGAAAGTAGTATAGGAACTAGCACTTCAGACATTGGGCACCCTGTGATGGTAGACGTCAATTCCTCTCTCTCCCTGTTTCTCCTTTTTCTCCTCTCTATTTGGTGGTGAGAAAGATGGTTCCAACAACCCAGGCCTGAATTCTTCTACTTGGTAACCCAGGCAATCAAGACAGCCAGTCTCAAATCTCCAACTGAAATTATTCCAGAGAAGAATCAAGCTTACTCAGGCATAAGTCATGTGCTTATATTGAGCAAATAATGTGATGTGCTAGTTATTTTCCAAGTATCATAAAAATGAAAGTTCAAGCAACCCAAAGACCATACTCACCAAATGGTGAGTATACTTACTATAAAGACTTAAATCAATATGAGAAGCACTTCTGAAAAATAATGAAGCCTTGATCAACACAAAAAAATTTTTATTTTACTTTTGTCTTACAGTTATAGCAACAAACAATGTGGTTTTGATTTTAAAAGACACTTAAATATATAAAAACTTGTTTATTTAAAACATTTTTCTAATTCTTTCATTTAACTCAATAAATTACTTACTTGTTTTTCTACCACAGGCTGCTAATTAAAAATATGATCCTTGGCTACATTTTCTTCAAGGGCTTTGATCTTTCTGGGTAATAATGTCATCACCTTGCATCTATTGCAATTTGCTACTGATAGCATTGCATTTGCTAATACACCCTCAGTATATTGATTCTAAAGTGACCTAAACAAATAGCAGGAGTGTACAATTTTTAACAGTGGGAGAAAATAAATGACTTGACAAATCAGCTTCTACTACTTCCTGAGTTGTATAATAACTTGATTCAAAACTGATTTAAAAATGTTTCGTGATTCAGTAAAAATTTTAATCATCCCATCAAGCAGAATTTTAACTCTCCCTTTCATTTGAAAAATCAAAACTGATATTGATATGATGAACTTATCCCACTGCAAGGTCACAAAATGTCTTTAGGTTAAGCATTGAGAATAGTTGATGAGTTGTGAGCTGATAAATATTTAAAAATTTGAAAATCAATACACACTGATAAACTTTATTCTGAATATGTAATATGTGAACAATATAGTTTATTATTCATAGATGAATGTCTCATAAATATTTTGAAGACTTGGCAAGAAGATTCTGAAACAGCAGGAAAAAATGTGCCCATTCATAGAAAATAAGCAGATATTTAAAATGTTAAGCAGACTAAAACTTGAAAAGCATTTTCATATCCATTACTACATTTGGTTCTTATAAACTTATAGTCATTATTGTTATAATTTGAACAAGACAATTATGATTGGGAAATACTACATAATAAAAAAGTGGCAAAATAGGAATCACATGCAAGATATTCTGAGATTAATTTTATGGCTTTCGTTCTATGCCACACTTCTTTCTACTTGTAAGTTATGTTATTTTCTGGATGTTTAATACTAATTTAGCATGATTTACAAGAAATAGAGTATTATTTCTTTATATTATATGTACATAATATTATATTTAGAAACAATGTATTTTTTTAGTCTTAACTCTTTAGTACAAACAATGGAAATGGACACTTGGTCTAAAATGAGTGAGAAACATTTTAGCAAGTACATACTGTGGTCATTTAGCAGTTGAGTAGGTCAGACACAGACTGCTGTGGTGACATGAAACTCAAATGGCATAGTTATGTTGATCTAAAATTCACAACTTTCCCATGTAAAATTAATCCTACTATATGGAGGACCCACTTGTTTGATCAAAACTCATTAAGCCAGTCCTGGTACAAGAGCAGTTTTATCAAGTACAATGACATCATTTTCTATATTCATGTAGTGTTTTGGAATGGGCTTTTTTTTTTCCTTTTTTAAAGATTTATTTATTTATTTTAGAGAGAGAAAGGGTGTGTGCAGGGGGAGGGGCAGAGAGAGAGAGGGAGATAATCTCAAGCAGACTCTATGCTGAGCAAGGACCCTGACTTGGGGTCCCAGGACCCTGAGATCATGACCTGAGCTGAAATCAAGAGTTGGAAGCTCAACTGACAGCTCCACTCCGGTGCCCAAGAATGGCCTTTTATTTATTTTTTTTTAAGATTTTATTTCTTTATTTAACATACAGAGATCACAAGTAGACCGAGAAGCAGGCAGAGAGAGAGGAGGAGGCAGACTCCCCGATGAGCAGAGAGCCCAATGTAGGGCTCAATCCCAGGACCCTGGGATCATGACCTGAGCTGAAGGCAGAGACTTTAACCCACTGAGCCACCCAGGTGCCCAAGAATGGCCTTTTAAATGTATCAAGACATGAAGCCTTTCTACCAACACTGAGCAATACTGCACATATCAACGTTAACATCTGAACTTGTTAAGGTGACAACCCTCAGCTCAACACTGAGCTTTTACAGATGTTCAGCATTTTTCCAACTTATTCAACTTATTAATTTTTCTTGAATTATTCATTTAGAAGCACTAGAGTGGTTGTCAGTTCTTTTTGACAAGGCCACATGTTTCAGAAATCTAATTCTTATACTTTTCTCTGCTATTTGGTGAAGAGATTTGTAGTTTAAGTGCCTTCACCAGTACCTTGTCTTCCACTTTCATATTTCACTTCCAAATTCTTTAAAAACATGATTATTGCTCTACACAGAAGTTGATCCTTTAAAAGATGAACATTTTGGGGGGCCTGGATAGCTCAGTTGGTTAAGCCTCTGACTCTGGATTTCAGCTCAGTTATGGTCTCAGAAACCTGGGATTGAGCCCTGGTCAGCCTCCCCACTCTGCAGGTAGTCTGCTTGTCTCCCTCTGTCCCTGCCTCTGCCCCTACCCTGCTCAGGCTTTCTATCCCTCTCTGAAATATGTAAATAAATCTTTTTAAAAAGATGAATAGTTTGTGTTAATCCTTCTCTTATCATAGAGGTATCATACATAGACTTTAATTATCAGGACATTTTTGATGTCTTATTTGGAGAGCTAAAGACCTTCTCTCACCACCACCAATAACAAAACATTTGTCATACTTTTTGGAAACATCGGGCTTATTGATCCACATCTATACAAGAAGAGGTCTAAGAATGTTTGATTACAGGTCATAACCCACTGATTTAGAGGGTAAGAGAACAAAATGAAAACTTACTAAAGTCAAAGCTGGCAGGATTGCTTGATAATATCTAATAGTATCAGTTTCAGTGATTTCACCCAAGAAAAAAATGACTTTGAAATAAATACCAAGCTTTAGAAACCCTGATGTAAGAATTGCATTGTCCCTAAGCAATATCAGTTTGGTAGTCATGTTATCAAAAAGTATCCTTTGCATGTTTTCCAAACTGTTTGGCTATTCAAACAAGCCACCTGTCGAAAGAGTTATATAATTAACTTTGTGATTAAAAAGTCCTAACCAAACATTTAGAACATAAATGCAATAATAAAATAAATATTCTATAAGTTTCTGTTTATTTTATGTCAAAGATATATTCCTTCTTATGAAGACACAATATTAGTGTATCCATTAAATATGTAGATTATCTTTTTACTTAAACATGGTTCTTTTTTTAAGATTTATGTATTTATTTGAGAGACAGAGAGTACATAAGCAGGAGCAGAGGGAGAGGGAGAGAATCTCAAGCAGATTCCCTCCTGAGCACAAAACCCCATGTGGGGCTCAATCTCATGATGCTGAGATCACGACCCTGAGATCATGATCTAAACTAAAATCAAGAATTGGATGCTTGGGGCGCCTGGATGGCTCAGTGGGTTAAGCCACTGCCTTCGGCTCAGGTCATGATCTCAGGGTCCTGGGATCGAGTCCCGCATCGGGCTCTCTGCTCAGCAGGGAGCCTGCTTCCCCGCCTCTCTCTGCCTGCTGCTCTGCCTACTTGTGATCTCTGCCTGTCAAATAAATAAATAAAATCTTTAAAAAAAAAAAAAAAAAGAATTGGATGCTTAACCAATTGAGCCACCCAGCCATCCCTACTTACACATTATTCTTAAACCTACCTCTCTTCAATATCTATTACTTAGTATGACTTTATCATTCAGCTTAGATTTGCTATATCACATCACTTAATAAATACCTTCCTGCTTACGCTAAAAAGGAAGAACTTGGTGGTCTGCAACTAATAACCTGAGCTATAAAATAATGGTTATTAAAAAACAGAATTTAATATCTGATCTAATTGATCAGTGAGAATTAGCATTAAATTATAGGATCTTCGGTAGCTCTGGATACTAGCAGAGAAACAGATACCTAGAATGAAGTGTCAGCCAAGGACAAAGCTCTGTTTGAATTGTGGGACTATTACCCCATAATGCTGTGATGGACATGTGAGGTGTCAGAAATGTAGAGTGGGTTGGCCATTTTTACCTGCATTATACAAATTTGCAATTGAAAATTATAAAGTCTAATTTTAATTTCTTCTGAATTATGGTCATAAAGTATGCATATTTTATCACTGACTGAAAGTAATTCTTGATCTTTATGCCATGTGGATCAGGGCAAAGGGAGAAGAAAACCAGTCACAGAATTAGGTCCTGAATATTGTTGTATATACTATATAGCTGTCTTTCTTTTTATGCAGAATATAAGACACAACACAAAAGCTGAACCACTGCCAAGTGACATGTTAACTTGAGACACTCAAGGGAACCCACATGTCCTTGCAGGAGGCTCTACCTTTAATCTGCCTTGATTAGAGATCTGATAATGGCCTCACCTAAAGCATTTGCTGAACAGAGGTATGTCAATGTTCCATAAACACCACTTTGATGCTGCAATACCTCTATGTAGATTCTGATGACAACATGCCCCAGAGATCCATGGATGACTCAAATTGGGAAAAGAAAACTTACACATCAACATTATTACATTTTTTTTAGTTAATTTTAGAAAAGAACTGGGAAATACGGGGCACCTGGGTGGCTCAGTGGGTTAAAGCCTCTGCCTTCGGCTCAGGTCATGATCTCAGGGTCTTGGGATCAAGCCCCGCATCGGGCTTTCTGCTCAGCAGGGAGCCTGCTTCCCCCCTCTCTCTCTGCCTGTCTCTCTGCCTACTTGTGATCTCTGTCTGTCAAATAAATAATAATAATAATAATAAATAATAATAAAGAACTGGGAAATATAAGTCAAATGGATGTTGAAGGTATTAAATTAGAAAACAGGACATGTACTTCTCATTTGGGTCATAATTATTAAAAAGAAAGCAACACATGATGGAGCATCTCAATAAATGCAACAGAAGACTAGAAAGACTGCCAACTGCTATTCATGGTAAAAAGTATCTGCAAGCTATTAAGAGAAAAAGTGAATAAGCAAACAATCGCTTAACATTATACTTACTTGTGAGAGACTGCTTTCATTCCAAGACTGGGAACAAGATAAGAATGTTCTCGTTCTCCATTCTTCTTCAACTTTGTACGTATGGTCTTAGCCACCGTAAGAACACAAGAAAAAAGAAATAAAAGGCATATAATTTAGAAATTCAGAAATAAAACTTTCTCTATTCACAAATAAAGTTATTTTCTATTAGCATATTCCCCAATGTGTACCAAAAACCTTCAAGAACTTATTAGTGAGGTTAACAAGTCCATAGGACAGAATATCAATATTAAAGTATCTATTGTATCTTTATATGTTAGCAATGGACAATTGAAATTTGATATGTAAAATACAGAAATATTGATGGTATTCTCAAAACTCGAAATATTTATGCATCTAGAAAAAAGCACATGTCATATAAGCTGAAAACTACAAAACACTGAGTTTTTAAAACTAAGAAAACCTAAGTAAATAGATATTCCAAGTTTGTAACTAGGAAGACTTGATTTTTTTTTTAGGTTTTTATTAAATTCCAGTTAGTTAACAGTTAAATTCCAGTTACATACCATTCATTAGCACACAGTGTAATATTAGTTTCATATACACAATTTGGTGATTCAACATTTCCATACAATACCCAGTGCTCATCACAACTGCACTCCTTAATCCACATTACACATTTCACCCACTCCCTACACTCTTCCCCTCTGGTAACCATTGTTTGTTCTCCATAGTTGAGAGTCTGTTTCTTAGTTTACCTCTCTCTCTCTTTTCCTGTTCTCCTTCGTTTTGTTTCTTAAATTCCACATATGAGTGAAATCATTTGGTATTTGTCTTTCTCTGACTTAATTTTCTTAGCCTTATACTCGCTAGCTCCAGTAATGTCACTGCAAATGGCAAGGTTTCATTCTTTTTTATGGATGAATATATATATATATATGTATATATACATATATATATACACATACACACACACAAACATTCTTCTTTATCAATTCATCAGTGAGTAGACACACGGGCTGTTTCCATAATTTGGCTATTGTAGATAATGCTGCTATAAATGTGGGGGTGCATGTATCCCTTTGAGTTAGTAGTTTTGTATGCTTTTTGTAAATAGTGCACATGCCAGGTCTTAAGGTAGTTCTATTTTTCACTTTTTGAGGAACTTCCTTACTGTTTTCCAGAGAGGCTACACCAGTACGCATTCCTACCTCCATCTCAAAAGAGTTCCACTTTCTCCACAGTCTCAACACCTGTTCTTCTTGTGTTGTTGATTTTAGACATTCTGACATTCATTGTAGTTTTGATTTGGATTCTCCTGATGATGATGACTGACCTTTTCATGTGACTGTTGGCTGTCTATGCGCCTTCTTTGGAAAAATGTCCGTTCATGTCATTTTTTAATTGGATTATTCATTTTGGAGTGTTGAGTTTTATAAGTTCTTTATATATTTTTGGTGTCATCTGTAACTATTTTCTGCCATTCCATAAGTTTCTATAGCTGATGTCAAAGGGATTGCTGTCTCTGTCCTCATCTAGGATTTTAATGGCTTCCTAGCTCACATTTAAGTATTTCATCCATTTTGAATTTATTTTTGGGTATGGTGTAAGAAAGTCTTCTAGTTTTATTTTTTGTATGTTGCGGTCCTGTTTTCCTAACATCATTTGTTGAAGAGACTTTTTTTTCCCCCATTGGATATTCTTTCCTGGTCTGTCAAAGAACAGTTGACCATAAAGTTGTGGGTTCATTTCTGGGTTTTCTATTCTGTTCTCTTGATCTATGTTTCTATTTTGGGAACAGTACCATACTGTCTTGATGACTACAGTTTTGTAATATAGCTTGAAGCCCAGAACTGTGATGCTTCTGGCTCTGGTTTTCTTTTTCAAGATTGCTTTGGCTATTCAGGGTCTTTTGTGGTTCTGCACAAATTAGTTCTAGCTCTGTAAAAAATGCTGGTGGTATTTTGATAGGATTGCATTAAATATGTAGATTGCTATGGGCAGTATAGACATTTTAACAATATTTATTCTTCTGATCCATGAGCATGGAATGTTTTTCCATTTCTTTGAGTCTCCTTCAATTTTTTGATCAGCGTCTTATAGTTTTGAGAGTACAGGTCTTTTACCTCTTTGGCTGTATTTATTCCTAGTTATCTTATGGTTTTAGTGTAACTATAAATGGAACTGATTCCTTGACTTCTCTTTCTGCTATTTCATTATTGACATATAGAAATGCAACAAATTTCTGTACATTGATTTTGTACCCTCATTTTACTGAATTCATGTATTAGTTCTAGTAATTTTTGCTGAAATCATTCTGGCTTTCTATATAGAGTATCAAGTCATCTGCAAATAGTGTAAGTTTTCCTTCTTCCTTGCTAATTTGGATGTCTTTTATTTTGTTGTTGTTGTTGTTGTCTGATTGCTGTGGCTAGGACAACCAGTACTATGCTATATAATCGTGGTAAGAATGGATATTCCTGTCTTCTTCCAGACTGTGAAAGAAAACCCCTCAGTTTTTCCCCATTGAGGATGATATTAGCTGTGCATTACTCATATAGGACCTTTATGTTGTTGAAGTATGCTCCTTTCACCCTTACTTGTTGAGGGTTTTATCAAGAATGGATGCTGTACTTTGTCAAATGCTTTTCCTGCATCTATTGAAAGGATCATAGAGGTCTTATCTTTTCCTTTATTAATGTGGTATATCATGATGATTGATTTGTGAATACTGAATGACCCTTGCAACTCAGGAATAAATCCCACTGATGCTGGTAAATGATTTTTTAATATACTGTTAGATTCAGTTTGCTAGTATTTTATTGAGAAATTTTGCATCCATATTGGTCTGTAGTTCTCTTTTTTAGTGGAATCCTTTTCTGGTTTTGGGATCAGGATAAGGCTGGCCTCAGAATGAATTTGGAAGTTTTCTATTTTTTGGAATAGTTTCAGAGGAGTAAATATTAACTCCTCATTAAATATCTGGTAGAATTTGCCTATGAAGCCATTTGTTTGTTGGGAGCTTTTTTTGTTTGTTTTTTGATTCAATTTATTTGTTGGTTATCATTCTTTAAAAAAAAAAGATTTTATTTATTTATTTGACAGAGAGAGACATGGTGAGAGAGGGAACACAGCAGAGAGAATGGGAGAGGGAGAAGCAGGCTTCCCATGGAGCAGGGAACCCAATATAGGATTTGATCCTGGGACCCTGGGATCATGACCTGAGCCAAAAGCAGATGCTTAACGACTGAGCCACCGAGGAGCCCCTGTTGGTTATCATTCTATTTAAGTTTTCTCTTTATTTCCATTTCAGTTTTGGTAGTTTTTATGTTTCTAGGAATTTATCCATTTCTTCTAAATTGTCCAATTTCTTCACATATAAGTTTTCACAATTTTAAAGTTGTTTTTACTTCTGTAGTGTTTTTTGTTACTCTCCTCTCTTGTTTGTGATTTTATTTATTTGGGTCCTTCCTCTTTTTTTTGTGATAAGTCTGACTATAAGTTTATCAATTTTATTAATTTTTTCAAAGAACTAACTCCTGGTTTCATTGATCTGTTCTATTGCTTTTCTTAGTTTCTATATCATTTATTTCTGATCTAATCTTTATTATTTCCTTCCTTCTGCTGGTTTTAGGCTTTGATTTTTTGTGTGTTTTCTAGCTCCTTTAGGTATAAGGTTAAGCAGTATATGCCTTTAGGTGTAATGTTAGGTAGTATATGTAAGACATTTTTTACTTATTGAGGTAGGTCTGTGTTGCTGCATACTTCCAAAATAACTTTTGCTGCATCCCAAATGTTTTGGACAGTTGTATCTTCATTTTCATTTGTTTCCATATATGTGTGTGTGTGTGTGTGTGTGTGTGTGTGTGTGTGTATTTTTTTTAACTCCATTGATTTCCTGCTTGACCCATTCATGTTGTTCAACCTCCATGTATTTGTGATCTTTCCAATTTTTTTTTTTTTTTGTGGTTGACTTCAAATTTCATAGTGTTGTGGTCAGAAGAGATACATGGTATGGTTTTGATAGTTTTTACTGAGGCCAGATTTGTGACCTAATATGTGAGGTCTGCTCTGGAGAATGTCCTATACACACTTGAAAAGAATGTGTATACTGGTCTTTTTGGATGGAATGTTCTGAACATATCTGTTAAGTCCACCTCATCCTGTGTGTCATTCAAAGCCATTTTTTCCTTGTTGATTTTCTGTTTAGATGATCTGTCCATTTTTATAAGTGTGGTGTTGAAGTACCCTGCTGTTATTATATTTTCATCAATTAGTTCTTCTATGTTTTTTTTTAAAGATTTTATTTATTTATTTGACAGAGAGAGATTACAAGCAGGCAGAGAGGCAGGCAGAGAGAAAGGAGGAAGCAGGCTCCCGGCTGAGCAGAGAGCCCGATGCGGGGCTCGATCCCAGGACCCTGGGATCATGACCTGAGCCGAAGGCAGCGGCTTAACCCACTGAGCCACCCAGGCGCCCCTAGTTCTTCTATGTTTGTTACTCTTTTATATATTTGAGTGTTCCCATGTAGGGTGCATTCATATTTAAAATTATCAAATCTTCTAGCTGGATTGTCCCTTTTATTATGATGTCATGATATTCTTCATCTTTTGTTACAGTCTTTGTTTTAAAGTTTAGTTTGCCTGATATAAGTATTGCTAGCCCGGTTTTCTTTTGACATCCAAATGTGTGATAAATATTTCTCCACCCCTTCACTTTCAATCTGCAGGTGACTTTAGGTAAAAAAGGAGTGTCTTATCAGCAGGATATGGATTTTTTTAATCTATTCTGATACCCTATATCTTTTGATTTAGATCATTTAGCCCATTTATATAAAAGTACTTGCTGATAGATATGTATTTATTGACATCAATTGCTTTATGGTTGTTGCTGGAGATTTTCTCCATTCCTTTCTTATCTCTGTCACTTTTTATCTTTCCTTTCCACTCAAATAATCTTCTTTAATATTTCTTGCAGTGCCAGTTTAGTGGTTATCAATTCCTTGAGTTTTTGTTTGGGAAACTCTTTATCTCTCTTTCTATTCTGAATGACAACCTTGTTGGATAGAATATTCTTGGTTGCAGGTTTTTCCCATTCATCACTTTAAATATATCATGCCATTCTCTTCTGGCTTGCCAATTTCCTCTTGAGAAATCTCCAACTAGCTTTATGGGTCTTCCCTTGTAAGTTAAGGACTTCTTTTGTTTTTTTTTTTTTTTTGTTTCTTTTTTAATCTTTTTTTTTATTATTTTTTTTTTCCAGCATAACAGTATTCATTATTTTTGCACCACACCCCGTGCTCCATGCAATCCGTGCCCTCTATAATACCCACCACCTGGTATCCCAACCTCCCACCCCCCGTCCCTTCAAAACCCTCAGATTGTTTTTCAGAGTCCATAGTCTCTCATGGTTCACCTCCCCTTCCAATTTCCCCCAACTCCCTTCTCCACTCTAAGTCCCCATGTCCTCCATGCTATTTGTTATGCTCCACAAATAAGTGAAACCATATGATAATTGACTCTCTCTGCTTGACTTATTTCACTCAGCATAATCTCTTCCAGTCCCGTCCATGTTGCTACAAAAGTTGGGTATTCATCCTTTCTGATGGAGGCATAATACTCTATCCCCAGGGGTACAGGTCTGTGAATCACCAGGTTTACACACTTCACAGCACTCACCAAAGCACATACCCTCCCCAATGTCCATAATCCCACCCCCTTCTCCCAAACCCCCTCCCCCCAGCAACCCTCAGTTTGTTTTGTGAGATTAAGAGTCACTTATGGTTTGTCTCCCTCCCAATCCCATCTTGTTTCATTTATTCTTCTCCTACTCACTTAAGCCCCCATGTTGCATCACCACTTCCTCATATCAGGGAGATCATATGACAGTTGTCTTTCCCTGCTTGACTTATTTCGTTAAGCATGATACGCTCTAGTTCCATCCATGTTGTCGCAAATGGCAAGATTTCATTTATTTTGATGGCTGCATAGTATTCCATTGTGTATATATACCACATATTCTTGATCCATTCATCTGTTGATGGACATCTAGGTTCTTTCCATAGTTTGGCTATTGTGGACATTGCTGCTATAAACATTCGGGTGCATGTGCCCTTTTGGATCACTACGTTTGTATCCTTAGGGTAAATACCCAATAGTGCAATTGCTGGGTCATAGGGCAGTTCTATTTTCAACATTTTGAGGAACCTCCATGCTGTTTTCCAGAGTGGCTGCACCAGCTTGCATTCCCACCAACAGTGTAGGAGGGTTCCCCTTTCTCGGCATCCTCGCCAGCATCTGTCATTTCCTGACTTGTTGATTTTAGCCATTCTGACTGGTGTGAGGTGATATCTCATTGTGGTTTTGATTTGTATTTCCCTGATGCCGAGTGATATGGAGCATTTTTTCATGTGTCTGTTGGCCATCTGGATGTCTTCTTTGCAGAAATGTCTGTTCATGTCCTCTGCCCATTTCTTGATTGGATTATTTGTTCTTTGGGTGTTGAGTTTGCTAAGTTCTTTATAGATTCTGGACACTAGTCCTTTATCTGATATGTCGTTGGCAAATATCTTCTCCCATTCTGTCAGTTGTCTTTTGATTTTGTTAACTGTTTCCTTTGCTGTGCAAAAGCTTTTGATCTTGATGAAATCCCAATAGTTCATTTTTGCCCTTGCTTCCCTTGCCTTTGGCGTTGTTCCTAGGAAGATGTTGCTGTGGCAGAGGTCAAAGAGGTTGCTGCCTGTGTTCTCCTCAAGGATTTTGATGGATTCCTTTTGCACATTGAGGTCCTTCATCCATTTTGAGTCTATTTTTGTGTGTGGTGTAAGGAAATGGTCCAATTTCATTTTTCTGCATGTGGCTGTCCATTTTTCCCAGCACCATTTATTGAAGAGGCTGTCTTTTTTCCATTGGACATTCTTTCCTGCCTTGTCGAAGATTAGTTGACCATAGAGTTGAGGGTCTATTTCTGGGCTCTCTATTCTGTTCCATTGATCTATGTGTCTGTTTTTGTGCCAGTACCATGCTGTCTTGATGACGACAGCTTTGTAATAGAGCTTGAAGTCCGGAATTGTGATGCCACCAACGTTGGCTTTCTTTTTCAATATCCCTTTGGCTATTCGAGGTCTTTTCTGGTTCCATATAAATTTTAGCATTATTTGTTCCATTTCTTTGAAAAAGATGGATGGTACTTTGATAGGAATTGCATTAAATGTGTAGATTGCTTTAGGTAGCATAGACATTTTCACAATATTTATTCTTCCAATCCAGGAGCATGGAACATTTTTCCATTTCCTTGTGTCTTCCTCAGTTTCTTTCATGAGTACTTTATAGTTTTCTGAGTATAGATTCTGTGTCTCTTTGGTTAGGTTTATTCCTAGGTATCTTATGGTTTTGGGTGCAATTGTAAATGGGATGGACTCCTTAATTTCTCTTTCTTCTGTCTTGCTGTTGGTATAGAGATGCAACTGATTTCTGTGCATTGATTTTATATCCTGACACTTTACTGAATTCCTGTATAAGTTCTCGCAGTTTTGGAGTGGAGTCTTTTGGGTTTTCCACATATAGTATCATATCATCTGCGAAGAGTGATAATTTGACTTCTTCTTTGCCGATTTGGATGCCTTTAATTTCCTTTTGTTGTCTGATTGCTGAGGCTAGGACCTCTAGTACTATGTTGAATAGCAGTGCTGATAATGGACATCCCTGCCCTGTTCCTGACCTTAGCGGAAAAGCTTTCAGTTTTTCTCCATTGAGAATTATATTTGCGGTGGGTTTTTCATAGATGGCTTTGATGATATTGAGGTATGTGCCCTCTCTCCCTACACTTTGAAGAGTTTTGATCAGGAAGGGATTCTGTACTTTGTCAAATGCTTTTTCAGCATCTATTGAGAGTATCATATGGTTCTTGTTCTTTCTTTTATTGATGTGTTGTATCACATTGACTGATTTGCGGATGTTGAACCAACCTTGCAGCCCTGGAATAAATCCCACTTGGTCGTGGTGAATAATCTTTTTAATGTACTGTTGAATCCTATTGGCTAGTATTTTGTTGAGTATTTTCGCATCTGTGTTCATCAAGGATATCGGTCTATAGCTCTCTTTTTTGGTGGGATCCTTGTCTGGTTTTGGGATCAAGGTGATGCTGGCCTCATAAAATGAGTTTGGAAGTTTTCCTTCCATTTCTATTTTTTGGAACAGTTTCAGGAGAATAGGAATTAGCTCTTCTTTAAATGTTTGGTAGAATTCCCCCGGGAAGCCGTCTGGCCCTGGGCTTTTGTTTGTTTGGAGATTTTTAATGACTGTTTCAATCTCCTTACTGGTTATGGGTCTGTTCAGGCTTTCTATTTCTTCCTGGTTCAGTTGTGGTAGTTTATATGTTTCTAGGAATGCATCCATTTCTTCCAGATTGTCAAATTTATTGGCGTAGATTTGCTCATAGTATGTTCTTATAATAGTTTGTATTTCTTCGGTGTTGTGATCTCTCCTCTTTCATTCATGATTTTATTTATTTGGGTCCTTTCTCTTTTCTTTTTGATAAGTCGGGCCAGGGGTTTATCAATTTTATTAATTCTTTCAAAGAACCAGCTCCTAGTTTCGTTGATTTGTTCTATTGTTTTTTTGGTTTCTATTTCATTGATTTCTGCTCTGATCTTTATGATTTCTCTCCTCCTGCTGGGCTTAGGGTTTCTTTCTTGTTCTTTCTCCAGCTCCTTTAGGTGTAGGGTTAGGTTGTGTACCTGAGACCTTTCTTGTTTCTTGAGAAAGGCTTGTACCGCTATATATTTTCCTCTGAGGACTGCCTTTGTTGTGTCCCACAGATTTTGAACCGTTGTATTTTCATTGTCATTTGTTTCCATGATTTTTTTCAATTCTTCTTTAATTTCCTGGTTGACCCATTCATTCTTTAGAAGGATGCTGTTTAGTCTCCATGTATTTGGGTTCTTTCCAAACTTCCTTTTGTGGTTGAGTTCTAGCTTTAGAGCATTGTGGTCTGAAAATATGCAGGGAATGATCCCAATCTTTTGATACCGGTTGAGTCCTGATTTAGGACCGAGGATGTGATCTATTCTGGAGAATGTTCCATGTGCACTAGAGAAGAATGTGTGTTCTGTTGCTTTGGGATGAAATATTCTGAATATATCTGTGATGTCCATCTGGTCCATTGTGTCGTTTAAGGCCTTTATTTCCTTGCTGATCTTTTGCTTGGATGATCTGTCCATTTCAGTGAGGAGAGTGTTAAAGTCCCCTACTATTATTGTATTATTGTTGATGTGTTTCTTTGATTTTGTTATTAATTGGTTTATATAGTTGGCTGCTCCCACGTTGGGGGCATAGATATTTAAAATTGTTAAATCTTCTTGTTGGACAGACCCTTTGAG
Organism: Mustela erminea; assembly: GCF_009829155.1. Classification (NCBI taxonomy): domain Eukaryota; kingdom Metazoa; phylum Chordata; class Mammalia; order Carnivora; family Mustelidae; genus Mustela; species Mustela erminea. The sequence goes on from NC_045629.1 coordinate 4,726,428, forward strand.
TATGATATAGTGTCCTTCCTCATCTCTTATTATAGTCTTTGGCTTAAAATCTAATTGATCTGATATAAGGATTGCCACTCCTGCTTTCTTCTGATGTCCATTAGCATGGTAAATTCTTTTCCATCCCCTCACTTTAAATCTGGAGGTGTCTTCGGTCTTAAAATGAGTTTTTTGGAGGCAACATATAGATGGATTTTGTTTTTTTATCCATTCTGATACCCTGTGTCTTTTGACTGGGGCATTTAGCCCATTAACATTCAGGGTAACTATTGAGAGATATGAATTTAGTGCCATTGTATTGCCTGTAAGGTGACTGTTACTGTATATGGTCTCTGTTCCTTTCTGATCTACCACTTGTAGGCTCTCTCTTTGCTTAGAGGACCCCTTTCAATATTTCCTGTAGAGCTGGTTTGGTATTTGCAAATTCTTTCAGTTTTTGTTTGTCCTGGAAGCTTTTAATCTCTCCTTCTATTTTCAATGATAGCCTAGCTGGATATAGTATTCTTGGCTGCATGTTTTTCTCGTTTAGTGCTCTGAAAATATCATGCCAGCTCTTTCTGGCCTGCCAGGTCTCTGTGGATAAGTCAGCTGCCAATCTAATATTTTTACCATTGTGTGTTACAGACTTCTTTTCCCGGGCTGCTTTCAGGATTTTCTCTTTGTCACTGAGACTTGTAAATTTTACTATTAGGTGACGGGGTGTGGGCCTATTCTTATTGATTTTGAGGGGCGTTCTCTGAAACTCATGAATTTTGATGCTCGTTCCCTTTGCCATATTGGGGAAATTCTCCCCAATAATTCTCTCCACTATACCTTCTGCTCCCCTCTCTCTTTCTTTTTCTTCTGGAATCCCAAGTATTCTAATGTTGTTTTGTCTTATGGTGTCACTTATCTCTCGAATTCTCCCCTCATGGTCCAGTAGCTGTTTGTCCCTCTTTTGCTCAGCTTCTTTATTCTCTGTCATTTGGTCTTCTATATCACTAATTCTTTCTTCTGCCTCATTTATCCTAGCAGTGAGAGCCTCCATTTTTGATTGCACCTCATTAATAGCTTTTTTGATTTCAACTTGGTTAGATTTTAGTTCTTTTATTTCTCCAGAAAGGGCTTTTATATCTCTCGAGAGGGTTTCTCTAATATCTTCCATGCCTTTTTCGAGCCCGGCTGGAACCTTGAGAATTGTCATTCTGAACTCTAGATCTGACATATTACCAATGTCTGTATTGATTAGGTCCCTAGCCTTCGGTACTGCCTCTTGTTCTTTTTTTTGTGTTGAATTTTTCCGTCTTGTCATTTTGTCCCTATAAGAGTATATGAAGGGGCAAGTAAAATACTAAAAGGGTGGCAACAACCCCAGGAAAAAATGCTTTAACCAAATTAGAGGAGATCCAAAATCGTGAGGGGGGAGAAAGGGGATAAAAAGGGGTTCAAAAAGGAAGAAAGAAAAAAAAAGAAAAAAAAAAAAAAGAAAAGAAAAGAATTAAAAAAAAGGAAAACACCTAAGAAAAATGTAAAAAAGAAAAAATATATATATTAGATAAACTAGTAAAAAATCGTTAAAAAAGAAAAAGGTAACAGTTAAAAAAAAAAAGAAAATTTTACCCGAAGGCGAGGACAAAAAAAACAAAAAATGAAAAAGAAAAAAATTAAATTAACTGCAAGACTTAAAAAAAATCACAGGGCAAAAGCCATGAGTTCCGTGCTTGGCTTTTTCCTCCTCTGGAATTCTGCTGCTCTCCTTGGTATTGAAACCGTACTCCTTGGTAGGTGAACGTGGTCTCGGCTGGATTTCTTGTTGATCTTCTGGGGGAGGGGCCTGTTGTAGTGATTCTCAAGTGTCTTTGCCCCAGGCGGAATTACACCGCCCTTACCCGGGGCCGGGGTGAGTAATCCGCTCGGGTTTGCTTTCAGGAGCTTTTGTTCCCTGAGCGCTTTCCGTAGAGTTCCGGAGGACGGGAATACAAATGGCGGCCTCCTGGTCTCCGGCCCAGAGGAGCCGAGAGCCCAGGGCCCCACTCCTCAGTGCGCCCTCAGAGAACAGCACCCAGTTACTCCAGTCTGCCTGACCTCCGGCCGCGCTCAGAGCTCACCGAGCCTGCGACCAGTTCAAGGTCACACCGAGCTGTGAGCTTACTGTCGGCTCTGTCTCTGTAGCCGGCTTTCCCGTTCCAATACCCGCAAGGTCTGCGACACTCAGACACCCCTGATCCTTCTGTGACCCTGCGGGACCTGAGGCCATGCTGAACCCGCGTGGGCTTCGCCCCGGTTTAGCCTCTGGAGCGATGTCCCTCAGCGGAACAGACTTTTAAAAGTCCTGATTTTGTGCGCGGTTGCTCCGCCGCTTGCTGGGAGCCGGCCCCTCCCCCCGGGGTCTCTCTTCCCCTCGCTTTGGATTCACTTCTCCGCCGGTCCTACCTTTCCGAAAGTGGTTGTTTTTCTGTTTCCAGAATTGCTGTTCTTCTTCTCTTCGATCTGCCGATGGATTTTCAGGTGTTTGCAATCTTTAGATAAGCTATCTAGCTGATCTCCGGCTAGCTGAAGCAGTCTCAGCCTGCTGCTTCTCCGCCATCTTGACTCAGGACTTCTTTTGTTTTGCTGCTTTTAAGATTTTTTTCTTTATCACTGTGCAAATTTAATGGCAATATGTCTCGATGTTGGCTGGCTTTTGTTGATTTTAATGGGAGTGCTCTGTGCTTTCTGGATCTCGATGTTTATTTCCTTCCCCATATTGGGTAAGTTTTCAGCTATTATTTCTTGAAATAAATGTTCTTCCCCTCTTTCCCTCTCTTCTTCTTCTGGTACTCCTAGAATATGAATAGTTTTACATTTGATGGAGTCACTGAGTTCCCTAGGTCTATTGTCATGTTCCATAATTCTTTTTCTTTTTTGTTCAGCTTCATTATTTTCCATTATTTTGTCTTCTAGGTCACTAATTCATTCTTCTGCTTCTACCAACCTGCTGTTTACCTGATGAATCAATCTTATCCCATTTATTTGATTACTTTTTGCTTAACAAATTACATTCTAGCTCCAATCACATCATCGCAAATGGCAATTTCATTCTTTTGATGGCTGAGTAATATTCCATTATATATACCATACCACAACTTCTTTATCCATTCATTAGATGATGGACATTTGAGCTCTCTATGTAATTTGGCTATTGTTAATAATGCTGTTATAAACATCAGGGTGCATGTGCCCTTTAAAATTGGTATTTTTTATATCCTTTGGGTAAATACTTAGTAGTACAACTGCTGAGCTGTGGGGTAGTTCTGTTTTTAACTTTTTGAAGAACCTCCATACTATTTTCCACAGTTGCTGCATCAGCTTTCATTCTCACCAAGAGTGCAAGAGGGTTCCCCTTTTTCAACATCCTTACCAACATCTGTGTTCCTGTGTTGTTCATTTTAGCCATTCTGATAGGTATGAGGTGATATCTCATTGCAGTTTTGATTTATATTTCCCTGATTATGAGTGACATTGAGCATCTTTTCATGTGTTTGTTAACCATCTCTATGTTTTCTTTGGAAAAACATTTGTTCATGTCTTCTGTCCATTTCTTACTTGGATTATTTGGTTTTGGGGTGTCAAGTTTGTTAAGTTGCTTATAGATTTTGGATGCTAACCCTTTATCATATATGTCATTTACAAATATCTTCTCCCATTCCATAGGTTCCCTTTTATTTTTGTTGGTTGTTTTATTCATTGTGCAGAAGATTTTTATCTTGATAAACTCTCAATAGTTAATTTTTGCTTTTGTTTCTCTTACCTCTGGAGACATGTCTAGTAAGAATTTGCTATGGCCTAGGTCAAAGAGTTTGCTGTTTGTGCTTTCCTCTAGGATGTTGATGGTTTTCTGTCTCACATTTAGGTCTTTCTTCTATTTTGAATTTATTTTTGTTTATGGTGTAAGAAAGTGTCCTGAATGGGGCACCTGGGTGTCTCAGTTGACTAAGCCTCTGCCTTCAGCTCGGGCCATGATCTCAGAGTCCTGGGATCAAGTCCCACATCAGGCTCTCTCTCAGCGGGGAGCCTCTTCCCCTCCCCACTCTCCACATGCCTCTCTGCCTACTTGTGATCTCTTTTAAAAAAAGAGGCCTGCAAGAAGGGTTTAATATTTGCAAATCAATGTATTAAACCACATTAATAAAAGGAAAGATAAAAACCATATGATCCTCTCCATAGATGCAGAAAAACATTTAACTACAGTACTCATTCTTGATAAAAACCTTCAACAACATAAGGATAGAGGGAACATACCTCAATATCATAAAGGCCATGTATGGAAAACCCACATCCTCAATGGGAAAAAAAATGAGAGCTTTTCCTCTAAGGTCAGGAACAAGATGGGGATGTCCTCTCTCACTATTGTTATTTAACATAGTACTGGATGTTCTAGTTTCAGCAATGAGATAAGAAAAAGAAATAAAAGACATCTAAATCAGTAAGGAAGTTGTCAAACTTTCACTATTTTGCAGATGACATGATACTCTATATTGAAAACCCTAAATATTTTATCATAAAGTTGTTAGAACTGATATATGAATTCAGCAGTTACAGGACACAAAATCAGTGTACAAAAATCTCTTGAATTTCCACTGTTCACTAATAACAGCAGAAATAGAAATCAAGGAATCAATTCCATTTATGACTGCACTAAAATTGTAAGATACTTAAGAGTAAAATTAACCAAAGGGGGAAAAGTTCAATATTCTGAAAACTATAGAACACTTATGAAATAAATTGAAGAAGACACACACACAAAAATGAAAAAAAAAAAAACATTTCATGCTTGTCATTGGAAGAACAGATATTGTTAAAATGTCTGTACTACCCAAACCAATCTACATATATAGTGCAATCCCTATCAAGATACCACCAGCATTTTTCATTGAGTTAGAACAAACAATCCTAAAGTTTGTATGGAACCACAAAAGACTCTGAATCATCAAAGCAATCTTGAAAAAGAAAAGTAAAGTGGAGGGCATCACAATTCCAAATTCAAGGTATCTATAATATACTACAAGGCTGGAGTCATCAAGACAGTATGGTACTGGCATAAAAGCAGACACATAGCTCAATGGAACAGAACAGAAAACCCAGAAATGGACCCACAACTACATGTCGGCTAACTTTTGATAAAACGGGAAAGCATACTCAAGGGGGAAGGTGGGAGATGGTGTTGGAAAACTGGACAACAATATGCAAAAGAATGATACTAAATACATTCTTGCCTGCCTTCTTTAAAGGAGTAATACAGTGCCCTCAGGCCTCTATCCCGGCCAAATCCACTGACCTTTAAATCTCTGGTCTTTAAACCCTCTAGTTGCAAGAACACACAAAAATCAGCTGTCTCATTTTCCCAGCCAACAGCTTCAGGGAAGTGTTCTTCTTGTGATTCCCCTGTGTTTTCCTCTATCTATCTCTATCCCTTCTCAGTGACCATGGTTCCTTTTCCTCTGCAGCACACACAATCTGTTTCTCCCCTAAACCACATCTTCATGTGTCATAACTTCTTTGATGTGGCTTCTACTTTCCCTTTAGTTGTGGAGTTCTGTAAGTTTTCAGATTGATTTCTGGGGTATTTAGAAAGATTTGATAGTTGTCTAGTTTTGTTTGAGGGATGAGATGAGCCTAGGGTCCTCCTCCTCTGTCAACATTCTTTTCTTTCTCCTTGCTTTTCTTTTTTACCATTGCATTGGCTATTTGGGGTCTTTTGGGGTTTCATACAAATTCCAGGTTTTGATATTTAAAATTCAATTCTTGAGGCACCTTGATGGCTCAGTCATTTTAGCATCTGCCTTCAGCTCAGATCATGATCCCAGGGTCCTGGAATAAACCCCCACATTGGGCTCCCTGCCCAATGAATAGCTTGCTTCTCCCTCTCCCTCTGCCTCCACATCTGCTTGTGAGCTTCCTCTCTACCTCTCTCTCATGCTTTATCTCAAATAAATCTTGAAAAAGAAATTCAATTATCTCCAAGACAATTCATAGAATCAATTTGATCCTTTCAAAATCCCAACAGATTTATTTTATTGAATTGGACAAACATATTCTGAAATTTATATACAAAGAAAAGGAATAAGTACTCTCAAAACAATGTTAAGAGTGTATTTGGACCTAAACTATCTGGTTTGCAATCATAATACCAATGTGGTATTGGGTAGAAGGTGGGTGTGTAGATCAATGGAAAAGAACAGAATCCAGAACTAGACCCATAAATATATGGTAAGTATATATTTCAAGAAAATGCAAAGGCAATTTAAGAAAGAAAGGGGAGTTTTCAAAGAAATGAAAGTGTGCAATTGAATATTACTATGGAAGGAAAGTAGGAAGGAAGGAAGAAAGGAAGGAAAGATGGAGGGAGGGAGGAGGGATAAGAGAAAGAAAGGAAGAAAGAAAGAAAAGAACGAGAAAATACAAATGTACCCTATATCTAAACATAACATTTAAACTACAAAAATTCTTAAAGGCAACCTACCAAAAAAAAAATCTGTATCTTCATTCAGGCTAAAATTTATTAAGTACAGTTCTTAAAAAATAATAGTAATAATAAGTAGGACTTCATCAATATTAAGAATTTCTGTTCTTCAAAGTATACTGATAAGAATGGAAAATACAAAACAGAGGAAAAAAGTATTTTTAAAATGTATAAATGACAGAATAAATTTATCCATAAAATGTAACAACTCTTAAAATGGAATAGTAAAACACACAATTAAAATGGGTGGGGTGCATGGGTGGCTCAGTTGTTAAGAGGTTACCTTTGGCCCAAGTCATGATCCCAGGGTCCTGAGATGGAGCCCTGCATCAGGCTCCCTGCTTGGTGGGGAGTCTGCTTCTCCCTCTCCCACTCCCCCTGCTTGTGTTCCCTCCTTTCTGTCTCTTTCTCTCTCTCTGTCAAATAAATAGAATCTTAAAAAAAAAAAATAGTCTAATGGTTCACACAGGATTACCACCAAAGTAGATATATATGAATGCTAAATACTCACAAATTGCTCAACATGCTAAGTCATTTGAGAAATTCATTTTAAAACTGCAATGTGCTTTAAAATACACTTATTAGAAAGGTTGGGGGAAAAAAAAACCTGACAATACCAAGTGTAAATGTTAGGTGATGCAGCTACTTTGGAAAATATCTCGTCAGTTTCTTATAAATTTAAATCTACATATTCTATGCATATCAGCATTTCCACACTTAGGCATTTATTTAGAAGGAAATGAAGTCTATATTCATAAAAAAAACCCTATATATAAACGTTTATACTGGGATGCCTGGGTGGCTCAGTTAGTTAAGCAGCTGCCTTCGGCTCAGGTCATGATCCCAGCGTCCTGGGATCGAGTTCCCCATCGGGCTCCTTGCTCGGCAGGGAGCCTGCTTCTCCCTCTGCCTCTGCCTGCCATTCTGTCTGCCTGTGCTCGCTCTCTCCCCATCTCTCTCTGATAAATAAATACAATCTTTAAAAAATGTTTATACCAATTTTGTCCATATATATACAAAGTGGACAGAACTTAAATATCCTTTAACTTCGCAGTGGATAATATGCTGTGGTAAACTGTAAGTGGAATACCACTCAGTAATAATGGTGAAACTGTTGATATATACAATAACATCATTGAATATCAAATTCAAAAACCTATATGTCCATTTTAAAAACTACCTACAAAAGATTCCATTTGTAAGAAACTCCATTCATTTTCCATTTATGTGACATTGTAGAAAAGGAAAATCTGTAGGGATGGAAAACAAATCTGGGTTTTAGGAAATGTTTAATGAAACATTTACAGTGAGAGAAGTATTTTATATCCCAGCAGCCAAAGCTAGAAAGAACAAGATGAATAAAGAATTATTAGATTATTATCCAATGTGTAAAATTAATATCCATGAGCCCATACTGAAATAAATAAATGATTGAAGAAATAAATAATTGGAGGAACATAAGTCCCCACTACTTAAGCATAGCCTGTATCTATACTCTCCCTCCAAAATATGTGGAGAAGAGGAAATAAAAAGAAGAAATTTACAGTGGAGAATCCTAGGAAATACTACTACAACCAGGTGATCAAAGTCAACCACAATGGTGATAAATCATATAAGCTTGTATATATATAGTATATAAGCTTGACAGGGTGAAAACGTCTTCATCTACAAACACATTACTCAAATCTAATAGTGAAAAAAGCATCAGAAAAATCCCAATAGATGGCCATTCTACAACATAACTGAGTGGTACTCATCAAAGCTGTCAAGGTTATAAAAAACAAGAACCTGAGAAACAGAAAAGTCAATGGGTGGCTCCTTAGTTACAATGTGACTCAGCAATTCTACCCCTACGTCTATATTCTGAGTATACTCAAGAGAACTGAAAACCATATATCCACACAAAAACTTGTACAGAATTATTCACTGCAGCATTACTCATCATAACTAAGAAACAGAAACAACCTAAATATCCATCAAATACCACATATCTAAACAATAGAATAGTGTTTGTCAATAAAACTTCAGTAATGATGTACATTATGACATGGTTCAATCTTGAAATTATAACTCCAAGTGAAAGAATCCAATCAAAAAAGACCAGACCAAACACTGTTTGATTTCACACATATGAAATGCCCAGAATAGGTGTATCTATAGAGAAGCAAGTAGAATATAGTTCTTGTTTAGGCCTGTTAGGGTGGGAGTGTAGAAGAGAATGGCGGGTGACTGATAATGGTTATTAGGGTTTTTGTATAATAAAAATGTTCTAAAATTAGACTGTGGTGCTAGCTTACCCTCGTCTATCTAATTTTTAAAGCATTAAATTATACATTTGAGATAGTTGAGTGTGTGGTATGGGATTTATATCTCAATGAAGAGGAAATATGTTGCGTTCTTTTCTGGTGTCCATGGATTCTTAATAATAGTCAATTTTGACTCCATTTTCCCCTATAAATAATACATAGTTTCTTTCAACAGCTTTCAAGGGTTGTTTATGGTTGTTGTTGTTGTTGTTGTTGTTTTGTTTGTTTTTGGTTTTTTTTTAAAAGAAAAAAAGACAAAGGTCTTCAATTCTACAAGTCTAATTATGATATACCTTAGTGTGGATTTCTTCCAGGTTATCCTATTTGGAGATCATTAAGTTACTTGAACAATTAGGGTATGCTCTTGACAAATTTGTGAAGTGCTCAGCCATCTCCTTATTTTTTTCAGTCCCTCTCTTTCTCTGTCTCTCTAGGACTCCAATGACACAATGATATAAATATTAGGATTTTGTTATTGTCTTAAAGATCCTTACAGCTCTGTAATTTTTCTTCTTCAATCTCTTCTCTCTCTTCCATTCTATTGTTCTGACTTCACCTTCATTGATTCTAGCCTCTGTCATCTCCACTCTATTTTTGAGCCCAACCAATGAGTGTATTTCAGTGATCTTTTTTAGTCTTATGATTTCAATTCAGTTCTTTTTTAGAACTTCTGTTTTTTTTCTAAAATTCTATATATTTTACTTCAAGTTTGTAATGCTTAATGAATAATTTTTGAAGGCAACTTTTTTTAAAATACTTTATTTATTTGACAGAGAGAGATAGTGAGAGAGAGAGAGCGAGCGCACACAAGCAGGGTGATAAGTAGGCAGAGGGAGAGGGAGAAGCATGCTCCTCACTGAGCGAGGAGCTGGATATGGGTCTTGATCCCAGGTCCCTGGGATCATGACCGAAGCTGAAGACAGACTTTAACCGACTGAGCCACCCATGTGTCCCTGAAGGCTACTTTAAAATCCTCACCTAATTTTAACATCTGATCCATCTCAGCCTCGGTTTCTGCTGATAATCTTCTCTCATTTGAATTGTAGTTTTCCTGTTTCTTTGTACAACAAATGACTTTTTTATTGTATTGTGGACATTTAAAAAATATGAAACTCTCAATCCCATTGTTGATATTTTTCTTTATTAATTTTTAGCAAGCAATTTCCTCTGAAGGCAGCAGGGAATCTGAGTAGGTGTGCATATGACTCTCTGCCTTGGCAGCAAAAGTGCAGATTCATGGTGCTTCATTCTTTCAGATGACACTTGCAGACACCTGCTGACACCTGCATGTCGCAATTAGAGTACTGAGTCCATACTCCCTGTTTGTCTCTGAGTAACTGTAGAAGCTCAGCTTCTTACTGGGCCCAGATCTCAGCACAAAGCAAGGAAATGGAACACGAATGTGCATGATTTGGTTGGTATGGGATAGTGACAGGAGCTCAGCTTACCACTGTGCCTTGTTGACACCAGGGGATGGAGAGGGCACAAGCAGAGCATGGGCTATCTTCACATTGCAGGGCCATATTTGCTAATGCTAGACCCAGCCTCACTGATGCTGGATAAGGAAGAGTTTGAGGTCTCTGTTAGGGCCTCCTGACACTACCCTGTTGGAGGAATACAAGCACCACCTGCTTCCCCCAGGGGGAGTTGCAAGGTCAGCTTCCCACTCAGCCTTGCTGAGAAGACCTTGAATTGTACCTCTTCCTTTGGGCAACGTCTGGAAGATCAACCCCCACTTACCCAGCAATACTACCTCATCCGGGGATTCAGAGTGGCACCAACCCATAGGGGATGGAAGATTAGCTATTGGTTGGACCAGCTTAAACCACAATCAGAGGGAGAGGTGTGGAAGAGGGTGCAACTTGCAGTTTTTTGCCTTGGCATTTGGACGGATTAGGATAGCTTTGTCAAAAACATTTTCTTATTTTTATTCTACTCTCTGCTTGCCCTTTGGCTTTTCCCAGAGTTGTTTTGTTTCATTTCTTAGTACTTTATCACCTGTGCCAGGGCCAGGAGACATGGGAGGCAATAAGAGACCAGTGGAATCCTCCAGCAAGCTGCAAGCTTACTAGGCAGCTCCCCAGTTTTCTAGTTGGAAAATGGGAGGGGGGGGCGGTTGGGAGTCAGCAGGACTAGTTTATCCTGGTTGTAACTGGAAGTTCTGATTTATTTTATAAAAATTTGTCATTATCAATAATCACGTTATTCTTACTTTTTGCTGAACACTCTTCCACTATGTCATGTATCCTCGAAATGACATGTAGACTAGTTAAGTATCCTTAATAGCTCCAAATTTCATATGAGCATTGTGAGAATTTATAGAACTTGCACAAAATCACTTAGCCAATAAATGGTTAGCTTTAGAATAGAACTGATGACCTCTCTGTAGGACAATACTGTATTTATTTACTAGATTCTGAGTGATGACTTGATGTAAGAACACTGGAAAGTTTTACTTTTGTATTTATTTCTATCTTTTCAAAATAAAAACAAACAAGAAAGATCTTAAGGAATGATCTCAGAAACAAAACAAAATTAAAGATACCTTACTGTGATAAAAATCAAAGCATAAACACTACTGGCAAAAAATAGGTTATATTACTATAATTATTTTGTTAGTAAACACATGGGAATCATTTCAAATTATAAGACTGATCACAGTACTGTTTTTTTTTTTTTTTATGATGTTTCTGGAAAAAAGCTTCACTTTTAATTTATCACTTGTTCAAAAATAATCAAAGTTAATAGTCATTGTGTAAAAACTGTTGAGAAATGTATGTCAGAACATAAAGAATGAAAACCAGTAGGTTTAATTTATGCCAAGTTGTCAGACTTTCATTTTCTCAATTCCATGTTCACTAAGCATCTTCTAAATACATTTATCTTTCGAACTATACTTACTTCCTGGGAATTTTTGTGTACTTGAATTTTTTTTTCTTACTCTCTATATTTTTATTTATTTTATTTTTTTAAAGATTTTACTTATTTATTTGTCAGAAAGAGAGAGGGAGAGAGAGAGAGGATGCACAAACAGGAGAAGGAGCAGGCAGAAGGAAAAGCAGGCTCCCCACTGAGCAGGGAGACCAATGCAGGACTCAATCCAGACACCCTGGGATCATGACCTAGGCCTAAGGCAGATGCTTAACTGACTGAGCCAACCATGCACCCTTACATATCTAAATTTTTATATGGTAGTTCAGTTCATACACTATTTTCTTTGTGTCATCAACAGACAATTGCAAAGAGACCAAACAATTTGGTGGAGAAATTAGTATTCTCAAGTTTTGAAAGTCTAAAGCTGGGAAGCAGGCACTAGACAACGCCACCCCACCACCATGTGTCCTTTTGAGCAACTAGGATCAGCAGCCTGAGGGATGCCCTAAAGGATAGCTCTTTTTTTTTTTTTTCTTGTGAGCTACAACATCACTTTCCTAATGTAGAATATTTATAGACCCTACCCAAACTAATCCTGTGAACAAATAGCATGATCAGAATTAGAGCACAGATCTTTCACTTCAAGTCAGGTGATTATTCCACCAGACTAAGGCTATTCAATTTCACTGATAAAAATTAAGTATGTACGTATGTATGTATTTATATTATGTTCAGTCACCCAGCATACAGTACATCATACATTTTTGATGTAGTCTTCAACGATTCATTAGTTGCACAGTAAAGGTTAGTTACCTTCCTTTATGGTATCTTTTCTCATCAATAACCTATTTCCACTTAATCCACAGTAAATTTTAAATGATTAACATCTAATATGTCAGACTGAGTACTTTTGTATTCTTAAGGAATTTTACAGATTATTAAGCTCTTGCAGTTATTGAATTTCCCAAATATGTGCAACTTCACTTAAGATCAAAATAGTGATGGTGATTGTAATTGAAATGAGGCATATTAATCTGCAGTTGATTTAAAATTTATATGAACATTTATCTTTGTCCAAGAATAACAATAATATATTTATTAATCTACAATGTGCTAAGCAGAGTCATACTCATTTACATGTATTATCTCATCTCTCCTTCAAAACCATCCCATGTAATAGATTCTTTTATCACCACTTCCAGAAGATAAAACTCTGGCCAATGGGACAATTAACTAAGGTTACCAAGAGGGATTTGAATTCACATAGTGTGACTCCAGAGTGATGCTCCTAATCATTAAAAAATGTCACAAACACATAGAATATACAAACATTAAAATGATAAATGAAAAAATGACATAATTCACAAGAACCATAAATGAATTAAAGCCTCGACTTCTGTTTAAGGGCTTCACTCATGATAACAAGCAATACTAGCGGTTAATACCAGAATGCCACCATAGAAAAAACAGTATATTTGTAATACACTAAGAACTTTCTTTTATTGGTCTCTAATAAAGTGCATATAGCTTATTTGATAGGCTGTATTCAATCTTCTCAATAAATTTTTTTCTTGAGAAACACATAAACAGGAATGACAAGAAATTTAAATTTGTATTCAAAATTCTGTAACTTTGAGAGACTAGGTAAACAAAACCCTAATAAAATATTCTTCACATTTTGTTTTGACAAAGATGTATGTAATTCCAGTCTTCAAGAATTAAAGTAGAAGTGGTTATCCACATCTTTCTTTATTTTAATTGGAAACATCAAAGGTAAAATGACTAGCATTAATTGGTTGTCTAATGTGAGTCAGATAATCTTGCCAACATTTTTTTAATACTGAAACTCAACAAGAGGAAGACTCATAGAAAAACTGAACAAGAGAGTAACTGCATAAAGTATAGTTTTCTGATTCTTTTAAACGATAGTCTTATAGTATTTTAAATGGATTACTACAAATTATCTCATATTCAAATAAGAACCACAAACTAAAATTAAATTTATTTTCAGATTATCATTCTTCATTATTTTTGTGGAAAGCTGAAATTTGATGAATATTTTGAAGTATTAAGCTTTTCTTCAAATTAGGACACTAACCTAGAAAACTTTTTTGAAAAGACACTTTCCTTTGTGTCCGTGTGAGCAGTGCTCTCCTTACTAGTGACACCCCCAATAGCATGTCGCTTAATTGTAACACTAACCAGCACCAGCACCAAAAGATCACAATGCTACATTTTCTAGTGAGAGTGGGTTACTGCTTCCCATACTTGGCAGGCTGATCACTGACAGGAGTCAGAAATTTTACCTTCATTGAAGTAATAGTCATTGCAAATAGAACCCCAAGTTGCAGTCATTATGAGATAATGAACCTCAATTCTATCTTTAAAGTAAACTCTAAATTTTGCCTGAAATCTAGCAATAAGTATACATCAACATTGCATCAATTTCTTCATTAGCACCTTGACATGATTCATCTTTGGATAAATTACCAGTCAACTATATCATTTTAACAACATATCAGAGTATTTATGCATTGGATAGGTGAAAAACATTTATGTGCTTTTATTTTTTTCTTCATTCTCCCATAGGCTATACAACTTTCTTCAGAAAACTGAGATTTTGATTAGTCTAGACTCAAAGGTGTATTTCTCATTTTTAAGTCACTAAATAATTGCATTCTTTTCCCTACACAACAGAATGAGGAAAGGAAGTTCTGACTTGTATTTCACTAAACACCATAATATTCTCAGATCATATTGTAAAAATCTTCTCTTTTATGTTTTTTATTAGTCATCAAATATTGGCTTTGAAAGTCCAGCATGCCCAGTAAGTGTTTATAGATTTGTTCCAAAGACATCCTCAACACCATGTCAGGACATAAGGTAATCAAACCAAACCTAAGCTGGACTTAATTTAATTAGTTTTGTCTATTAGAAATCGCAGTCAGGATTAAAAGGAGTTTCCTATTTCCTCCAGGGTTTATTTCTTGGCCTATTCACAGCATGTTTTTTTCTGCATCAAGTTATTAACAAAACCCAGTGTAACTAGTAAGAATCATGCTGTTTCTCCAAGCTACCTAAGAGACATTTTACAGAAGAGATAACGACTCTCAGCAAGAAGAAATGTTTTATAATTTTTATCTTTGGCACAGCAATAGAAAAGAGCAAAGACAGTGTTTGTTTCCTGAGAGACAATTCCTTTTGCATTTTTAATTTTAGTCTCTTCTTTAAAATAATGATTTTAGAGATCTATTTGGCAAGGGACAGATTTTAAGCATACTTTAACCACTGTATATTGTTTGATCCATATAAAGTAAGAAATTATGACCCCATACCTGATAGTCACTTTTAATAGTTCTTAGTTTTTCTTTCCAGAAATTTTCTAGAACTGTAAGACTATATGTGATATTAATTTATGCACATTTACCTGTGTTTGCCTTAATTTATGTAAATTTATCTACATAACCTTTTGGGAATTGTTGCTTTATATTGATTAAAAAATTAATTACAGATAGATTATGGATATAAATGTAAAAGATAAAATAAAGCTTCTCAAATAAACATGGATAATATAAGAAGATTTTGAGAGAAATAGAACAAATTGGAAATCAGTAAATGCAGGCACACATCTTGTACTCATGTTTAGACATTAAATTAGCAATCGCAGGTAATACCTATAAAAATGTAATGTGAAGAACTACTTATTAACAGAAACTTAAGTGGTTTTTTTGGGGGGTTATAAATTTTATTTATTTATTTATTTTCATTATAACAGTATTCATTATTTTTCACCACACCCAGTGCTCCATGCAATCCGTGCCCTCTATAATACCCACCACCTGGTACCCCAACCTCCCACCCCCCTGCCACTTCAAACCCCTCAGATTGCTTTTCAGAGTCCATAGTCTCTCATGGTTCACCTCCCCTTCCAATTAAGAGGTTTAATCATAAAGATTGTTAAAATACCACATTAAAATTAAAATTAAAAAATTCTGTTATTCACCAGGTACCACTTCAAAAATATCTTTTTACAATAAAATGTGATACATAAATTAAAAGAAATTATTTACTGTTATTAACAATAACATAATAAATCTCACAAATATAAAGTTGAATGAAAGAAATCAGATGCAAATAGAGCAAGTTCTGTAATTCCATTCATGTTAACTTCAACCACTAGCAAATAGGTCTAGAAGTCAGGATAGTTGGTACTATTTGAGAGCCTGGGGTTAAAGATTTAAGAGTTGTTTGACTGCTTACATTCACTTTGTGATAATTGGTCACATATAAACTTGGATTTGTGCAGTGCTCTTTATGTATGATATGCATGGATGAAAAATAAACCAGATGATAATTTTCTTATATTTCTGGGGATCAATTAAATTGCCATTCTAAATTAAAAGAACAAAAAATTAAAAGTTCCCTGTATTTTCTAAAGTTATTAGAGTAATTTTGAGGAACTGAAGAATTGCACAAATACAAATGAGAAATAAAATCGATATGCTAAAAGAAACAATATACACAATTATAACTAAAAATATAACAAGTTAGGATTGATGTATCTATTATATTTAACAGTGCTAATTCTCATATAGACAAAACTACCTGACAAGACAAGAACAAATTGTTCTTTCAAACTCACAATGTTTAAGATAAAAACAAGGTAAATATAAACTGACATGAAAAATTAAGGTAGAAATATAAGCAGTTATATTGAATAAATGCAAAGAGATGACAACGTATGAAGATTATGCTTGAGACAATAGAAGAGAGAGCCCAGAAATATACTCACATAAGTATGGTCAACTGCTTTTTGACCAAGGAACAACGACAATACAATGAAGCCAATATGGTCTTTTCAACAAATGTTGTAGAACAACTAGACATCCATATGAAAAAAAAAAAAAATACACAAACCACTCAATTCACAAATTTAACCCAAAATGGATTAGAGATCTAAATATAAAATACAAAACTATAAAACTCCTAGATGATAACATAGGAGAAAACCAAGATGACCTTCAGATACTGACTTTTTAGATACAACACCAAAAGCATGACAGTGAAAAGGTTAATTAATAACCTGCACTTCATTAAAATTAAAAACTGCTTTGCAAAAGGCAAAATGTGATTTTTTTTTTCACTGAATGGGTGAAAATATTTTAAGAAGACATAGATAAAGGACAATTATCCCTAACATACCAAAATCTTAAAACTCAACAGTAAGAAAACAATAGACTAATTAAAAAATGGTCCAAAGACCTGAATAGACACCCTACTGATGAAGATGTACAGATGGCAAAAAAGCACATGTAAAGATGTTCCACATCATATGGCATCAGCATAATGCAATTTAAAATATCAGTTATATACCATTTCATACTTCTTAGAATGGCCAAAATTGAGAACATTGATAAAACCAAATGAAGGAGAAGATGGGAGCAACAGGAACTTTCATTCATTGCTGGTGTGTAAAATAGTACAGTCATTTTGGAAGGCAACTCAGCAGTTTCTTACAAATTAAAAATATTCTTACTATTTGATCCAGCAATTGTGCCCCTTGTTATTTACCAAAAGGAGCAGCACCTATATTTATAATTGTCAAAGCTTGGAAGCAACCAAGATGTCCTTTATTATGTGAATGGATAAACAAATTGTAGTATATCTGGACAATGGCATATTAGTGCTAAAAAAAATGAGTTATTAAGCCACGAAAAGACATGGAGGAATTTAAATACATATGACTAAGTGTAAAAGACCAATCTGAAAAGGCTACATATTATATGTTTTTAAGTATATGACATTCCAGAAAAGTCAAAACTATGGAGACTGAAAAGATAAGGAGAGAATATGGGAGTCATTCTTTAATGGGTATAGAGTTTCAGTTCTACAAGGCAGAATCATGGGGATGGATAGTGGTGAAGCCTGCAAACAATGCATTTTTTTAAAACATTCACTTATTTATTTTAGAGAGAAGGACAGAGAGAGCGCAGTGGGGAGGGTCAGAAGAAGAGGAAGACAACCTCAAGCCTACTCCCTACTGAGTGTGGAACTTGACTCAGGGATCAATCCCACAACCCATGAGATCATGACCTGGGCTGAAACCAAGAGTCAGATGCTTAGTCAACTGACCCACCCAAGCACCCCACACAATGTGAATGTATTTAATACCACTAAGCTTTACTCTCAAAAATGGTTAAGATGGTATATTTTATGTTCTGTGTATTATACCACAATAAAAAAATTTTTTGGATGCAAATCTCAAACTCTTATCTTCAGGTTATTCCTGTACCAGGGCCACAAGTATAAATACTGCTTAATGAAATAAGGACCAAGATCCACCCAAACTGTTTATCTCAACAAAGTTCTAGAGATGAATGGTGGTGAAAAAAAATCCATAGCACTTCTATAATTTATAAAAATTTCATATTTATAATCAAAACATTATTAATATTGATAATATATAAATAATTGAGATGAAATAAATCCAGTCAATAGCTAAATTGGCAAAAGGCAGGAGAAGGCAATGCACAGGAAAATATATCTAAATCACACAAGAAGTATGAAATATTTCTTAGGAAACAAAATTAAAATTTATACTCACAGTATAGAAAAATAAGTCTAGCACACAAAATTTGTTTGTTGGGGGGTTAGTTAGGGAAATAGAAATTCATACACAGCTGGAGTGCCACATAGATTTTAGGTAATAGGTTTTTACTTGTCTGTTCACTAGACATTCTGATAGTTCCAGTGTGAAGGCCAGCAGACTTAAACCCAAGAAGGGTGAAAATGAACTTTTGGGACATCATCAAGATAAAAATCTTCCTCACAACAAAACAAACAGTCAACAAAACAAAGAGGTAACCTACAGAATGGGAGAAGATATTCACAAATGATACTACAGACAAAGGGCTGATATCTAAGATCTATAAAGAACTTCTCAAACTCAACACCCAAAAAAACAGATAATCATGTCAAAAAATGAGCAGAAGTCATGAACAGACACTTCTCCAAAGAAGACATACAAATGGCTAACAGATACATGAAAAAATGTTCATCATCACTAGCTATCAGGAAGATTCAAATCAAAACCATCTTGAAATATCACACTACCCCTGTTAGAATAGCCAAAATTAACAAGACAGTAAACAACATGTGTTGGAGAGGATGTGGAGAAAGGGGAACCCTCCTACACTGTTGGTTGAGAATGCAAGTTGGTGCAGCCACTTTGGGAAACAGTGTGGAGATTCCTTAAGAAATTAAAAATAGAGCTTCCCTATGACCCTGCAATTGCACTACTGGGTATTAACCCCCAAAATACAGATGTAGTGAAAAGAAGGGCCATCTGTATGCCAATGTTCATAGCAGCAATGGCCACAGTCACCACACTGTGGAAAGAACCAAGATGCCCTTCAACAGACAAATGGATAAAGAAGATATGGTCCGAGAAAGACAACTATCATATGATCTCCCTGATATGAGGAAGTGGTGATGCAACATGGGGGCTTAAGTGGGTAAGAGAAGAATCAATGAAACAAGATGGGATTGGGAGGGAGACAAACCATAAGTGACTCTTAATCTCACAAAACAAACTGAGGGTTGCTGGGGGGAGGGGGTTTGGGAGAAGGGGGTGGTATTATGGACATTGGGGAGGGTATGTGCTTTGGTGAGTGCTGTGAAGTGTGTAAACCTGGTGATTCACAGACCTGTACCCCTGGGGATAAAAATATATGTTTATAAAAAATAAAAAATTAAAAAAAAAAAAAGAAGATATGGTCCATATATACTATGGAGTTTTATTTCTCCATCAGAAAGGATGAATGCCCAATTTTTATAATAACATGGAAGGACTGAAAGAGATTATTCTGACTGAAATACATAAAGCAGAGAGAGTAAATTATCATATGATTTTACTTATTTGTGGAGCATAAGGAATAACATGGAGAAGATGGGGAGATGGAGAGGAGAAGTGAGTTAGGGGAAATTGGAGGGGGAGGTGATGAGAGACTGTGAACTCTGAGAAACAACTGAAGGTTTTGTAGGGAAGGGGAGTTGGGGGTGAGTGAACCTGGTGGTTGGTATTATGGAGGGCATGTATTGCATGGAGCACTTGGTGTAGTGCATAAACAATGAATTCTGGAACACTGAAAAGAAATAAAAATAAATAAATAAAAATTAAAAAGTAACTCAGAATGCATCATAAACATAAATGTAAGACATAAAACTATAAAATTTTAGAAAAAAATAAGAGAAGATTACTGGAACTTAGAGCTTAGTGAAAAAGTTAGACTTGACAATAAAAGCAGAGTCCATAAAAGAAAAATTTGTTAAACTGGGCCTCATTGAAATTTTTTTTTTACTCTGATAAGAAAATGAAAGAACAAGCCACAGATTATAAGAAAATATTTGAAAACCACATTTTTGTTAGAAGATAGAACTGGAAGAGATGATGCTGAGTGAAATAAGTCAAGCAGAGAGAGTCAATTATCATATGGTTTCACTTATTTCTGGAGCATAACAAATAGCATGGAGGACAAGGGGAGTTAGGAGAAGGGAGTTGGGGGAAATTGGAAGGGGAGACTATGGACTCTGAAAAACAATCTGAGGGGTTTGAAGCGGCAGGGGGTGGGAGGTTGGGGGAACCATGTGGTGGGTATTAGAGAGGGCACGGATTGCATGGAACACTGGGTGTGGTGCAAAAACAATGGATACTGTTATGTTGAAAAACAAATGAATAAATAAATAAATAAATAAAAAGAAGACTGATATCTAGAATATATAAACAACAGCAGAAAAAAATAAGAAAAAAAATCAGTTAGAAAATGGTCAAAGGCATGAGTGGATATTTCCCTGAGAATTTCCAGATCGCATGTAAGCATATGAAAAGTTGATCAACATTATTAGCTATTAAGGAAAATGCAAATTAAAGCCACAGTAAAATACCACTACATATTATCAAAATGGATAAATTAAAAAAAAAAAAGACTCAACTATTATATCCCTGGGCATTTATCCCAGAGATATAAAAATTATCTTCATGCACAAAATCCTGTATATGAATGTTTCTAACAGCTTTATTATAAGAGTCAAGCACTGGAAACAACATTTAGGTCTTTCAAAATTTGAGTAATTAAAACTGTGGTACATGAATAATATAGAATTCCATACAGCAATGAAATGGAAGAAACTACTGTTACACAAAACTTCAATAGACCTCAAGAGGATTTTGTTGAATAAAAAAAAAAAGTCAACCCCAAAAGAGTATACACACTATGATTCCATTTACAAAAAACTATTGAAATAACATGATTATAAACCTGAAGAAGGCAACAACGGTTCCTAAGGATTAGGGATGGAGGAAGAAGGTGTCTGTGGCTTATAACGGATAGCACAAGGGATCATTGTGATGAAACTGTCCTTGATCTTGACTGCAGGGGTGGTTCCACAAATTCACACATGACAAAATTGCATGGAATAAAATGCTCATGTGCACACACACACACACACACACACACACACAAACACACACACACAGGACTATATATAAAAATTATACTTCAATAAAGTCAATGAATTGTATAAATACCAATTTCCTATAATAATGTCATATTCTAGTTAAGCAAGGTAACAGCACAAGGACAATCTGGGGGAAAAGTATATGGGCTTTGTATTATCTCTTACAAATTCATGTGAACCTACAATTGTGTAAAAAATATAAATTAATCACAACATATATATTAAGTACAAACAAAAATTCAAAATTTGACTACTAATGACATGTCCATGTAGTGTCATCAATTGTAACAAATGCATCTCTCTGATAAGGTATGTTAACAGTTGGGGAGGCTGTACCTGTGTAGGGACACAGCGAATATGGCAACTCTCAGTACTTTCCACTCAATTTTTCTGTGAACATAAAATTGCTCTAAAAATTAAGATTATTACATGAATAAATAAAATATTATTATAATCATTTATTATCATTATTTGTGCTCTGAAATCCAAGATCTCCAACCATATTCCCTCATCAAGCAGCTAGAGAATAATGGATCAAGTTTGTTTTCCTTCTTACAGGCTTACGTATATTCTTATAAATCATTCTGAACTGATTATCAATTACTTCCAATTTTAATTGTAGTTTTGTTTCATTGAATAGCAACCTTGTAGCTATTTAAACCCACTTATGATGCACTGAGTACTGTGTCTTCCCCAAGAGACATTTAATAATTTATATTCCATCCATTTTAAAATGATTCATTCCTGTCATAACCCTTAGTCATATTCCCGTCATAGAGCCTTGGTAAAAGGGACACATTTCTCCCATGTCCGCTTCCAGATCTCCCAAATGAAACTAAACAAACTCCTTTAGGACTTGTATTCACGTGTGAATGACTCTCTCCAGTCAATGATATCTTTCTGAACAAAGCTGAAAACCACATTTCTAGCTCTATTACTTTCGATCTACCTGATAGGTGTTTCCCATTCATCACTCACAGGGGTAGATGAGTTTTGAAATTAAATCAGTAAAATAAAAACCAGAGAATCTTCCAACTTACTCTTCCCCGCTAATTTCCTGAAAACATTTAAACAGTTGCAGAAGCCAACTTTTTTTTTTTTTTAAGAATCAATGTTTTCTATTTTTCTATTTTTTTTTTTTTTTGGTAGTGGCAATTATTACTTTTGAATTCACTCAGCTTAATATTAAGACTGTTTATCAAAAACAGATTAGAAATCCATTTTCTTTAAAACATTAATGTATGGCATATGTACAAAATATACCCCTGCCTTTGTGTATGTGTATGTATATTTTTATTTATTTTTGTGTGTGTGTGCGTGTGTGTGTGTGTGTTTATTTATTTGTGTGTGTGTGTGTGTTATTTTTATTTATTTGATAGAAAGAGAGAGAGAAAGCATGAGCAGGGAGAGAGGCAGAGGGAGAAGCAGGCTCCCAACAGAGCACGTAGCCTGAGGTGGGGCTGGATCCCAGGACTCTGGGATCATGACCTGAGCTGAAGGCAGATTCTTAACTGACTGACCCACCCGGAAGTCCCTATATATTTTTTAATTAACATCACTATGTCTGTCTTGCCTTGAGATGTTTTTCAATGTGATAAATGATGTAAATTGCTTTTTGAGTTACTGAGTTGAGGTGCTTTTGAGACATTAAACTAATTGAAAGAGAAAAAAATAAACATGCCAATTTCTTTCAAAGAGAATTTGTCTTGAGTACTCTCACCATGTCAACTGTTTGAATTTAATCTGAACAAAAGATCACATCCTTTTGTTTAGAAAAATGAATTTTTGACTTGTTAAGCAGACTACTTTGACATAATACTCTCAGACTGACTCTTTTCATCATTAGGGACTATTGGCCCCTCAGTCCCATTTTACATTTAAAATTCTAAGCTATCCAGCAGTCATCTCACATTTTAGGGCCTCCCCCAAACTCCTACAAAATGAAGTTGGAGGTGGGGAGACGTTGTGGTTTAATCACTATGACCTTTGCCCCACTGTTTCTGTCACATTAAGCCAAGCCCTGGAGTTCTTATTAATGGAAGAAATGATTGAAATGCAGTCTTGTGCTTTTTATAATGTGAGATTTTATACCATGTTGTATTTTTCTTTAATCTTTTTCTGGAACATTAACTATATTGCATACATAATCTTTTAACTGATTTCATTTGCTCAGGAATCATAAGCATTTTATATGCTATGGACAGAAATTTTACCTTTGATGTAGGAATCCTAGAGTTTAAATTTAAAATATATGATTCATTACTACACACTTTTCAACATGAATATTATATCCCAAAATGAAATATATAACACTGAATATTTTTCACCTCACTATGAATGGTTTCATGTAGAAACAAGTCCAATATTTATAAGAAAATTTAAATAAAATATTGATGTTTCATATGCTTATATATGATGTGTAAATGAAATAGCATGCTTATATAATTTTGCAATTTGAAGATATAATTGTGGAAACTATCATCGTTGATGAACAGAAAGAAAATAAAGTACCTGAATATCTTTTACTACATATAATGGTAACAGTTTACATGCGGATACAGCTTTGTAATTAAGGAAGAAATTTCACAAGCTATACTATAGTATACTAGCATTAAACACAAGCAACATAGGCACAAAGTACTAGTCCTTCCAAGCAGAGAACATAAACATGGAACAGATAAATTTTTATCAATAAATTTCCCTAGAATATAATCTGTTTATAGTCCCCAACTGTCTGTCAGGAGGTTCACAACTGCTCTGATAATTTCAAAAGGAAAGGCAGAGGCAATCTGATTTCTAAACATTTCTCAATTTGCTTGTATATTTTATTAATACTTTCACATGAAAATTTTGTCATGTCTGTCGGTGCTTTGTAGATCCATATTAGAATCTGAAGGATTAGGATTCTACTGATATTATTTTAAAAGTTTGATATTTTTATTTATCAGGTATTTCTGCCTTAAGTGTTATTTATCTATTTTATTGGGTTGGTGTACCCTTAAATTCTACACCTGAGGTCCCTGTCTATCTAACATTAGCTAGGTGCCATTCTTTTTGGGCAACCTGTTTCCATGTCATAGACCATTGTTTACTTTTGTTACATTTACATTTTTTACTATTCAAGCAATGTTTGTTATGTCACTAATTCATTAACATGGATCAGGGGCTAAAATGATTCATTAAAGAAAAAATAGCAATTACTAGTGGGAAAAAATGAAGATACAAGTATTACAAACAGTAACAATGTAACTATAGAGAAACATAACTCACACAATATGATTTAGAATAAAATAAAAAGTAAATATTTAAATGTGATAGTTGCACCAAAGCTCTAAAAAAAGTAAATTTTGGAAAGGAAGCACAATTATAATTATCCAAAATATTTTGTAATACCAAAAATCTCTAATTCCCACACATTACCCATTGTAAATTTTGTCAAAAATGCATAATTTGTATCATTTTGTCTTTCTGAAAATTTTGGTTTTCTAGAACATGGTCAGAATTATGTTTTAAAGTGATAACTATCTTTTTCCCCCAAAGTCTCATAAAAAACTCAAACTGGAGAAATATCGAGGAATACTAGTAATAGCAAACATTTATCCAAGTGACTCTATTACTGAGAAGCTTAAAAACTGGTACCAAAGTGAATGTAAAAAATCTTATTATTGAGGCAAAAACAGAATAAATGTCGACCAACCTATTTTTCATATAACAAGGTGGAAATTACGCATCAGTAGAAGAATGATTATACATGCACAGTTGGATGAAATCATGTGAGAATGTAAATCAGCTCTTGGCATATATGTGAGCATCATTTAGGGGAGAGTACTTACTCAGTGCTTTTCACTCAATGAGAAAGGTTTTTTATTTAAACAACTTTTTTTGTGAGCCATAGCAGGGACTGAAATCATATTTTAGAATCAGCATAAACATCTTTCATGCAGCTATGTTTACTAGGTACAGCAAGAAAGTGTCTTAATGTCAATCACCAGACCAGGCTGTTTACCCACAGACAACTGGGTCATAAATAACACTTTATGTTGAAAGAAACAGTGAAGACTACAATTCTGGCAAGTCATTGACATAACTGTCTAGCTTTTGATCCTGGTCATGCCATGAAGAAAAGTGGGATATCAGGTCAGGTATGCTTTACACAGTTAAGTATGATCTTTATCCAGGGGACAGATGTACAAGTCATTTATCAGAATGAGGGAGGTGATTTCTTTAATTTTTCAGAAAGCCATATTATTTGTTGTATTGCAAAACATGATCCTCTCACTTCAGTCCTGAGAAGACTTTCTTTTTTTCTCTATGTTGAGAAAAAGCTATCATTTATTCAAGGGAAATAAACTATGCAGAATCTTGACAATTGAATAATTAAGTTTAACCCACTTATTAACTACTTTTAAAAGCATGACTAAATTCAACAACAGACCATGTAGAATATTCCAGACATGAATGAAACCAAAGATGTGATCAGGAATTCTTTCTTGCCTTCTTCTGATCTTACATTTTAAACTTTCAATTTGTATGTATTACTTACTCATTTGTAATGGAAAAAAAAATGCTTCTGAAGTTCTGAAGTTGTCAAAGACAAGTCTGAGTTTCCAGGACTGTTTAATAAACCATGCCACATTCTTTTCCTCTTCCTAAAAGCATAATTAAGGATTATAAATATCCACTTTATTTATTTTTTAGATTTCATTTATTTACTTATTTGAGAAAAAAAGCAAGAGAGCACAAGCAGAGGAAGTGGCAGAGGGAGAGGGAGAAGCAGGCTCGTGCTGACCCTGGGATCATGACCTGAACAGACACCTACCAGACTGAACCATGCAGGAACCCCTAGAAATGTCTACTTTATCACCAAGCTTGTTTTTGTTGTTGTTGTTTTTGTTTGTTTTGTTTTTTAAGATTTTATTTATTTATCAGAGAGAGAGGGGGAGAGAGCGAGCACAGGCAGACAGAA
The DNA here is from genome assembly GCF_009829155.1 of Mustela erminea. NCBI lineage: Eukaryota > Metazoa > Chordata > Mammalia > Carnivora > Mustelidae > Mustela > Mustela erminea. Next base: position 4,752,571 of record NC_045629.1, read on the forward strand.
TGGCAGGCAGAGGCAGAGGGAGAAGCAGGTTCCCTGCCGAGCAAGGAGCCCGATGTGGGACTCGATCCCAGGACGCTGGGATCATGACCTGAGCCGAAGGCAGCTGCTTAACCAACTGAGCCACCCAGGCGTCCCTAAAAATGTCTACTTTAAATAAAGCTTAGTTAGAGAAACTAATGATGTCTTAAATCTTACTTATTGCTCAGGTGTTCCCTTAAGTTTGATATGGCTGCATGGACTGTGAATTACAAACAGTGTAACTTCTTAATATGAAAGTGCTCCCCCCCACACACACACATTGCATATTATTATGGCTTTGTTTGATTTTTCTTAAATTTGTTGTCTCTTTTGAAGAACAAACAAGATTATTGAATTCATGGTGGTCAAATGTATGAGAAATATTACTCTAAATTTAATATAATTTTACTTTTACCAATATAACACTGATGTATTTGAGAAAAATTGATTAAATGTCAATTAATTGATTAAAAATAATTAACAAAATGTATTTGACTTTGAAATTTATAGTTTAAACAAAAGAATATAGTATTCTTTTGTTTTATTATTTTTTCTCATCACATGACTAAACAGAGAAACAGCCAGAGACAGCTTCTTTACTCCTGTAGATAGTTATTAATTGCTAAGAAAATAAATGATGAGTTTAGCTCAACCAGTGCAGCATAAGACCTAGTAGGTCAGAGTTATAAGTTTGGATTTTATTCTGAAGTGAGAAGTCTTGAAGGTTTTAGGCACAGATTTTCTGAATTATGTATTTAGAAGACAGCTCTCTAAAGAGAAGCAGAGGGAAGAGCTAGAATGAATCATGGAGCACTTGATTGGAGCTGGGACAACCGTATATTAATGAGACCAAGCATTCCACATTTATACATTCAAATTCATTTGCATCAGAGAAACTTGATAAAGCATAAACTGTCTTAATAATTTAAAAATCAAATCATAGTATAAATCTTACATTATTGGTTTCTGTTTCAAAATCTCCTGACCAACTTTTTACTAGAACTAGTAGGCCCCAGTGAAACATTTGTTTTGAAGGATTTTACAGTCACATTTTCCCAGAATGTGATAATATAATACATATTTCTTTTTTTATATGAATGACTCTGTTAGCTATGTTACGGTCTAGAATACTGATTTCCTTTCTACACAGCACTCATGTTATCTCTTCATGCTAGGCACTATAATCCTTAAAAAAGATATCTTTGTATTGAGCACACAACTTTCAGTGACAATAATTTAGGAGAATGTTGATCAAATCAGTTACATTTCTAGAAAAGTGAATACTATTATTTTGGTTGACCAATAAATATCATCCAAATTAGATTATTCTTATTGAACATAAGACACAGCAATTTTATTTGAAAGTGAAATAGTTCTGGGGTGCCTGGGTGGCTCAGTCGTTAAGTGTCTGCCTTCAGCTGGGGTTATGATCCTGGAGTCCTGGGATCAAGCCCCACATCAGACTCCCTTCTCAGTGGAAAGCCTGTGTCTCCCTCTCCCACTCCCCTGCTTGTGTTCTCTCTCTCTCTCTCTCTGTCTACTAAATAAGTAAAATTTTTTTAAAAAGTGGAAATATTATTATAAAATATTATTTCAAATCAGTCTCTATTTAATGGTTTATAGTTACACTTTCTTAACAATATTTTCTTTGGCATGTCTCTTTGTGTTCTTTCCATATACTTGTTTGCTGTTTATCTGTTTCACTATAATTTTACTAGGTTCTTATTAAAATACTTCTAATACCAGGCTAAACTTTAAAAATGAGTCAGATCAGATTGAACCTCTTGGAGAGCATTAGTCTATTGGCTCCTCTGTGATGTTGACAATGTTACCAGTATTTTGCATATGGATAAATACAACTAAGGAGAAACACAGTTATTCAATGTTAATCAATTAATAAATATATGGTCTATATTCAAATTTAGGTCAGCCCGTTTCCTAGTCTCATATGTTCTCTACTGTATACCTAAATATGAGATTAATAAATTATGTATTTTACATTTGTACATATAGGTACAATTCCCCTTTATCTTTGAAAATAAGTCATCAACTTCAAAAAAATGCACTACTCTTCTTTTAATTACTTTAAATTGGATATATTCTAGAAAGGTAGGAAGGAAGGGAAATGGTTATTTAGGGAATGCCTGCTGTGTCGCAGTCAAGAAACTAGAAATTTTACATATGTGAACCATTTCCAATTGGCAGCTTCCATCTACTAATTTGCAGACAATCTTGATCTCCTCAGTAATTAGATTACATAGTAAATTGTGTGAATTTGAGAGCAGTCCTGTCTATCGTAGGGTTCCCATTCAGAGTATATACTCAGAGTATATACTCTGAATCATTTTAAATTAAACCCAGTAAGTTAGCTTGATGAGAATAGTTTAATTTGATGTATCATAATTTATCTCAATGATCTAATAATTTACAATTTCTACCATTTAGAACATCTTAAGGTCATAACTAGATTCCTTAGTTTTTATCCCTATTATGAATATCATAATGCTATATGTAAGGTACTTCCTAAGTGCTGGGGATTCAAGAGTGAAGGAAGTAGACAATGGCCCTGATCTTTTGTAGGCTTACTTTCTCATGGGATCCACAGGTAACAAATGTAGTTAGGTGATATTAAGGACCATAAAGAAAGGCCTTTGCTTGAGTAAGCCTTTTTCTTTTTTTATCCCGCTTTCTTTCATAGTGGAAGTGAAAGTTTTGGACCCATATTTCTCTACCTTCATTCATGCAGCCTCCATGGATTGAATGTTTACAGTGATAAGCAGTAATGAAGATCAGGAAGTTACATAAACCTTCATGAAGTTCATCATGGAGGATATGTGCTGTTCTTAATTACTAGCCTTCATTCAACCTGTCTTCTTAATTGTGGCTTTTTCCACACAAGCTGGTAAATCCTGTTTTATTTATTTATACATAAATAGTAATTTCTGTCAAACACATTTTTCATCTCTTAGTGATGGACAGAAGAGCTAGAATGAGCAATGCTGAGGTACCTGTCTTTAACTTAAATTCTTTGATGAAACTGAGAAGAGAAATTATGTGAATTAAGTGTTCACTTTTTGAGAGTGTGGGGACATGCTGTATATAAAATTTTTTGGTCACATCTGTTTTAAAGAATCTTTCAACTTAAATCTAATTTTGTTGGTGTCCTAATGGGTCAAAATTTTTTTTAAATCACAGTTTGATATTGATACAGATGGATCACGAAAAGAACAAAAAGAACATGTAAATCTCTACATTACTAATTTAATTTATATTCTGTTTTAAACACACACACACACACACACACACACACACACAAAATTCCAAGATCAAATAGCCGACTAGATGCGTTTGAATGAAGAGTTCAAACATATTATCATTTTCCTAGAAATTTCTTTGCATCCCTGTGAGAATGTCAAACCATCGTATTTATAGTAGTCAAGTCTTTGAGAATTAATAGTGTCTCCTAATTTTCTTTTGCAATCTTTACTAACATCCAAATATTGTTAAAAAAGTTATGAGTAAGGAGGAGCAAAATTAATAATCAGTATGAAATACATGTATTTAAGATGTCTTCCCTTAGACTCGAAAACAAACCTAGATGTAAATAAACTATACCTGATAATCTAAGCCTCCCCTTTCTCTGATTAGAGATGCTTTAACTTCTCTTCTAATAATTATTTGTCTAGTACAATTGGAGGAAATCATTTTAATGTATATAAGAGAGTCATTGATCATAGGCTTTTTTATTAGTAATTTCTACTACACAAGGCAATTCGCCTTAAAACAATTACACAATTCCTTTTCATTTGCCTAAACAAATTTTCTCTTTCTAGCTGCATAGTTGGGGATAATTCCTTGGAACTATAGAAACAAGAGAATTCATCCCATACCAGCTAATCTGTGCTAGGAATGCAGATTCTCCCACATCAGCATAAACTGTGGATAGCTCCTTCCATAGATAAATAGAAATAGATCATATACCTAAAGCAAAAGCTGAAACTATCAGGTGTCTAGAATAAACAACAGAATATAATTTCTTTATCTCGGGATAGGCAAAGACTTCTTAAACAAGACCCCAAAATCATTAACAATAAAAGATTAATAATATGACCTTATTGAAATAAAGAACTCAACAAGTCAATGAGACTCCATTAAGAGAATGAGTAGAAAAGGCATACTGGAGGAAATGGCTTTAATACACATTCAATAGAGGACTCATATCCAGGATATGTAAGAATTCCTAAAAATTAATCACAAAAATACAGAAAAACCATTATCAGGAAATTAAAAACTAAAAATTAGGGTGAGATATCATTATAAAGATAGAAGAATGGCTAAAACAAAAATAGAGATGATACGAAGTATAATAAGGATGTGGAACAATTGAAATTCTCATAGGGTGGTTGGCAGGAATGTAAATTGGTCATCTACATTTTGGCATCAATAGTTTGGTACCATCTACTACAGCTAATCATATGTACCTGCTGAGACCCAGCTCCTCCACTCTTGGCAATGAGTGCTTATGTCCAACAAATGATACACGAAAGATGTCACATATTAGTATAAATCAAAATTGCTGAAAATTGGAATAATTCCTATGTCTATAAATACCAAAATGGGGGCACCTGGGTGGCTCAGTGGGTTAAGCCTCTGCCATCGGCTCAGGTCATGATCTCAGGGTCCTGGGATCAAGCCCCACATGGAGCTCTCTGCTCAGTGGGGAGCCTGCTTCCCCCCTCTCTCTCTGCCTGCCTCTCTGCCTACTTGTGATCTCTCTCTCTCTCTCTCTCTCAAAAAAAAAAAAAAAACACCAAAATGAATAAGTATATTGGTGTATACTCATTAAGTGTGTTCTACAATAAATAAATAAATAAATAAATATAGAATTACAAATACAAGCAAAAATACAAATGAATTTTCTATCACAAAAAGCATAAATAGAATAATTTCAGTTGTTTGAAGTTTGAAATCAGACATAATGAGTCTAAGCTGATAACTGTCTGTGAACATTAGAAGTTGACTCAGACGTGTCATGAGGGCGCTTCTTGGGACTGGAAATACTCCATATCTTGATCTGTGTGGTGGTTACTGGGCATTTACATATGTAAGAATTTACAGAGATATATATACTATGTATTTGTGTGCTTTACTGTATATACATTTGGTTTCATCATAAAAGAAAATAAAAAGCTCTTAAGGTAAGAAGATCAACATTTAAAAGATGGGAAGGTTTTTAACGACAATAAAATTTATATATTTTCTTGTGCATGCCTTATTGATACAGAATAAACTAATGGCCTTGGATTTTTAGATGCTAACAATGATCCAGTGCATTAAATGAGTCCCCTTGTTTGCCCAAGTAAGTCACAGACTTCTTTAGAGAAAATGATTTAATTCATATGTCAAAAATTCTCATAAATACGGAAAAATTATCCTTATTTTTGTTCCAATGCAACATTTTATGCAGAGATAAACGTGTAATGCTTGCTTGCTATATCCTTGATGAATTGATTTTTGAAATGAGAGCAGTGAGTATTTACTACTTGATTAAATATTTATTTTGCATTAACTTTGTGGAAAGCACTTGACTTGCTATGTTGGTAGAAAAATCTGTAGTACTTTGTAGACATAATTCCATTCCCTATAAAATAGTATACATACATTCCTGATGTTGACTCAAATTTGATATGAAAATTTTAATTTTACTTGTTTATACATGACCTTGTTCTGATACTTATTTTTAGTAGGCTAATATTTCCACATAAAAGACCCAGGCATTAAATAGTATGTCATGATATGATATGATATGATATGATGTTATGATAATGAGTAATACTGCAGTTGTAAAATAAACTGCAAATGATTTTTGTGATAAAAATCAGTTTCCAAACTTTGGTATAGTCTATATTGATGCAAGAATATTATTCTAAGATAAAGCAGAAAATAAATCCATTCATAATTGATAAAATTAGACCAAAGGGTATATTTGTATATCTTTTATGATTATAATGTACTTGGGAATTTTAATTGAGCTGTAAAATAAGAGAAAATATACCTTTATCTAAAAGTAAAGAAAATAAAGAAAATTTTGTTAGCTTGTTTTTATGAAAGTAGAATCATCTATTTATATTTTTAAAAAATACATAGAAAAAAATCCATGTTGTTCATGTTCATTCGTTATTTGGAAGAAGCTGTTTAGTTTGGTTGAGGAATGTGTATCAACTGGGTGACCTCACAGAAAACATCCCAGAAAATAAACTCCAACTTCAGTTTCCCCCTTCCCTCACATTCTCCCTTTGGTCAAATCCAGTCATATCCCATAGGGCAAAAACCTGCTAATGACTTCCATATAGTTCATCCTCCCAGTATAGAGAACAAGGTGAAAATAGGCAAAGAACAGATCTGAGATGATGAATGAGGGGAGAGATCCAGCATACTGCCCCTCTCCCATAATTTCATTTCAAGATTTTGAGCTAGTATTTTTCAGAGCAGGTCTAAATCATCTTTATCAAGGGTATGACTTATTATTTCACCCTTCTGGTTTCCCTTTTAGTAAGACAATATCATGATTAATTATTTAAAAGAATGCCACCAAATTAGTCTGGAAGCATATAATAAAATCTTAAGTTCAGACATTAAAGAAGTTAAGAGTTTAGATTTTGAATTCATACCTGGTTTCTAATCTATGTCTAGAGTCCTTATACCTAAAGTCCCAGTACTAACCTTTACCTCATTAGGGCATGTTAGGGTTAAGTAAGATAATGTATGCAAAGCTTTTGGCACAAGGCCTGGGACACACTAAATGGCCGTTAATTGAAATAAGAAGTTTTGGGGCGCCTGGGTGGCTCAGTGGGTTAAGCCGCTGCCTTCAGCTCAGGTCATGATCTCAGGGTCCTGGGATCGAGCCCCGCATCGGGCTCTCTGCTCAGCAGGGAGCCTGCTTCCTCCTCTCTCTGTGCCTGCCTCTCTGCCTGCTTGTCATCTCTCTCTGTCAAATAAATAAATAAAATCTTTAAAAAAAAAAAAAAGAAGTTTGTGTTACAACAGATAAAGCATATATGGTTTACATCTTAGGTCAGTATGAAACAAATAACCCTTGTAGTAACTTTGAAAAACATGAGGAAACCAGAGGGTGCTGAAAAAAGGAGTAATCAAAGAGATCGGTCAAGCTAAACATAGCAAATGAATGATTCAGAACATATATACTGGGAGCAGATGGAATTTTGAATTACTGAAATATTTCTCAAACCATGATTAATGAATATAGTAAATACAATATAAAATGGGAAATTGATAAGAGATAATTGGGAAGTCATCTTTAATAGCTAGTAGGATTCAGTGCAAATTATAAGAGCATCAGAAATTAAGAACAGCATGAGGAATCACATTTAAGGAAGAATTTATTTGCCTCAAAATTGCACATGCATGGAAAATTATGGCTATTGCTTGATTCTGAATCTTTTTCTTCCCAACAAAATAGAACACTCTTAAAATTACAACAACAACAAAAAAACACATATAGCCACAATGTCAGGAAATAGGGAAGAGTAAAATCTTCAAATTACCTCTAAGTAGAAATAAAAATTCTGATAGATAACCAGAATCCCATCCACTGCTGTAACACCCAGAATGCAGAAATCTGGGAAAATGTCAGAGAATGCTAGATCAAAATCTGCTGAAGGAAAATCATACTACAAAGAATATTATTGGGTCAACTAACAAAAGTAGAATATAGATGGGAGATTAGATTTTTTAAGAAGCACATTTTAGGGTGCCTGGGTGGCTCAGTTGGATAAGCAACTGCCTTCTACTTCTGTCTTGATCCCGGACTCCTGGGATCAAGTCCCACATTGGGCTCCCAGCTCCATGGGGAATCTGCTTATCCCTCTGATCTTCTCCCCTCTCGTGCTCTCTCTCTCTCAAATAAATAAATAAAATCTTAAAAAAAAAAAGAAGAAGAAGCAGCACATTTTATTTTCAAAGCAAGCTGAAAATAATACTTACAGAAAGGTTTTAACATTTGAGAAATTGATAGCAATGGTAGCCCCTTGTAGTAGGGAACTGGTGACTGGCTGTGGAAAGGGTCAGAGGGAAATTGACTCTTGTATTTTTAGAAAATTGTATCTTGATTGTGTGTGTCTGTGCATGTTATCTGATAACAAATACTTTGACTCAAATAAAGTGGGAGTCCCTAAAATGCAACATGCTCAATTTCAAATAGCATGGGTCTTGGAGTCAGACAAATCTCATCTCTACATCTTACTCACTGGTTGACCTCATTCACATTATTTAATTTCTTAAGTTTGTTGCCTAGACCATGGGGTTAATCTGTGATTGTTAGGAGTAGAGGAGGGGACTGATTGGGCTTATAAGTTTTGTTAGCTCCAAGTGATTTTGAAAGGGGTTGCCATTTATCCCTGGGCCTGTCACTATCTATACTGACTACTACAGTGACATCTATGGCATCATGGAACCTGGAGCCATAACAATTCTCGTCCATTGTCATTGATCACTCCATAGTTACTCTGTTCAGTAAAAGTATATTTTAGCATACATAGGCTTTATTATATAGAGAGAGAGTGCATTTAGAAAGGGGCACAACAAAATGGTATTTTAGATTTTAAAGGGATTGGAAAACCTAACTGCACAGTATTAACCCATTCTTCAGGGAATATGAATGAGTTGTTCGATTGGATGGTTTGGGTATAAATTTTTGACATTGAAACAATCAATAGTGATAATTTAACACAAAAAATACACAAGAAAATTAATAAACTATGTAAGGACAACCTATAATAGTCTCATAAACCTAGTTCAGTATACTGCACTTCAGAAAGCATGGAATTTTTATTTTTGACCTCATACAGTTGCATTCAAGCATTTATGTAGTGTTATATGAATAGTACATAAAAATTGTGTAAGTACTTAAGCATCCCTTTTGTTTGATTCCTTAGAATGAAAAAATAACATTTTAAAGATAAATTTCTTGAAGATTCCTTGCTTTTTGTTTTTTCTTGGCTATAGAAGACTTTATGAACAAATAATGTTTCAAAAACTTAATAAAATGAATGCACATTAAGAAAAACGTTCAAAAACAAAAGTTTTTCAAAGAAGTCATTTCAATGAAATGATATTTCATTTCATGTCATTTCATGACAACATACATGTTTATTCATTGATCTACTTCTCTTGTCAAGTAAATTTCCAAGATAGATAAAAGTATCAAAATTGAAAACACAAATTGGGAGAAGAAATTGAGACACTTCTGGGCAACAAAGAAGAAAAGGTAAGTGAAGTGCCTTAACTCTTCACCTGATTCAGTTTCTCTTAGGGTTACACAGGTATTCAGAACAAAAGAATAGTCATTGTTGATGAGAACTACATGCTTTTGTCTATTGCAGTTAAATTTAAAATTGCACATATTTGTGAAAAAAGTACAGAAGCTATGTAAGTTTATCTTCAGAATATCAGAAATACATACATTTATATCTTATCAGAAGATAAATAATAATTTTAATTTTTTCTTCTAGAAACCCATATTATTTTAGAAGGTTTAGATTTGCAGAATTATTGCAAAAAGTGTACAGAGAATCTCCGTATATCCCATCCCCTAGCTTCTTCATTATTAATATCTTACATTGGTAGGGTACATTTGTCACAATTGATAAACAAATATTGGTAAATTTTTGTTAACTAACATCCATACATTTTTCAGATCTCCTCAGTTTTCCCCTTGATGGCCTTTTCCTATTGCAGAATTTATCTACATACTACATTACACTTAATAGTTGTCCCCTTTGGCTCTTCTTGGTTGTGGTAGTTTCTCAAGGCTTTCCTTGTTTTTGATGTTCTTGACAGTGTTGAGGGTGACTGGTCAGATACCATCAGTTATCCATCAATTGGGATTTGCGTGATGTTTTCCTCATGATTAGACCAGAATAAGGAATAATGGAGGAGAAACACAGAGGTAAAAATGCCATTCTTATTGCACCATGTCCAAAATACATACTATCAGTATGACTTATCACTTCTGATGTTAGCCTTGTCTGTTTTCTCTACCATAGTTAATCTCTTTTCATAGTTGCTCTTTAAAAGAAAGTCATTATGTGCAGCACACACTTAAGGATTGGGGAGTCATACCTCACATACTTCAGGGCAAAGAATCTACATTATTTAATAATAATCTAAATTATTTGACATTCTTCTTCACTGGAGATTTGTCTAATATATCCAGTTTGTTTATTTAATCATGTATTTATGTCAGTATGGAATCATGGATACTTATTTTATATTTATCATCCAATACTGTCATATATTTTTGTTGTCCAAATTCCTCCAGCTTTGGCCACTGGGGGTCTCTCAGTTGGCTACCATATTCCTTTGCCATAGTCCCATCATTGTGTGTGAATGTGTGTGTATATGTGTTTTGCATTTTCTTATTTTCTGACCTACTTAAGGCTGATTTTTAATATTTTGGTGATGCTTCATATCACCAAAGAGTTCTGGCTCTTTTTATTGGTAAATTTTGCTAAAAACTGAGATCTGGATTGTCCTTGCATCTGGGTCCTCTCAGGTGACAGATCAAGAATACACACACACACACACACACACACATATACACACATACATAATGTATGAACAGAGAACACTTACATATAACATATATTATATGTGAGTGTTCTCTGTTATATATAACATATCTCATATATATATCTCTGTTATATATATTTATTATATTTGTATTTTATATATAACAATACATATATAATATATATTATGTGTGTGTTATATATCTTTGTTATATTTATGTTATATATATATATATAAAACATATATTATATGTGTGTATGTTCTCTGCTCATACATGTATCTAACTTTCTTTGTCAATATTAAGGTAAACATGAGTTTGCATTGGTATCTTTCAACTCTAGTTCACTTCCATATGGATCATTCTAGCACCCTCTTAATCCAACAATGAGAAACCAGGCTCCCACTATCACCCATTTACTCTATTGTTCAAGTCCAGAATACATACGCATACTGATTTCAGAAGTATTAACATATATTGCTATGGAAACACACAACTTTACCAACCAAAATAACATTCTTACACATAGTTTCCTTTTCATAGTTCCTTAGTTATTTCTGGTATATAAGAAAGTGATTGATTCTTTGTAAATTAACTTGTACCATCCACTCATTTTCAAAATTATCTGAGTGAACCACTTATTCCATCACCTCCACCAGTGAGGCTGTCTCTTATATATTTATCATATGCCCTTTTCACATTCTGTTTTCCATCCTTTGATCACTGAAACTCCTAAATTAATTGTTAAAATTTATATACATTTAAGTTTACTCTTTGTGCAGTAAATTTTTATGAGTTTTGATAAATCTGTAGTGATATGCATCCACCATTAGAGTATCATACATAATAGCTTCACTGTCTTATAAACTGTCTTGTGTTTTGCCTGATGCCTCCCCCATGCTGAACTCCTAGCAAGCACTATTTTTTTTTACTATCTCTATGTCTTTCACTTTAAAAGATGATATATATTGAAATAATGCAGTATATAATTCATCCAGACTGGATTCTTTCATTTAACAATATACATTTATAGTTTTTATGTCTTTCATGTTTTGATAACTTATTTATATTTTTTTCCCTGAATAATGTTCCTATGAATGGATATATCACATACTCTCTACACATTCATCTCTTTTTTTTTTTTAAAGATTTTTTATTTATTTGACAGACAGAGATCACAAGTAGGCAGAGAGAGAGGGGGAAGCAGTCTCCCCACTGAGCAGAGAGCCCGATGCGGGACTCGATCCCAAGACCCTGGGATCCTGACCCGAGCCGAAGGCACAGGCTTTAAACCCACTGAGCCACCCAGGCGCCCCTACACATTCATCTCTTGAAGGACATATAAGTTGCTTCTGGTTTGAACAATTATGAATAAATCTAGCAAGATTACAGAATTTTGTATGACTGTAAGTCTTTAGATCAACAGAGTAAATAGGAGTCCAATTATTGCATTGTATGTTTAGACCATGATTAACATTGTGATAAGCTGTAAAATTGTCATCCACAATGACTGTGGTGATCTGAATGCACACTATTGATTAATGAAAATTTCCATTGCTCTGCACCACATCATCATTTGGTATTTAGATCAGTGTTTCAGATTTTTATCATTCTAATAGGTGTGTAGTCATATATCACTGTAGTTTTAATTTGAAATCCTTGTTGACAAATGAAATTAAGCACTTTATATTTTCATTTGCCATCTGTACTTCTTTGAAAAAATTTTCAGCTCCTTTGATCATTTTAATTGACTTATTTATTTCTTATTGTTGAGTTTTAATAGTTTTTGCATATTTTTGATATGAGGCTTTCAATAAATATGTGTTTTGCAAATTTTTTTTTCAGTGTGTAGCTTTTCATTTTCTTAACAATGTCTTTTACAGAGAATAAATGTTTAATTTTGAAAGTCCAAATGATCAGTTTTCTCTTTCTTGGATCATAATTTTGATGTATTTAAAAGCTCACTACTAAATTTTTGGTAACAAATTATTTTACTGTATTTTCATCTAGAAGCTGTATAGTCTTGTATTTTACATTTAAGTCTATGATTCATCTTGACCTAATTTTTGTGAAAGGTATTAGACCCAGGTTTTATATTTTTTTGCAAATAAACACAATTTTCTAGCCCTGTTTATCTGAAAAGAAAAACTGTCTTTCTCTATTGAATTGAAATCCTTTGTCAAAAATCAGTTTATGGTATTTACGTGGATCTATTCATGGGCTTTCTCTTCTGGTTCATTGATCTATGTGTTTATTCTTTTGAATGTCATTATTAGGATAGCCTTATCAGTAGTAAGTTTTGAAATAGGGTAGTTTGAGTCCTCTAACTTTGTTGTTCTTCTTCAATACTTTGTTTTTCTTCTTCAGTCTTGTCTGGGCTTTTCTTGGTTTTTTTGATTCTCCATTTTAAAGAATCAGTTTGTCAGGATCTATAAAATATTTTTCTTAGACACCAATTTTGATTGACTTGACACAATTTGTCAAATCTGGAAGATGAATACTGGAAAAGCTGAAATCTCAGTACTATTGAATCTCCAAATCATGAATATGGAATATGATTTTATTTAATTTTCTTTTATTTTTGTCAGTGTTTTATATTTTTTCTATATAGGCTTTCTACATGTTTGTTTTTTATACTAACATATTTAATTTATGTGTTATTTAAATTTTATTATATATTTAATTTTAAATTCCAATGATTAGTTTCTCGGTGTATAAGAAAGTAATTGAATTTCAAAATATTAACCTTGTATGATGCAATTGTGCTAACTTATTAGTTTGCAGGAGTTTTTATTCAGTTCTTTGGGATTTTCTAGATAGTCAGTCATGCAATCTGCAAATAGAAGTGATTAATTTCTTCCTTTCTAATCTATATAATGTATTTCTTTTCTTCTCTAAGTAGCAATTCAGTACCATATTGAAGAAGAACGGTGGCAGAGAACATCCTTTGTTCCCAGTTTTAGGGTTAAAGCACACAGGTTTTTTGCCATTCTGTTTGATGTTTGTTAGAGGTTTTGTGTAGCCATTCTTTGTCAAATTTAGGATGTTTCCCTCTATTCTTTTTTGCTAAGAGTTTTTTAATGATGAAAGAATTTTGTCAAATTTTCTATCAATATTTATGAGGATTTTTCCTTTATTTTATTGATTCTATAGATTATATTGTTTTATTTTCTAATGTTGAACCAAATTTGCACACCTGAAGTAAATTCGACATGATTATGGTGTATTCTATTTTATACATTATTTATTATTTTATATTTTATGCAAAATTAAGATCGATTTGCTAATAATCTGTTTAGGATTTGTATCTATATTCTTAAGACATAATAAACTGTTATTTTTCTTTCTTTTAATGTTTTCTTTTATTGGTTTTGGCATTAGGGCAATTTTGTACATCTACAATGAGTTAGGAAGTTTTCCTATGCTTCTATATTTAGGAAGATATTGCAGAGAACTGGCAAAATTTCTTCTTTAATATTTCATGCAATTTACATGCAAACCTTTTTTTTTTGGTGGTTTCTTTTTAAAGGGTTATTTTTTATTAATTTATTTTTTATTTATTTTCAGCATAACAGTATTCATTATTTTTGCACCACACCCAGTGCTCCATGCAATCCATGCCCTCTATAATACCCACCACCTGGTACCACAATCTCCCACCTCCAGCCACTTCAAAATGCTCAGATTGTTTTTCAGAGTCCATAATCTCTCATGGTTTACCTCCCCTTCCAATTTCCCCCAACTCCCTTCTCCTCTCTAACCCCCATGTCCTCCATGCTATTTGTTATGCTCCACAAATAAGTGAAACCATATGATAATTGACTCTCTCTGCTTGACAGATTTCACTCAGCATAATCTCTTCCAGTCCCTTCCATGTTGCGACAAAAGTTGGGTATTCATCCTTTCCGATGGAGGCATAATACTCCATAGTGTATATGGACCACATCTTCCTTATCCATTGTCCGTTGAAGGGCATCTTGGTTCTTTCCACAGTTTGGCGACCGTGGCAATTGCTGCTATAAACATTGGGGTACAGATGGCCCTTCTTTTCACGACATCTGTATCTTTGGGGTAAATACCTAGTAGCGCAATTGCAGGGTCATAGGGAAGCTATTTTTAATTTCTTGAGGAATCTCCACACTGTTCTCCAAAGAGGCTACACCAACTTGCATTCCCACCAACAGTGTAAGAGGGTTCCCCTTTCTCCACATTTCCTCCAACACATGTTGTTCCCTGTCTTGCTAATTTTGACCATTCTAACTGGTGTAAGGTCATGTGGTCATGTAAGGTCATGTAAGGTCAATGTGGTTTTAATTTGAATTTCCCTGAGGGCTAGTGATGATGAACATTTTTTCATGAGTCTGATAGCCACTTGTATGTCTTCATGGGAGAAGTGTCTGTTCAAATCTTCTGCCCATTTTTTGATATGATTATCTGTTTGGTGTGTGTTGAGTTTGAGGAGTTCTTTATAGATCCTGGATATCAACCTTTTGTCTGTACTGTCATTTGCAAATATCTTCTCCCATTCCGTGGGTGGTCTCTTTGTTTTCTTGATTGCTTCTTTGGCTGTGCAGAAGCTTTTAATTTTGATGAAGTCCCAAAAGTTTATTTTGGCTTTTGTTTCCTTTTTCTTTGGAGACATATCTTGAAAGAAGTTGCTGTGGCTGATATGGAAGAGATTACTGCCTATGTTCTCCTCTAGGATTCCGATGGATTCTTGTCTCACGTTGAGATGATAAACTCCATTTTGAGTTTATCTTTGTGTACAGTGTAAGAGAATGGTCGAGTTTCATTCTTCTACATATAGCTGCCCAGTTTTCCAAGCACCATTTATGTAAGAGACTGTCTTTTTTCCACTGTATATTTTTTCCTGTTTTGTCGAAGATTATTTGCCCATAGAGTTGAGGGTCCATATCTGGGCTCTCTACTCTGTTCCACTGGTCCATGTGTCTGTTTTTATGCCAGTACCATGCTCTCTTGGTGATCACAGCTTTGTATTAAAGCTTGAAATCAGGTAACGTGATGTCTCCAGTTTTATTTTTGTTTTTCAACATTTCCTTAGAGTTTCGGGGTCTCTTCTGATTCCATACAAATTTTTGAATTATTTGCTCCAGCTTTTTGAAGAATACCAGTGGAATTTTGATCGGAATGGCATTAAAAGTATAGATTGCTCTAGGCAGTATAGACATTTTAACAATGTTTATTCTTCCAATCCAAGAGCATGGAATGGTCTTCCATCTTTTTGTGTCTTCAATTTCTTTCATGAGTGTTCTGTAGTTCCTCGAGTACAGGTCCTTTACCTCTTTGGTTAGGTTTATTCCCAAGTATTTTATGGTTCTTGGTGCTATAGTAAATGGAATAGAGCCTCTAATTTCCCTTTCTGTAATTTCTTTATTATTGTATAAGAATGTCACTGATTTCTGTACATTGGCTTTGTATCCTGCCACATTGCTGAATTGTTGTATGAGTTCTAGTAGTTTGGGGGTGGAGTCTTTTGGGTTTTTCATATAAAGAATCATGTCATCTGTAAAGAGACAGAGTTTGACTTCTTCATTACCAATTTGGATACTTTTTATTTCCCTTTGTTGTCTGATTGCTGTTGCTAGGACTTCTAATACTGTGTTGAACAAGAGGGGTGAGAGTGGGCATCCTTGTCATGTTCCTGATCTCAACAGGAAGATACAAGCTTTTTCCCATTGAAGATGATATTTGCTGTGGGTCCTTCATAGATAGGTTTGATGATGTTCAGGAATGTTCCCTCTATCCCTATACTTTGAAGTGCTTTAATCAGGAACAGATGCTGGATTTTGTCAAATGCTTTTTCTGCATCAATTAAGAGCACCATGTGGTTCTTCTCTCTTCTCTTATTAATTTGTTCTATCACATTGATTGATTTGCGAATGTTGAACCATCCTTGTAGCCCAGAGATGAATCCCACCTGGTCATGGTGGAAAATCTTTTTAATGTGCTGTTGGATCCTGTTTTCTAGGATCTTGTTGAGAATCTTAGCATCCATATTCATCAGTGATATTGGTCTGAAATTCTCCTTTTTGTAGGGTCTTTACCTGGTTTGGGGATCAGGGTAATGCTGGCTTCATAGAAAGAGTCTGGAAGTTTTCCTTCTGCTTCAATTTTTTGAAACAGCTTCAGGAGAATAGGTGTTATTTCTTCCTTGAAAGTTTGGTAGAATTCCCCAGGGAATCCATCAGGTCCTAAGCTCTTGTTTCTTGGGAGGTTTTTGATCACTGCTTCAATCTTGTTACTAGATATTGGTCTATTCAGGTTGTCAATTTCTTCCTGATTCATTTTTCAGAGTTTATAGTTTTCCAGGAATGCATCCATTTCATCTAAGTTGCTTAGCTTATTGGCATATAACTGTTGATAATAACTTCTGATGATTGTTTCTACTTGGTGTTCGTTCTGATATCTCCCTTTTCATTCATAATTTTATGAATTTGAGCTTTCTCTCTTTTCTTTTGGATTAGTGTCGCCAGTGGTTTATCGATCTTATTGATTCTTTCAAAAAAACCAGCTTCTAGTTTCATTGATACATTCTACTGTATCTCTGGTTCTATCTCATCGATCTCAGCTCTAATCTTGATGATTTCCCTTCTTATGTGTGGAGTTGGTTTGATTTGTTGTTGATTCTCCAGTTCTTTAAGGTGTAGAGACAGCTGCTGTGTTCTGTATTTTTCAACTTTTTTGAGGGAGGCTTGGATGGCTATGTATTTCCCCCTTAGGACCGCCTTTGCTGTATCCCATAGGTTTTGGATCGCAGTGTCTTCATTGTCGTTGGTTTCCATGAATTGTTTCAGTTCTTCCTTGATCTCCTAGTTGATCCAAGCATTCTTAAGCAAGGTGTTCTTTAGCTTCCAGGTGTTTGAGTTTCTTCTGAACTTTTCCTTGTGATTGAGCTCCAGTTTCAAAGCATTGTGATCTGAGAATGTGCAGGAAATAATCTCAGTCTTTTGTATCGGTTGAGTCCTGATTTGTGACCCAGTATGTGGTCTATTCTTGAGAAGGTTCCATGTGCACTTGAGAAGAATGAGTATTCTGTTGTTTTAGGGTGAAATGTTCTGTATATATCTATGAGGTTCATCTGGTCCAATGTGTCATTCAATGCTCTTGTTTCTTTATTGATTTTTTGCTTCAATGATCTGTCTATTTCTGAGAGAGGCATGTTAAGATCTCCAATGATTAGTGTATTCATATCAATAAGACTCTTTATCTTGATTAACAGTTTTCTCATGTAATTGGCTGCTTCCATATTGGGGGCATAGATATTTACAATTGTTAGATCATCTTGGTGGATAGTCCCTTTAAGAATGACGTATTGTCCTTCTGTATCTCCGACTACAGTCTTTAGTTTAAAATCTAATTTGTCTGATATGAGAATCGCTACGCCAGCCTTTTTTTGAGGCCCATTGGCATGAAAGATGGTTCTCCATCCCTTCACTTTCAGTCTGGGTGTATCTTTAGGTTCAAAATGGGTCTCTTGTAGACAACATATGGATGGGTCCTGTCGTTTTATCCAGTCTGCTTCCCTGTGCCATTTTATGGGCACATTTAGGCCATTCACAATGAGGGTGATTATTGATAGATACGTTTTTATTGACATCGTGTTACCTTTGAAGTCTTTCTTTCTGTAGATTGTCTCTATATTTCTGTTCAATGCTATTCCTGGGCTTTTCCCTCATTTAAAGAAGGCCACTTAATATTTCCTGCAGTATTGGCTTGGTGGTTGCATAGTCTTTTAAGCCTTGCCGGTACTAGAAACTCTTTATCTCTCCAGCCATTTTGAATGTCAGTCTTGCTGGATAAAGTATTCTTGGCTGCATGTTCTTCTCATTCAGTGCCCTTAATATATTTTGCCAGCCCTCTGGCTTGCCAGGTCTCTGTGGACAGGACTGATGTTATTCTGATGGGCTTTCCTCCGTACGTAAGGATCTTCTTTGTCCTAGCTGCTTTCAAGAGGTTCTGCCTACAACTATAATTCTTCATTCTTACTATTAGGTGTCTCGAGGACTTTCAAGAATCTGTAATCTAGGGGGAAACCTTTCGGCCTCTAGTACATGAACGCTGGTTCCATTCATGAGATTTGGAAAATTTTCATGAAGAACTTGTTCCACAAGATCTTCTAGACTTCTTTCTTTCTCCTCCCCTTCAGGGATTCTAATAATTCTGACGTTGGGATGTTTCATGGCATCATTTATTTCCCTGATTCTGTTTTCGTGGCTTCTACTCTGTTTGTTCCAGGCTTCCTCCTGATCCTTTCTCTCTATCTGTTTGTTCTCCAGATCACTAATTCTATCTTCTGTCTCAGTTACCTTAGCATTGAGAGAATTTAGATTAGATTGGAACTCATTGAGAGCATTGTGAAGCTCATCCCTGATAGCTTTCAGCTCTTCCCTAATATTGAAAACATGATCTCTGGTCATTTTCATTTCAGCCCTAATCAATTTCATTTGGTCACCCATGGCTTTCTCCAACCTAGTTATTGCTTGGTTAATTGTTAGCCAGAATTCTCTTTCCGACATTTTGTCTACGTTGATAGGCATTAGCTCTGTTGCAGAAGGTCCATCCTCTGTATTTTTCTTCTGTTGGGTATTCCTCCTCCTAGTCATTTTGGTGAGAGATGGATGAACGGGTGTAGCTGGGTGTATCGACTGTGGTGCAAAGTGCACCCTGGGATGCTTCTGAGCAATCAGG
Organism: Mustela erminea; assembly: GCF_009829155.1. Classification (NCBI taxonomy): domain Eukaryota; kingdom Metazoa; phylum Chordata; class Mammalia; order Carnivora; family Mustelidae; genus Mustela; species Mustela erminea. The sequence goes on from NC_045629.1 coordinate 4,771,886, forward strand.
GTTCCCCACCCAAATGATAGGAAAAAGAAAAAGAAAAGAAAAAAAGAGAGAGGGAGAGAGACAGGAAAGAAACGTGAGATAAAAGAGAAGGTTTAGCCCAAATGGACCCCAAAGTAAGATTTATGAAGTATCAGACAGACACAGACAAACAAAAAGACTGATAAAAGTATATGACAAGAAAAAATATATATATTTGCATATATATATATTCAAATAAAGGAAGAACCTCATCAAAAAGAACCCCGAGTGTAAGATTTATATACTATCAAGACAAACACAAAACCACAGAAATACTGGTGGAAGAAAAAGATGATAGAGTGGTTGTAAATTTTCAGTGTGGGTGAGGAAGGTTTTTTTGATTCTTCCTGGATGTATCTTGATATCTTTGTTAAAGGACTCAACTTTCCTAAGATAAGGGAGGATTAGGAATTTGTTTACCTATAGGGGTGGCATTGATTGGGGAAAGGGGATTACCTTGAAGTTTAACTCTATATGAACATTAGAAAATAAAAATTAAAAAAAGGAATAAACTAGACTAAACTAAACTAAAATTAAAAAAAAAGAAATTTAAAAAATAGAAATGCAAAAGGAAAACACAAGTGTATGTATCAAAAAGTTCAGGTTAGAAGGTTATTATGGAATTTGATGTACTGGACATCTCACTGTGACCGTAAATAGGTTACAAAATTATCTATATAATAATAAAAAATTAACTATATAGAAAAATGAGCCAGAATAGTGGGATCGAATTAATAATAAAAATTGTCCTATGAAGTAGTGGTGGTTGTTCTCTTGTCGTCTTTTTTTTTTTTTTTTCCTTTCCTGATTGGTTTTCTCAGGGAGGGGCCTGCCACTTGGTTTTCAGTCAATGATGTTCTCTCAATTAAGTCCTCCCGCCCCCCCCAAGGGGGTGGGCTCTGAGGAAACTATTTTTTTAGGCTTTTGTTCTCTGGAGGTTTTTATATTTGTTCACTTTTTTTTTTCTCTCTCGCCTTGACCGCTTGATGGTTTTTGTATGTTTAGAGGAAAGCAAACTGCACCCTGACCTCCCTCTCAGAGAGAAGCCTCGGTCTGGCTGCAGAGCGCAATAAATCCCCCCTTGGCCGCTGGCAGAGCAGGTTCCCAGTCGCGGTCCCTGGGGACTCAGGATTTTTTGCTTGTACCCAAAAACCATGGCCCCGGCGGCTGTCTGGGCAGCTCCAGACTGCCAGAGAAGTTCCAAGCAGCAATCACACACTGAGATTTTCCCGCTGGCCCCAGGCTGGGAGTGCCTGGTCTTTTGGGTCCAAGAGCACCCAGCTGGCGTTTTTTGTGCACCTCTCTCAGGGGAGGGCACGGGGCATGACTCGGACTCTGATGGCATGGCAGGGCACTCACGTGGGGACTGCAAAAAGGCTGTGCTTCTGTTGGTTGGTGAGGCTCCCAGCCCCTCAAGGGAGCCAGGCGCCATGTACTCTCAGGCGCGCTGGTGGGTCAGGGACCGAGACCTGGTTTCTCTGCAGTACTCTCTCTGGCTCTGCACCAGGGGTGGCTGTCCTGGGTCTGGGGACTTAAACCCCGACCCTAACACCCCGATTCCCGCAATTTCCCCTGGTGATCCTTTGCTCCTTTTGAGTGCTTTCTACCAGATTCCCGAGTTAATGCTGGTCCCCAGGCGCAGGGCACTCTCGTATTGGGATATTACTTTCCAACGGGTCTCCTCTGGTGGCTCCCTCTCCCCTTTTGTTTATCTTCTGATCTCAGTTCAACTTTCTTCCCACTCCACTTTACCTGCCCACTGGCGTCTTCTGCTCTAGTAGAGATCCAGATGTGTATAATTCTGATCTCAGGCTGATTTCGTGGGTGATTGGAGTTCTTTGGAAGGTAATCAGCTCACTTTAGGGTACGGATTGAAAGGTTGCCTCCTCCTACTTCCCCGCCATCTTGTCTCCCCTCCTTTTTAGAGGGTTATTAATCATTGAGTCAAATACTTAAATACACATTGGGCTAGTCAGGTTATCTCCTTGTATGAGCTATGGTAATTGACTTCTTTCAAAAAATTTGCATACTTCATCTGGTTATCAGTTTTATTGCCATAGAGTTGCTCATATTTTTCCTTGTTCATCCATTAGTGTTGATCACTACATTTCTTATATTGATAGTTTGCTTGTTTTCTCTACTTGCTGGCTTGCTTATTTGTTTCTTTATGCTCTTGTTTTGCCTGGCAAGAAGGTATCATTTTTATTGATCTTTTCAAAACTAGATTTTTCTTGTTTCATTGACTAGTATCACTATCCTGTTTAAAATTTCATTGGCTATTAGTCAAATTTTTATTATTTCTCTTTTGTGCTTTCTGAAACTTAAATTGCACTTCTTTCTCTTGATTGCAAAGTGATAACATAGATTATTGATTCTAGCGTTTTCCTCTTTTTAAAATATACCTTGAACATTATATCAAAAACTAATTATGTACTATATGTTGGCTAATTGATTTTGTTAAAAAATAAAATATACCTTGAATACTATAAATTTCTTTGTAAGGACTGCTTTCCCTGTCTTCCACACATTTTGATAAAATAGATTTTTTATTTTTTAAGCTCAAAATATTTTCAAATTTCTCTGGATATTTCTTCATTGACCCATATGTTACTTAAAAATAAACTGTTCGATATCCAAATATTTGGGAATTTTCTAGAAATTTCTGTTATTATTTTCCAGTTCAGTTTCATTTTTTGCCTGAGAATATACTTTGTACATTTTCTATTCTCTTAAGTTTTTCATTTACTCTGTTAATGAGGCTATTACATTGATTGATTTTCATATGTTAAACCACCTTGCATTTCAAGAATAAATCTCACTTGAAAAGAAAAAAAATCTCACTTGGTCATAAAAGGAGATAATCTTCTGAAGGAGTTTTAAATTGTTTGTTAGAATTTTGTTGAGGATTTTTATATCAAAACTCCTAGTGATATTGGCCTCAAGTTTTCTTATAATGTTTTTATCTGACTTTGTTATCAGGGTAACTGTCTTCATAGAGTGAAGTATGAAATACCCTCTTCTCTTCGATTTTTTGAAAGAGTTTGGAGAAAATTATGTTGATTCAATTCTATTAAATTTTTAATGGGGGTGTTTTATTGGTCCAGATTGTGGCCTATCTTGATAAATGTTCCATGCAAATGTGAGAACAATGTGCATTCTTCAGTTGTTAATGTATTCTATAAATGTCAATTAGAGCAACTCAATTGATAGTGCTGACCAGCTTAATATATATATATATATTTTTTTTTTTTTTGCTTTTATAATTTTTTTATTATTCTACCATTTTTATTGCTTTCTGCATGCCTCATTTTTCAATTACTGATGAAATATGTTGACTTCCTCATATATAACAGTGGACGAGTCTATTACTCCTATCAGTTCTATCAGTTTTTGCCTCACATATCTTGATGTTCTTTTGCTTGGTGTACGTACATTTAGGGTTTGTCCATTCTCTTAGGAAATTGACCCCTTAATAATTGTATAGTGCTCCTCTTCCCTGATAGTTGCCTTGGTTTGAAGTCTGCCTTGTCTAAAATTAATATAGTTATTCAAACTTTCCTGTGATATTTCTCAACCTCTTTACTGCTAACCTACCTCTATTTTACAAGTGAATTTCTTCTTTACAATACATAGTTGATTCTTCTTTTTTCTAAATAAATACTAATAATCTATGCATCTTTTTTTTTTTTTTTTTTTTTTTTTTTTTTTTTTTTTTTTTTTTTTTTAAATATTTTATTTATTTATTTGACAGACAGAGATCACAAGTAGGCAGAGAAGCAGGCAGAGAGAGAGGAGGAAGCAGGCTCCCCGCTGAGCAGAGAGCCCAATGCGGGGCTCGATCCCAGGACCCTGGGATCATGACCCGAGCCGAAGGCAGAGGCTTTAACCCACTGAGCCACCCAGGTGCCCCTAATCTATGCATCTTAATTGATATATTTAAACAACATTTGAAATGATTATATATTTGAATTTCTTTTTAGCTGTTGATAACTCTCCTCCATACATTGTTAAAGGTTTCCTTTTCTTACTTCTATTTTTTTAATTGAAGTATAATTAATATATATGTTATATTAGTTTTAGGTGTACAATGTAATGACTCAAAAATTCTATATGTTATTCAGTGTTCACCATAATACCTATAATCACCTTTGGTTACCAAGCAACATTACTACAGTGTTCTTGATTGTATTCCCTATGCTGTGTTTTTCATCTCCATTACTTATTTATTTTGTAACTGAAAGTTTGTATCTCTTAATTCCCTCTACCTATTTCACCCATTCTCCCACTGACCTCCCCTTGAATAATCACCATTTATTTCTCTGAATTTATGAGTGTATTTTCCCATTTGTCTTTTTGTTTTTTAATCTTTGTTCATTTGTGTTGTTTCTTAAATTTTGGACATGACTGAAATCATTTGGTATTTTTCTTCTTCTGTCTGACTTATTTCACTTAGTTTTAAACCCTCTAGATCTATCCATATTATTGCAAATGGTCAAATATCATTTTAAATACTGAATAATATATCTCTGCATATATACACCACTTCTTATCCATTTATCTACGGATGGACACTTGGGTTGCTCCTATATCTTGGTTAATGTAAATAATGCTTCAATAAATACATGGGTGTTAGCCATTTGTATGTCTTCTTTGGAGAAGTGTCTGTTCATGTCTTCTGCCCATTTTTTGACATGATTATCTATTTTTCAAGGGCTGATTTTGAGGTGTTCTTTATAAATCTTGGATATCAGCCCTTTGTCTGTATTGTCATTTGTGAATATCTTCTCCCATTCCGTGGGTTACCTTTGTTTTATTAACTGTTTCCTTTGCTGTGTGGAAGAGGCTTTTGATCTTGATGAAGTCCCAAAAGTTCAGTTTCACTTTTGTTTTCTTTGCCTTTGGAGCTTCAAATCAAAACCACATTGAGATACCACCTTACACCAGTTAGAAAGGCCAAAATTAATGAGACAGTAAACAACAAGTGTTGGAGAGGTTGTGGAGAAAGGGGAACAATCTTACACTGTTGGTAAGAATGCAAGTTGGTGCAGCTACTTTGGAAAACAGTGTGGAGATTCCTTAAGAAATTAAAACTAGAGCTACCTTATGATCCTGCAATTGCACTACTGGGTATTAACCCCAAAGATACAGATGTAGTGAAAAAAAGAGTCATCTGTACCCCAATGTTCATAGCAACAATGGCTATAGTCACCAAACTGTGGAAAGAGCCAAGATGCCTTTCAACAGATGAATGAATAAAGAAGATATGGTCCATATATATATAATGGGATATTATGCCTCCATAAGAAAGGATGAATACCCAAAATAAATGTATATTGTTAACAACTATTTTGTATTAACATGGACAGGTCTGGAGGAGATTATGCTGAGTGAAATAAGTCAAGCAGAGAGAGTCAATTATCTTATGGTTTCACTTGTGGAGCATAAGGAATAACATGGAGGGCATTAGGAGAAGGAAAGGAAAAATGAATGGGGGGAAATTAGAAGGGGAGACAGATCATGAGAGACTGTGGATTCTGAGAAACAAAATGAGGGTTTTGGAGGGGAGGGGGATGAGGGGTTGGGTGAGCCTCATAGTGGGTATTAAGGAGGGCATGTATTACATAGTGTACTGGGTATGGTGCATAAACAATGAATCTTGGAACACTGAAAAAATAAAATAAAATTTTAAATAAAAAATAAATAAATGCACACAGCATGAATAAACAGTGGGAAAAAGATAGGTTTTTTGTTTGTTTTTGTTTGTCTGTTTTTCAAAAAAATGGTGCTAAGGAAACTGGACTGCTTCATGCAAAAGAATGAAATTGAATCACTCTCTCATACCATACACAAAAATGAATTCAAAATGGATTAAAGACCTAAATTAGAGACCTGAAACCATAAAGCTCCTAGAAGAAAACAGGCAGTAACTTTTTTAAAGATTTTTACTTATTTATTTGACAGAGAGAGACACAACGAGAGAGGGAACACAAGCAAGGGGAGTGAGAGAGGCAGAAGCAGGCTTCCTACTGAGCAGGGAGCCCCATGTAGGGCTCAATCCCAGAACCTTGGGATCATACCCTGAGATGAAGACAGACACTTAAGGACTGAGCCACCCAGGCGCCCCAGGCAGTAATTTCTTAAGAATTACCTGTACAAACATTTTTCTAGATATGTCTCCTCAGGCAAGAGTTACAAAAATAGGGGTGCCTGGGTGGCTCAGTGGGTTAAAGCCTCTGCTTTCCAGTCAGGTCGTGATCCCAGGGTCCTGGGATTCAGCCCCACATCGGGCTCTCTGCTTGGCTGGGAGCCTGCTTCCCTTACTCTCTCTGCTTGTCTCTCTGCCTACTTGTGATCTCTGTCTGTCAAATAAATAAGTAAAATTTTAAAAATAAATAAATAAACTACTGGGACTACACAAAACAACAACAACAACAACCTTTTGCACAATGAAGGAAACCATCAACAGAATGAAAAGGCAATCTACTAAACGTGAGATGATATTTGTAAATTATATATCTGATGGGGGGTTAATATTCAAAATATGTAAAGAACTTATACAACTCAACATCCAAAAAACACAAATAATGCAATTAAAAGTGAGCAGAAAGCATGAATAGATGTTTTTCCAAAGAAAACACACAAATGGCCAACAGATAAATGAAAAAAAAAAAAGAAGTTCAACATAATTAATCATCAAGTAAATGCAAGTCAATAAAACAATGAATTATCACCTCATACCTCTCAGAAAGGCTAAAATCAAAATACAAGAAAAAAAAGTGTTAGAGAAGATATGGAGAAAAAAGAACCTTTGTGCACTATTGGTAGGAATGTAAGTTGGTGCACCCACTATAGAAGACAGTATGGAGGTTCCTCAAAAAATTAAAAAGAAAATGCCATATGATCAAGTAATTCTACTACTGGATATTTATCCAAACAAAATGAAAACACTAATTCAAAAACTACATGGCTTCTATGGTCTTCTTTGAATATTTTTATGATTCCATTTTATGTCCTCTTTCAACATATCAATTGTACTTCTTTCAATTTTTTTTCTTGAAATGCTCTTCTTAAATTTTACAACATTGATTTTTAACTAATATAAATTAGCTTTTAAATAACATTATACTGCTTCATGTTACTATAACTTAGGGAATTCCCAAGACACCCTTCATATCCCTTGGTACCTTGTTATCATTCATTTAATTCACCTTAAATGTTGTGATCATCTTATACTTTATCTTTATTAACATGTGAACTGTTATCTTTTAGAGCTACTAATATTATAAAATATATTATTTTATTAGCAGCAATTCTTTCTCTGTTGTTGTTCTTCTTTTTGTTGTGTTGGTCTAAAATTCTGACCTCAGATACATTCTTTCTTCCTGAAAATTATCTTTTAACATGTCTTGCAAGGCAGGTCTGTAGACAATGAATTCTCTCAGTTTGTATCTGTCTGAGCAAGTTTTTATTTCTCATTTAATTTTGAAGGTCAATTAGAGTGCATAAATTACTTTAAAAGAACAGAGGGTTTTTTCCCAACACTTAAATGTTTTAATTTATTTCTTCTTGCTTACAAGGTTTATAATGAGAAATCTAATGTAATTTCTATCCTTGTTCCTCTATAGGTAAATGTTTTTTTCCTTCAGTCATTTCAAAAATATTTCTTTGTCTTTTGTTTGCTATAATTTGAATAAGATATGTTGAAGTTTTTTGGTTTTAGCTTTTGTATTTTTTTTCCCCCTTGCTTAGTGTTCAGTGAGCTTCCTGGTTCTGTGATTTTAGTGTCTGTCATTAGTTCAAGAATATTCTCAGTGGGATGGATGAGAAAGGTGATGGTAGAGTAGAAGGACCCCAGGCTAGTCTCATCCCACAAACACCACTAGACATTTATCAGATCATCCTAAATACCCCAGAAATCAACTTGAAGATTGACAGAACAAACTCCACAATGAACAGGAGAGAAAAAGCCACATCAAAGAAGGTAGGATGAGTGAAAACATAGTTTAGGGGAGAAACAGATCATGAGTGCTGCAGAGGGGAAGGAGTGCCGCAATGGGGAAGGAATCTTGGTCACAGAGAAAGGTGAGAGAGAGTAGCACACAGGGGAATATAAAAAAAAGAATATTCCCCAAAACCATTGGCTGGGAAAACAAAAGGGGCTGATTTCCATGAGTTCTTGCAATGAGTGGGACTTAAAACCTGGAGTTTTAAGGGTTTGTGGACTTGGCAGAGATAGAGCCTTGAGGGTACTTCCATACTTTGGGGAAGAACCCATGCAAATAGCCCAGAAACAGACAGTATGGAAATGCAATCTGAAAAATGCCTGTACACAAGCAGGGAGATTATTTGCTTTTTAGAGTGCTTCTCTGAAAGGCAAGATTCACAGGGACTCCTCTCCAGGGACAAACAAGTTCATTGGTGCAATTTCCCTTGCTTGCCCCTCAGCACAAACACAGAGTCAACCTGTGGGAAGCTACACAACACCCACACTGGCTGCCTGACCTGCTTACACCAAGTCCCTTCTCAGTCAACCTTGCCTCAGTCCCAGCAATGCAGACCCCTTCCCCAGAAGATCAGCAGAAACTCCTGCCCATACCACATCTCCCCATCACAGAGTTCTGCAAGATTTAATTTCTAATGGTAATAGTTCAAACCTCATTTAACCAGCAGAGCACAACACACCTACTTAAAACTCATTACATTCTGGCCAAGAACGAACACTGCCTATTGCAGGAAAAGAGAGCCTTGGCAGATGATTAGCCTAAAGGTGAGAGCAGCCAAAACACAACAGTAAAGTGTATGTAGCACAATCAGAGACATTCCCTGAAGTGCCAGGCCCTGGGCACTACATGACTTCTTCTTCATAAAATCATTACTCTCAGGAGCAGGAAGCATGACTGACTTTTCTAATACATAGAAGATAGAGACAGACAAACAGCAAGACAGAGGAAACCATCCCAAATGAAAGAACAAGATAAGGCCACAGCCAGAGATCTAAGCAAAACAGGCATAAGTAACATGCCCGATTCAAACTAACAATCATAACGATACTCATTGGGCTTGAGAAAAGAATAGAAGACATCAAGGAGACCACTAGCACAGAGATAAAAGAGTTAAAAATGAATCAATCAGAGTTGAAAAATGCAATAAATGAGATAAGAAACAGGCTTGATGCAATAAACAGCAGACTGGAAGAAATAGAGGAACAAATTAGTGACCTAGAAGACAAAAATTGAAAAATAATGAAGCCGAGGAAAAGAGAGAATTATAGAACACAAGAATCGACTGATGGAACTCAGAGACTCCACCAAACTTCTCTTTCAGAAGAAGAGAAAGGAAACGAGTCAGGAAATTTATATCAAGAAATAATGGCAGAAAACTTTCTTAATCTGAGGAAGGAAACAGACACCCAGATCCAGGAGGTACAGAGAACTCCCATCAAAATCAGGAAGAGCTGGCCAATGCTCAGATTTGCTGTCATTAAATTTACAAAATATAGTGATACATAAAAAATCTGGGGCACCTGTGTGACTCAGTCTAGTATCTGCCTTCAGTTCAGGTCAAGATCCCAGGGTACTGGGGCGCCTGGGTGGCTCAGTGGGTTAAGCCGCTGCCTTCGGCTCAGGTCATGATCCCAGAGTCCTGGGATCGAGTCCCGCATCGGGCTCTCTGCTCAGCAGGGAGGCTGCTTCCCTCTCTCTCTCTCTGCCTGCCTCTCTGTCTACTTGTAATCTCTGTCTGTCAAATAAACAAAACAAACAACAACAACAAAAAAATCCCAGGGTACTGGGATCCAGCCCAGCATCAGGCTTCCTGCTCAGTGGGGAGTTTGCTTCTCCTTCTCCTCTGTCCCTTCCCCTGCTCCTGCTCTCTCTCAGACTCTCTCTCTCCCTCTCAACTAAGTAAATAAAATCTTAAATATTAATAATAATAATAATTAGGAGAAGCACATAAAAGAAGTCCTTAACTTACAAAAGACCCATAAGGCTAGCTAGAAATTTTGTAACAGAAACTTGGCAGATCAAAAGACAGTGGCATTATATATTCCAAGTGCCAAAAGAAAAATCTGCAGCCAAAAGTACTCTATTCTGCAAGGCTATTGTTCAGAATAGAAGGAAGATAAAGAACTTCCCAGACAAAAACTCAAGGAAATCATGACTGTTACACCAGCTCTGCAAGAAATATAAAAGGGGAATCTTTGAGTGGAAAGGAAGGAAAAAATGTGACAGAGATAAGAAAAAAAACAGAGAAAATCTCCAGAAACAACTACAAAGCAAGTAATAAAATATCAACAAACACATATCTATCACTGATTACTTTGAATATAAATGGACTAAATGCTCTAAATCAAAAGACATAGGTAGTCAGAACAGTTAAACATAAAAAGACCCATCTATATGTTGCCTATTAGAGACATTTCATTTTTTTTAAGATTTTATTTATTTATTTGAGAAAGAGAAAGAGAGACCACAAGCAGGGGAAGTAGCAGAGGGAGAGGGAGAAGCAGGTTCCCCACTGAGCAGGCAGCCTGATGTGATACTCAGTTCCAGGGCCCTGGATCATGACCTGAGCCAAAGGCGGATATTTAACTGACTGAGCCACCCAAGCACACCAAGAGACATATTTTAGATCTAAAGTTACCTGCAAATTGAATGTGAGGGAGTGGAGAAACATTTATGACACAAATGGATGTCAAAAGAAAACCATAGTAGCACTACTTATACAAACTAGACTTTAAAGAATGTAACCATTGAAGAAAAGCACAATATCATAATAAAGGGGGCAATGCAACCAAAAGATCTGAAAATTTTCAGTATATATAGCACAACATGGGAGCACCCAAATACATAAAACAATAATAAACATAAAGAAACTCATTGATAATAATACAATAATAGTAGGGGATTTTAACACCCCACTTACATCAATTGACAAATCAGGTAAGTAGAAAAATCAACAAGGAAGCAATGGTCTTGAATAACACAGTGGATAATGTGGACTTAACAGATGTGTTCATAACATTCCATCCTAACAGCAAGATACACATTCTTTTCAAGTGTACATGGGACATTCTCCAGAAGAGAACACATATTAGTTGGAAATTAAGCCTCAAGAAATGCAAAAAGATTGAAATTATACCATGCACCTTTCCTGACTACAAAGCTATGAAATTTGATGTCAATCACAAGAAAAAAATTAGAAAAGATCACAAATTCATGGAGGTTAAATAACATGCTACTAAATGGTGAGCAGATTAACCAGGAAATCAAAGAAGAAATAAAAAAAAATACATGGAAACAAATGAAAATGAAGACAAAAACAGTCTAAAATCTTTGAGATGCAGCAAAAACATTCTTAAGAGGGAAAAATATAGCAATATAGGCCTACCTAGATAAGCAATAAAAATATCAGATAAACAACCTAGCCTTACACTTAGGGAACAGCAAACAAAGCCTAAAGGCAGCAGAAGGAAGGACATACAAAGATTAGAACAGAAATAGATGATATAAAAATGAAGAAAAAAAAACAATAGAACAGGTTAATGAAATCATGGGCTGTTTTTTTTGTTTTTGTTTTTGTTTTGTTTCTTTGAAAAAAAAAACGATAGACTTAATCAAAAAAGAAAGAAAGAAAGAAAGAAAGAAAAGAAAGGAAAAAGGATCCAAATGATAAAATCACACATGAAAGAAGATAAATAATAATGAACACCACTGAAATACAAGCAATTGTAAGAGAATATTACTAAAACCTATATGTCAATAAATTGAACAACTTGGAAGAGATAGCTAAATTCCTAAAACCATATAAACTGCCAAAACTGAAATACAAAGAAATAGAAAACTTGGACAAACCAATAACCAGCAAAGAAAATGAACCAATAATCTGAAAACTCCCAACAAATAAAGTCTAGGTATAGATGGCTTCAGAAGAGAGTTCTACCAAACATTTAAAGAATTCTTCTGAAACTATTACAAAAAATAGAAATGGAAGAGAACTTCCAAACTCATTCTGTGAGTCCAGCATTATCCTGATATGAAAATCAGATAAGGACTATACTAAAAAAAAGAACTAGAGGCCAATATCCCTGATGAACATGGATGCAAAATACAAGCAAACTGAATCCAACACCACATTAGAAGAATCATACACTATGATCAAGTGGGATTTATTCCCAAGTTGCAACAGTTGTTCAATATTTGCATATCAATCAAAATACCTCAGCATCATAAAGGTCATATAATATAACCCAGAGCTAATATCCTCAGTGGGGAAAAACTGCAAGATTTTCCTCTATGGTCAGGAATAAGACAGATGTCCACTCTCACCACTGCTATTTAATATAGTACTGGTTGTCCTAACCACAGCAGAGAACAAAAGAAATGAAAGGCCACCAAGTCAACAAAGAAGAAGCAAAACTTTCACTATCTGCAGATGACATGATTTCTATATAGAAAATCCAAAGTACTACACCAAGAAACTGCTAGAATTGATATTCAGTAAAGTCACAGGACAGAAAATCAACCTACAAAAATCTGTTGCATTTCTATACACTAATGATGAAGCAGTAGAAGAGAAAATAAGGAACCAATCCCATTTATGACTGCTCCAAAGCAATAGGATACCTAAGAATAAACACAACCAAAGAGGTGAAAGACCTATACTCTGAAAACTATAAAACACTGATGAAAAGAATGGTAGATGACAAATGCAAAGACATTCCATGCTCATAGATCAAGATCAGAAAAACAAATATTGTTAAAATGTGTATACTATCCAACAGAAACTACACAATTAAAGCAATTCCTATCAGAATACCAACATCACTTTTCACAGAGCTAGAACAATCTTAAAATTTGCATGGAACCAGAAATACCCTGAATACCAAAGCAGCCTTGAAAAAGCAAAGCAAAGCTGGAGGCAATACAGTTCAAGACTTCAAGTTATATTACAAACCTGTAGTGATCAAAATAGTATAGTACTAGCAAAAAAAAAAAAAAAAGTGGACTGTAGATCAATAGAACAGAATAAAAATCCAGAAACCCACAACTATGGTCAATTAATCTTCCACAAGGCAAGGAAGAATATCCAGTGGAACAAAAGATAGTGTTTTCAATAAATAGTGTAGGCAAAATTGGACAGAAACATGTAAAAGAATGAAACTAGTTCACTTACTTACATGATACACAAAAATAAATTCAACATAAATGAAATAAATAAATGTGAGACAGGAAACAATAAAAACCCTGGAGAAGAAACAGGTCATAATCACTTTGAGGTAAGCCATAGCAACTTCTTATTAGATATGTCTTCTGAGGCAAGGGAGAAAGGGACAAAAAAAAAAAAAAAAAAAAGGCAAACTATTGGGACTACATTAAAACAAACAAACAGAACGAAACAAAACAAAAACAAAACAAACAAAAAAACAACTTCTGCATGTCAAAGGAAATAATCAACCAAACCAAAAGACGACCTACAGAATAGGAAAAGATATTTGCAAATGACATGCCAGATAAAGGGTTAGTATCCAAAATATATAAAGAACTTATGAATTCAACACCCAAAATATGGACAGAAGATATGAACAAGACATCCGTCCAAAGAATACATCCAGAAGGCAAACCTGCACAAGAAAAGATGCTCAACATCACTCATCATCAGGGAAATGCAAATCAAAACCACAATGAGATATCACATCACACCTGTCAGAATGTCTAAAATCAATAACACAAGAAACAGGTATCATCAAGGATGCGGAGAAAGAGAACCCTCTTGCACTGTTGGTGGGAATGCAAACTGGTGCAGTCACTCTGGGAAACAGTATGGAATTTCCGCAAACTGGTGCAGTCCCTCTGGGAAACAGTATGGAATTTCCTCAAAAAGTGAGAAATAGAACTACCTTACAACTCAGCAAGTGCACAACTAGGTATATACTCGAATCCAAAAATACTAATTCAAAAGGATACATGTACCCCAATGATTATAGTAACATTATCTACAATAGCAAATTATGGAAACAGCCTGTGTCCACCACTGATGAATCAATAAAGAAGTGGTCTTATGTACACACACAAACACACACACACAAAATGGACTATTAGTCATTCATAAAAATAAGGAAATCTTGTGATTTGCAATGACTTAGATGGAGTGAAAAAATATTATGCTAAGTGAAATAATTCAGTTAGAGAAAAACAAATACCATTTGATTTCACTTATATATGGAATTTAAGAAGCAAAACCAATAATCAGAGAAGAAAGAGAGAGAAAGGCAAACCAAGAAACAAACTAACTATAGAGAACAGATAGTTATCGGAGGGGCGGTTGGTGGGGGGATGATTTAATTAGGTGATGGGGACTAAGGCATATCCTTGTGATGAGCATCAGGTGTCATATGGAAGTGTTATATATATTTTATAAGGAAATTACATTTGTAATTAAAAATATTCTGACAGGAAAAGAATCTCAGAGCCCATTTCTTCACTGAATTCTATCAAAACTTTGAAAAGAACAAAATATGCAAAAATTTTAGAAAATAGAAGACAAAAAGAGCTTGATAATGATTTATAAGAAATTATAAGAAAAAATATTTTAGAAATAAAATTGCTGTATCATATACTAGTTCTATTTTTTTTTTTTTTAGGAACTTCCATTCTGTTTTCCATGGTGGTTGAGCCATTTCTTATTCCCACCAACAGAGCACAGTTTCCAATTTCTCCACATCTTGTAATCTGTAATTGTGTGATATGTTTTGACAAACATTTCTTATAAGTATGAGAAATCTTCATATACTTATTGGCCATTTGTATGCATTATTTGGAGAAATGTTTACTCAGGTCCTTTTCCTTATTTTTTAGTCACGTAATTCATATCACCTTTATTGTTACTATTATTATAGTTATTGTTGTCATTATGAGTTATTGAGTTGTTAGAGTTCCATATATGTTTTGGGTATCAACCTCTTGGATATGGATGGTTTGCAATTATTTTGTCATATTCCATGGGTTGTATTTTCATTTTAATTGTTTTCTTTGCTGTGCTGTTTTTTAGTTTGATACAGTCTTACTTGTTTATTTTTGTTTTTTTTTTTCCTCTACTTTTGGTGTTATATCCAAAGAATCATTGTCAAGACCAATCTCAAAAAGATTTTCCCATATGTTTTCTTTCAGTAGTTTTACAGGTTCAGGTCTTATATGTAGGTTCTTAACTCATTTTTGATTGATTTTTATGTACAAATAAGATAAGAGTCCATTCTTTTGAATGTGGAAATTCAATTTTCCCAAACACTCTATTGAAAAAAGCTATCCTTTCCTCTTGTGTACTCTTGACTCCTTTGTCAAAGATATGATCTACTAATATCACTTCTGGGTGTATACCAAAAGAGTTGAAATCAGAATCTTGAAGAGATATTTGCACTCCTATGTTCATAGCAGCATTATTCACAATAGCCAAGATAAGGAAACAACTTAGGTATCTACTGAAAAATGAATGGAGAAAAATATGGAATAGGCATATTAAGAAAATTTCTCAACCTTAAAAGTGAGGAAAATCCTGCCACATGAAATAACATAGATCAATGTGGGTGATATTATGTTAAATAAAACAAGCCAATAGAAAAGAACAAATATTATGTGATTCCACTTATGTGCGATAAAAGCACAGAGTAGAATAATGGTTACCAGAGGCTGGAAAGAGAAAAAATGGGAAGTTCTTATTCAACAGATACAAAGTTTTAGTTATGAAAGATGAATAATTTCTAGAGATGTACTGTATAGCATTGTGCTTATAGTTAATAATATAGTATGGTGCACTTCAAATTTTGTTGCAAAGGTAGGTCTTATGTTATATGCTTTCACCATATTAAAAAAATAAATTAAAATAATTAAAATTGAGAAAAAACTCAGACCAATTATCCTTCATAACAGAATAAAAAAAAAATAAAGGGGGGGGCAAGAGAATTTGAACTTTGGTTGATTTCCTTCCTTTTCGTCTTGGCAACTGATGGCATATGTTACCAGGCAGTGTTGTTTACAGTAAAAATGACCCCAGAAGATGAATTTCTTCTGTTCAAGGACAACAATAGATACAAAATCAGTTTCTTCTATCTTTGTGTTTTATTTTTTTTTTAAAGGAAGGCTTTGCCTTTTTTTTTTTTTTTAAAGATTTTATTTATTTATTTGACAGATAGAGATTACAAGTAGAGAGAGAGGGAGGGGGAAGCAGGCTCACCGCTGAGCAGAGAGCCCGGTGCAGGACTCGATTCCAGGACCCTGAGATCATGACCCGAGCCATAGGCAGAGGCTTTAACCCAGTGAGCCACCCAGGTGCCCCTATCTTTGTGTTTTCTTGAGTGAAATTAGTTGTCACTAATTAGTTGTGACTAGCAGGTCCTTCTAGAGACATTAAGAAGCTATGTTTATGAAGTTTTACAAAAATTATTTCGGGAAAGGGCTGAAGCTTCTAGACTAAAAAAGCTCCTACACCCAAGCAGTATATTATAGGAATTCATATTTATAACTTTATATCTTCACTACCTTTTGAAAACAGTTCTTATTCTAAACACTGAATCAACACTTCTTAGTTTGGTCTATTTAATACCAGCTAAACAGTTTGGTACAGAATTTACTGAATTATGTCCTTATTGTCAACAACACACCATTTGATTATTTTATCCTTCCAACTTCAATATTCAGTTCTTTCCTTAGCCATAGATCTGTTGCTTTAAATATATAACTTCATTAAGAGTCAAACCGTGTACTTTCTTTATGGTGTGACAGGAACAATATTATATTTTATTAGACAATTCTGATTGATGTATTCAAATATTATTTTTTGAGAGACAGGCAATGTTACTTAGTTCTAATTATCAATCAACTTTGCAATATGTGAAATTTGCAAACTAGGTTATAGACTATAATGAGCCTTTATGGTTTTCTGAGTCTAATTAATAGGGTTTTTAAAATTCTTGTCTCTGATAAAGCACTGAAATTACAAGGTTGTTCTCTTAAATTAAAAAATGTTAATATATTTCTCCTGCTAAGGTAAGACAATTTTTGTCACTGGAGGTACATACCCCACTGAGGAAACTCAAGTTGCTACGATTCCTTAAGACTGTTCTATTCCAGTGACAATGTACTCTGCCATTGGTCCCATCTGGTGAAAATGACTCATTTCAAAACCCAGCAAATAGCCAAACACACTTAAAACTTTAAATTCTATTTTACAAAATAATTTTTAATATCTAAGATGTTTGATAAAATTTTCTTTATAGATTGTTGTACCAAGACAGATTACATATATGTGTGTGTGTATGTGTGTGTGTGTGTGTGTGTGTGTGTGTAGTTATTGATTTATTATTCACACTGGTCAAGGGCTTATAAGGTTATGGCAATTTCATAAAATCCACATATGGAAACAAATTTCTCCTCTTTTAGAAACCAAATTTTTATCTCAATTTTCTAGAAGCACATTAGTTGAATATAGGCTATGATTGAACAATTTTGTTATGATAGCTAGACAACTGATTTAAATTTTGATCTTTTAAGTTTTCTGTGACATTGGAGTTGACATTTTGACACTGAAACATTATGTAGCTATATCTTGCTGGAAAAATTCAGGAAAAGTGACAACTGATATCAGTGTATTAATGAAAATCAGACCGAGTCCTGTTTCCTACACAAGTAGTCCTATGTATCACTTTTCCCCATCAAAACACAACAAAATAAAAAAAAAATTAAAAAAAAAACCTTTCTGTATCGAAGGAAGAATGCTATAGAAAATTGGGAAGTGAAAATGCCTTAACTATATTCAACCCCATCTGTCTTCTCATTCTCTGCATCTTTATCTTCTAAGTTGTTTCAGTAAGAGGCTTTTTGGTTTGTTGGTTTGTTTGTGTTTTTTGTTTTGTTTTTGTTTTCCAATCATACCTTTGCTGTCCACTTGTATACATTGTCTGTCTTTTCACCTTAATTTTGTGAAAATCAGTTATTCTTGTTGATCACATCATATGTATTACCTATCTCTGTGGACAGGAAAAAAAAAATCTTCCCAAATCACTAGATGCAGTTTGTGTGCAGATCCTCTAGTATCCTCTACACAATTTTCTAGGTTTCTTTATTATATCGTATTTAAGGGCTTTATTACACTTATTAAATGTGAGATGATTTAGGCACATCATAGGTACTATTTATTCCTATATTTAGACTTTTCCTAGCTAAGTCTGACACATAGTACATACTCAAGTTGGTTGAATTTAATTAAATTCTTTTCTATAGAATGACATTTGTAGTTCTTCTCAACAGTTGCTATTCAATGTCTAACCATCTCTCCAATGCTCACTTCATTTTAGTATTACAACATAGCATCCATACAAGTTTCTTCTCAGACAGTTTAACATATTTGGCCTCTCCTGATTTTTTCCCATTTGTATTCTACTACAAGCAAATATTTCTGATTGCCAAGGTTTTGCACATGGTAGAAACTTGAGTAATGTGAACCAGTTTATATCAAATTATTCATGACTGGAATGCTCTTTACAGACTCATATGCATAATCAAAGACTTACTTCATCCTTTGAAATTGAGCCTCATTTCCTATCTTTTCAAATCTTTTCAGCTTTCTAATTTATAGTTCTCACTGCTATTTAAAACCTCTGCTGGCAAGTGTTAAGGTAAGAAATGGAGGTCTCCATCAGGATGATAAAAACAGAGATTCAAAACAAAACACAAAAAAATGATATTTTGCAAGTGGAAACTACAAGAATTAACTATTATTTAAATGGGAGTGGAGTAAACTATATAATAGTCCCCATATATGTCCATGCCCTAATCCCAGTAATCTGTGATTATGTTACCTTACATGTTAAAAGTGACTCATCAGATATAATGAAGTCCAGTATTTTGAAATAAGATTATCCTTGGTTATTCAGGTGAGTTCAGTGTAATAACAAGGGCCTTTATAAAAGGCAGGATCAGATTCAGTAGTAGGAAATGTGACAATGGAAACAAGAGGTTAGGGTGATATGAGGAATGAGCCATGAGTCAAAGAATGTAGGCAGCCTCTCAAAACATAAAAAACAAAGAACCTATTCTCCCCTAAAGCCTCAAAAAGAAGCACAGCCCGGTTAACATGTTGATTTTGGACTTCAGACCTCCCAAACTATAAGGGAATAAATGTATGTTTAAGTTTGTCATAATTTCTTACAGCAACAATAGCAAACAAATATAGGGAAAATGAGATAAAAGGGAAAAAAATCAAAGAGAACTCCATCCAATATTAATGAGGTTTTCCCCTCCCCTACTACCAGTGATGTGTTGGGAGCTGGTTGGGAAGACTGACTTCCATTACCACCTAGTTGTGGGGAGGCTCCCCTTCCTCTCTGCTTTGGGCTGGTGTCAAAGGAGACTAAGAACTTTTGCCATTACCCATGAGTAATGAGGCTCTTTTTTGGTGTCAATGGGGAGTAGTAATGAAGTACTAGTTGTGCCAACCCCACTTCCCTGACCCAAGCAGAGAGTATCAGTGGGAACTGAAATCCCAGTCTGGCCCAGCAATAACAAGGAAGCTTCCCACTCAGGTGTCCAATGGATGATAATGGGGAATTTGAACTTCTACTTCCACTTACTGATAATTAAGGAGTACCTTCAGTCCCCTGTTGGAACAATATTAGAGAAAAACAACTAAAACATAAGGCTTATACAAATTCCAGAGCCTCCTAAACCAATGCCCCAAATTCCAAGTTTTATTGCAAAATAAGTCGGTATATCAATAACCAGGAGAATCAGCCTTGAATGAGAAAATATAATTCACAATATTTTCAAACAGCCATCATCAAAATATTTCACTGAGCAATTAATTCCAAATATACTTTAAACAAATGAAAAAAAATCAAAAGTCTCAACAAAGACTTTGTAAGTAGACCATAAAATTTTTACAATAACCAAAATAAAAGCTTCAGGCTATGTTTACAGCAGCGGGCTGGAGGTTTGGAAAAAGGACAAGTGAACTGGATAAACAATCAAGATTATGCAATCTGAATAACAGAGAAAATAAACTAAGATGATTAGAACCTCAAAGACAAATGAAATTACCAAACTCCTAACATTCAAGGAAAGGAGAGAGTATAGGGCTAAAAAAATCCTAGAAGAAGTAATGTCTGAAATCTTCCCAAATTTGGCAAAAGACACACATACATCTACATTACAAAACTAAAGACAATACATACATACATCTACATTACAAAACTAAAGACAAAGGAAAAAAATCTTGAAAGTACAGACAGAGGGGCGCCTGGGTGGCTCAGTGGGTTGAAGCCTCTGCCTTTGGCTCAGGTCATGATCCCAGGGTCCTGGGATCAAGCCCCGCATCAGGCTCTCTGCTCAGCAGGGAGCCCGCTTCCCTCTCTCTCTGCCTGCCTCTCCATCTACTTGTGATTTCTCTCTGTCAAATAAATAAATAAATAAAATCTTAAAAAAAAAAGAAAGAAAGAAAGAACGGACAGAAATAACATCTTCTTTGTAAGTTTAAAAAAAATAACAACAATAAAAACTATTAAAATGAAGAATTTCTCTTCAGAAGTCCCTGAGGTCATCAGAAAATGGCACACTTCCCAAGTCCTCAAACAAAAGCACTGTCAACCCAGAACCCTTTTCCAGTGAAAATTCCTTCAGGAATGAAGGACAAATCCAGACTGTTCAGATGACAGAAAACTAATAGAAATCACCACAAATAGATATATCCTAAAAGAACAGATAAAGAAATTTCTCCAAAGAGAATAATTTAAGGAAATTCTCTAAACAAAATGTTCAATATTCTTAGAGCTGTTACTAAAAGCACAATCTGTAAAAGAAAAAAAAATTACTTTGAACTTTGTTTATTATGTTTTAATTTGCCTCTGTGAAAGACTTTTTTAAGAGGATAAAAGACAAACTACTGACTGAAAAATATTTGTAAACCACATATCTGACAAAAGACTAGTACCTAGACTATATTAAGAATTCTTAAAACTCCTTACAAATAAAATCTAGTTAAATGGGCCAAAGACATGAACTGACATTTCTCTAAAGAAGACATACAAATGGCTAACAGACACATGAAAAAATGTTCATCATCATTAGCCATCAGGGAGATTCAAATCAAAATCACATTGAGATACCACCTTACACCAGTTGGGATGACCAAAATCAACAAGACAGTAAACAACAAGTGTTGGAGAGGATGTGGAGAAAGGGGAACCCTCTTAAACTGTTGGTGGGAATGAAAGTTGGTGCAGCCACTTTGGAAAACAGTGTGGAGATTCCTTAAGAAATTAAAAATAGAGCTTCCCTATGATCCTGCAATTGCACTACTGGGTATATATCTCCAAGATACAAGTGTGTGAAAAGAAGGGCTACCTGTACCCCAATGTTTATAGCAGCAATGGCCATAGTCACTAAACTGTGGAAAGAACCAAGATGCCCTTCAACGGACGAATGGATAAAGAAGATTTGGTCCATGTATAAAATGGAGTATTATGTCTCCATCAGAAAGGATGAATACCCAACTTTTGTATCAACATTGGTGAGACTGGAAGAGATTATGCTGAGTGAAATAAGTCAAGTAGAGAGAATCAATTATTATATGGTTTCACTTACTTGTGGAGCATAATAATACAGAGGTCATGGGGAGATGGAGAGGAGAAGTGAGTTGGGGGAAATCAGAGGGGGAGACAAACCATGAGAAACTGTGGACTCTGAGAAATAAACTGAGGGTTTTGGTGGGGAGAGTGGGGGGTTGGGTGAGCCTGTTGGTGGGTATTGTGGAGGGCACGTATTGCATGGAGCACTGGGTGTGATGCATAAACAATGAATTGGAACACTGAAAAAAAATAAATTAAAATAAATTTAAAAAAAATTAAAAGTTTGTTTTTAAAAAATAAAATAAAACAAATAAAATAGTCTAAAGATATGAAGAAACATTTCA
Organism: Mustela erminea; assembly: GCF_009829155.1. Classification (NCBI taxonomy): domain Eukaryota; kingdom Metazoa; phylum Chordata; class Mammalia; order Carnivora; family Mustelidae; genus Mustela; species Mustela erminea. Next base: position 4,793,861 of record NC_045629.1, read on the forward strand.
CTGACTAGTAGATGAATGTCAGGTAAGCATGTGAAATTATGTTTCACATCATTAGCCATCAGTGAAGTGTAAATTAAACTACAATATATGATATCGCAGTACACCTATCAGCATGGCTAAATGAAAATAGCGTTAACACCAAATGCTGGCAAGGATACCTGGAGACTGAATCATTCACACGCTGTTAGTGAGAATGTAAAATGATACTGTAAATCTAGAAAACAGTTGAACATTAGTTTCCAGAGAAATGCAAATTTATGTTCACAAACTTATGTTTCACAAAAATCAGATTGTGAATGTTTATAGCAGCTTTATTCACAGTAGCTGAAAACTAGACTATGATTCCAAAAGGACATGGTTAGTGGAGCATGAATACTTTTAAGCTATAAGGTTCAAAAATATTTACACCCTAATTTACTAATTATCTTATTTTTAGAACAATAAACTAAAAAAATAAAAAAAATAAAGTCACTTGTAAAAAAACATATAAAGTAAGAATAATTATCTTCATTTTACAAATAAAGCTAAAATAAGAGGCTTTGATATCTTGCCCACTGTAACAGCTGGAAGGACTACAGTTGACTCCTAGTTGTACTTACCTGCATGAATCCCTTGAGCCAGAGGCACTAGAGAGTCACTTATAGGGATTTGAAGTGGGCACAACACCCTATTTCAATTTTTGAGTACTTCATGTGTTTAGTCTAAGTATTTTCTATTGATGTATTAGGGATTTTGTGAAAGGATGCTTTTTTTAAGTAATATGTATTTGGACCGGGTTTTGATCAGTAGCTCTTCCTACCTCTACCCCTTTTCTATTGCATCCAGCCTTTTCTGTTCAATGTGCTTTCATAGGAGAGACTGTATTTTGATTTTTTTCCTTTTGTTTTTATGTGCCAATATTTCCATAATATTTAGAAATCATAAATAATTGCTAAATAACCAAAACTGACTCTAGCAAAAAAAAAAAAATATATATATATATATATATATATATATATATATATATATATATATTAAAGAGAGTAAGTCATCTAGAAGATGGAAATGAAAATTCAGTTGTCAAACTGCCACACTTTCACTGGGTTTGGAATGAAATGGCTTTAATAACTAATGTAAATAAGTAACTTTATTTACATTAAATAACTTTAAGAAATAAAGTTAATTTATTTCTTAAATAACTTTAATAAAGTCATTAAATAAAAAAGTAAATAACTTTAAGATGTTGGGCAATTTTTTATATGTATATTATAGTTTACTATATTGTAGTAACTTCAAATTTATAGTAGAATATTTCTTAAAGTTATTTACTTTTTTATTTAATGACTTTATTAAAGTTATTTAAGAAATAACTTTATTTCTTAAAGTTATTTAATGTAAATAAAGTTATTTATTTACATTAGTTATTAAAGCCATTTCATTCCAAACCCAGTGAAAGTGTGGCAGTTTGACAACTGAATTTTCATTTCCATCTTCAAGATGGGATTGGGAGGGAGACAAACCATAAGTGACTCTTAATCTCACAAAACAAACTTAGGGTTGCTGGGGGGAGGGGGTTTGGGAGAAGGGGGTGGGATTATGGACATTGGGGAGGGTATGTGCTTTGGTGAGTGCTGTGAAGTGTGTAAACCTGGTGTTTCACAGACCTGTACCCCTGGGGATAAAAACATATGTTTATAAAAGATAAAAAATTAAAAACATAAAAAATAAAAAATAATAAATTAAAAAAAAAAGTTTTAAATGCAAAAAAGAAAACAAGGATCAAAGATTAGGTGACAGGACCCAATCACACAGCAAGTGCAGTGTTGAATAATATTGAGGCAACCAAGTATGAAATGTGAAGTAAATAATGTATCTAATACAGAATAAATAAACATTCCCCAACCTAATGATGAAAAAAAAAAAATTGCCCAAACCAAAAATGAACCTTTATATATTGAGCAACCCTACACCCACTGTGAAGCTACAGAGAACATTACCTTCTCCCCAGACAAACCTACAGCCTCTTCTAAGTCACTATTACCACCAAAGATAGCCACTTGACTGAACTTTGACACAACAAATAATTGGCTTTATATAAATATACTAATACAAAATTTATAGCGTACATATGGCTTCTTTCAAAGTTTTGTCAGTTTTATATAAGTTGTTGAATGTAATTTTACTTTGTTTATTCTTATGGATGTACAATGTTTTACTTTCATTGGTAGCTTACACCTTAGCTATCATTTTCTTTTTACCTGTCAGTTTTATTCTGTTGTTGATGGAGATTTGGTTTGTGGGTTTTTATTTTTTATTTTTATTTTTTATTTATTTTTTAAATTTTTTTATTTTTTATAAACATATATTTTTATCCCCAGGGGTACAGGTCTGTGAACCGCCAGGTTTACACACTTCACAGCACTCACCATAGCACATATCCTCCCTAATATCCATAACCCCACCTCCCTTCTCCCAACCCCCCTCCCCTCAGCAACCTTCAGTTTGTTTTGTGAGATTAAGAGTCTCCTATGGTTTGTCTCCCTCCCAATCCCATCTTGTTTCATTTATTCTTCTCCTATCCCCTTAACCCCCCATGTTGCATCTCTACTTCCTCATATCAGGGAGATCATTTGATAGTTGTCTTTCTCTGATTGACTTATTTCACTAAGCATGATACCCTCTAGTTCCATCCATGTCGTCACAAATGGCAGGATTTCATTTCTCTTGATGGCTGCATAGTATTCCATTGTGTATATATACCACCTCTTCTTTATCAATTCATCTGTTGATGGACATCTAGGTTCTATCCATAGTTTGGCTATTGTAGACATTGCTGCTATAAACATTCAGGTGAACGTGCCCCTTCGGATTACTACGTTTGTATCTTTAGGGTAAATACCCAGTAGTACAATTGCTGGGTCATAGGGTAGTTCTATTTTCAACACTTTGAGGAACCTGCATGCTGTGTTCCAGAGTGGTTGCACCAGCTTCCATTCCCACCAACAGTGTAGGAGGGTTCCCCTTTCTCCGCATCCTCGCCAGCATCTGTCATTTCCTGACTTGTTAATTTTAGACATTCTGACTGGTGTGAGGTGTATCTCATTGTGGCTTTGATTTGTATTTCCCTGATGCCGAGTGATGTGGAGCACTTTTTCATATGTCTGTTGGCCATCTGGATGTCTTCTTTGCAGAAATGTCTGTTCATGTCTTCTGCCCATTTCTTGATTGGATTGTTTGTTCTTTGGGTTTTGAGTTTGCTAAGTTCTTTATAAATTTTGGACACTAGCCTTTTATCTGATATGTCATTTGCAAATACCTTCTCCCATTCTGTCAGTTGTCTTTTGGTTTTGTTAACTATTTCCTTTGCTGTGCAAAGCTTTTGATCTTGATAAAATCCCAATAGTTTGTTTTTGCCCTTGCTTCCCTTGCCTTTGGTGATGTTCCTAGGAAGATGTTGCTGCAGCTGAAGTCAAAGAGGTTGCTGCCTGTGTTCTCCTCAAAGATTTTGATGGATTCCTTTCTCACATTGATGTCCTTCATCCATTTTGAGTCTTTTTTTGTGTGTGGTGTAAGGAAATGGTCCAATTTCATTTTTCTGCATGTGGCTGTCCTATTTTCCCAACACAATTTATTGAAGAGGCTGTCCTTTTTCCATTGGACATTCTTTCCTGCCTTGTCGAAGATTAGTTGACCATAGAGTTGAGGGTCTATTTCTGGGCTCTCTATTCTGTTCCATTGATCTATGTGTCTGTTTTTGTGCCAGTACCACGCTGTCTTGATGATGACAGTTTTGTAATAGAGCTTGAAGTGCGGAATTGTGATGCCACCAACTTTGGCTTCTTTTTCAATATTCCTTTGGCTATTCGAGGTCTTTTCTAGTTCCATATAAATTTTAGGATTATTTGTTCCATTTCTTTGAAGAAAATGGATGATACTTCGATAGGAATTGCATTAAATGTGTAGATTGCTTTAGGTAGCATAGACATTTTCACAATATTTATTCTTCCAATCCAGGAACATGGAACATTTTTCCATTTCTTTGTATCTTCCTCAACTTCTTTCCTGAGTACTTTATAGTTTTCTGAGTATAGATTCTTTGCCTCTTTGGTTAGGTTTATTCCTAGGTATCTGATCGTTTTGGGTGCAATTGTAAGTGGGATTGACTCCTTAATTTCTCTTTCTTCTGTCTTGTTGTTGGTGTAGAGAAATGCAACTGATTTCTGTGCATTGATTTTATATCCTGACACTTTACTGAATTCCTGTACAAGTTCTAGCAGTTTTGGAGTGGAGTCTTTTGGGTTTTCCACATATAGTATCATATCATCTGCGAAGAGTGATAGTTTGACTTCTTCTTTGCTGATTTGGATGCCTTTAATTTCCTTTTGTTGTCTGATTGCTGAGGCTAGGACTTCTAGTACTATGTTGAATAGCAGTGGTGATAATGGACATCCCTGCTGTGTTCCTGACCTTAGTGGAAAAGCTTTCAGTTTTTCTCCATTGAGAATGATATTTGCGGTGGGTTTTTCATAAATGGCTTTGATAATATTGAGGTATGTGCCCTCTATCCCTACACTTTGAAGAGTTTTGATCAGGAAGGGATGCTGTAATTTGTCAAATGCTTTTTCAGCATCTATTGACAGTACCATATGGTTCTTGTTCTTTCTTTTATTAATGTGTTGTATCACATTGATTGATTTGTGGATGTCGAAACAACCTTGCAGCCCTGGAATAAATCCCACCCACTTGGTCGTGGGGAATAATCTTTTTAATGTACTGTTGAATCCTATTGGCTAGTATTTTAGTGAGAATTTTTGCATCTGTGTTCATCAAGGATATTGGTCTCTAGTTCTCTTTTTTGATGGGATCCTTGTCTGGTTTTGGGATCAAGGTGATGCTGGCCTCATAAAATGAGTTTGGAAGTTTTTCTTTCATTCCTATTTTTTGGAACAGTTTCAAGAGAATAGGAATTATTTCTTCTTTATATGTTTGGTAGAATTCCCTCAGGAAGCTGTCTGGCCCTGGGCTTTTGTTTATTTGGAGATTTTTGATGACTGTTTCAATCTCCTTACTGGTTATGGGTCTGTTCAGGCTTTCTATTTCTTCCTGGTTCAGGTGTGGTAGTTTATATTTCTCTAGGAATGCATCCATTTCTTCCAGATTGTCAAAATGTTTCCGTAGATTTGCTCATAGTATGTTCTTATAATTGTCTGTATTACATTGGTATTAGTTATGATCTCTCCACTTTCATTCATGATTTTATTTATTTGGGTCCTTTCTCTTTTCTTTTTGATAAGTCTGGCCAGGGGTTTATCAATCTTATTAATTCTTTCAAAGAACCAGCTCTTAGTTTCGTTGATTTGTTCTATTGTTTTTTTGGTTTCTATTTCATTGATTTCTGCTCTGATCTTGATGATTTCTCTTCTCCTGCTGGGTTTAGGGTTTCTTTCTTGTTCTTTCTCCAGATCCTTTAGGTGTAGGGTCAGGCTGTGTACCTGGGACCTTTCTTGTTTCTTGAGAAAGGCTTGTTTCACTCTATATTTTCCTCTCATGACTGCCTTTCTTGTGTCCCACAGATTTTGAACTGTTGTGTTTTCATTATCATTTGTTTCCATAAATTTTTTCAATTATTCTTTAATTTCCCGGTTGACCCATTCATTCTTTAGAAGGATGCTGTTTAGTCTCCATGTATTTGGGTTCTTTCCAAACTTCCTCTTGTGGTTGACTTCTAGCTTCAGAGCATTGTGGTCTGAAAATATGCAGAGAATGATCCCAAACTTTTGATATCTGTCGAGGCCTGATTTAGGACCGAAGATGTGATCTATTCTGGAGAATGTTCCATGTCCACTAGAGAAGAATGTGTATTCTGTTGCTTTGGGATGAAATGTTCTGAGTATATTTGTGATGTCCATCTGGTCCAGTGTGTCATTTAATGCCTTTAATTCCTTGTTGATCTTTTGCTTGGATGATCTGTCCATTTCAGTGAGGGGAGTGTTAAAATCTTCTACTATTGTTGTATTATTGTTGATGTGTTTCTTTGATTTTGTTATTAATTGATTTATATAGTTGGCTGCTCCCAGGTTAGGGGCATAGATATTTAAAATTGTTAGATCTTCTTGTTGGACAAACCCTTTGGGTATGATATAGTGTCCTTCCTCATCTCTTATTATAGTCTTTGGCTTAAAATCTAATTGATCTGATATAAGGATTGCTACTCCTGCTTTCTTCTGATGTCCATTAGCATGGTACATTGTTTTCCACCTCCTCACTTTAAATCTGGAGGTGTCTTTGGGTTTAAAATGAGTTTCTTGTAGGCAACATGTAGATGGGTTTTGTATTTTATCCATTCTGATACGCTGCGTCTTTAGATTGGGGCATTTAGCCCATTAACATTCAGGGTAACTATTGAGAGATATGAATTTAGTGCCATTTTATTGCCTGTAAGGTGACTGTTACTGTATATTGTCTCTGTTCCTTTCTGATCTACTACTTTTAGGCTCTCTCTTAGCTTAAAGGACCCCTTTCAATATTTCCTGTAGATCTGGTTTGGTGTTTGCAAATTCTTTCAGTTTTTGTTTGTCTTGGAAGCTTTTAATCTCTCCTTCTATTTTCAATGATAGCCTAGCTGGAAATAGTATTCTTGGCTGCATATGTTTCTCATTTAGTGCTCTGAATATATCATGCCAGCTCTTTCTGGCCTGCCAGGTTTCTGTGGATAAGTCTGCTGCCAATCTAATATTTTTACCATTGTATGTTACCGACTTCTTTTCCCGGGCTGCTTTCAGGATTTTCTCTTCGTCACTAAGACTTGTAAATGTTACTAATAGGTGATGGATGGTGTGTGGACCTATTCTTATTGATTTTGAGGGGGGTTCTCTGCACCTCTTGGATTTTGATGCTTGTTCCTTTTGCCATATTGGGGAAACTCTCTCCAATAATTCTCTCCACTATACCTTCTGCTCCCCTCTCTCTTTCTTCTTCTTCTGGAATCCCAATTATTCTAATGTTGTTTCATCTTATGGTGTCACTTATCTCTCAAATTCTCCCTTCATGGTCCAGTAGCTGTTTGTCCCTCTTTTGCTCAGCTTCTTTATTCTTTGTCATTTGGTCTTTTATATCGCTAATTCTTTCTTTTGCCTCATATATCCTAGCAGTGAGAGCCTCCATTTTTGATTGCACCTCATTAATAGCTTTTTTTTTTCAACTTGGTTAGATTTTAGTTCTTTTATTTCTCCAGAAAAGGCTTTTATATCTCCCGAGAGGGTTTCTCTAATATCTTCCATGCCTTTTTCGAGCCCGGCTAGAACCTTGAGAATTGTCATTCTGAACTCTAGATCTGACATATTACCAATGTCTGTATTGATTAGGTCCCTAGCTTTCAGTACTGCCTCTTGTTTTGTTTTTTTTGTTTTTGTTTTTTTTTTTTTGTGGTGAATTTTTCTGCCTTGTCATTTTGTCCAGATTAGAGCATATGAAGGAGCAAGTAAAATACTAAAATGGTGAAAACAACCCCAGGAAAATATGCTTTAACCAATTCAGAATAGACCCCAAATCGTGAGGGGGCAGAAAGGGGTTAAAAAGAGGTTCAGAAAGAAAAAAAGAAAAAAGAAAGAAAGAAAAGAAAAGAAACAAAAAAGAAAACAAATAAGAAAAAATATAAGAAAGATATATATATATATATATATATATATATATATATATATTAGATAAACTAGTTAAAAATACGTTAAAAAAGAAAAGGTAAAAGTTAAAAAAAATTTAGCAGAAGAAGAGAAAAAAAATGAAAAATAAAAATTAAATTAAATTAACTGCAAGACTAAAAAATCACAGGGAGAAATCCATGAGTTCCGTGCTTTGCTTTCTCCTCCTCTGGAATTCTGCTGCTCTCCTTGGTATTGAAACTGCACTGTTTGGTTGGTGAACTTGTTTTGGCTGGATTTCTTGTTGATCTTCTAGGGGAGGGGTCTGTTGTAGTGATTCTCAAGTGTCTTTGCCCCAGGCGGAATTGCACTGCCCTTACCAGGGGCCTGGCTGAGTAATCCGCTCGGGTTTGCTTTCAGAAGCTTTTGTTCCCTGAGTGCTTTCTGTAGAGTTCTGGAGGACGGGAATACAAATGGAGGCCCCCTGGTCTCTGGCCCATAGGAGCCGAGAACACGGGCCCCACTCCTCAGTGTGTCCGCAGAGAACAGCGCCCAGTAACTCCCGTCTGCCTGACCTCCGGCCGCCCTCCGAGCTCACCAAGCCTGCGACCGGTTCAAGGTAACCCCGAGCTGTGAGCTTACTGTCGGCTCCGTCTCTGTAGCCGGCATCCCCGTTCCAATACCCACAAGCTCAGGGACACTCAGACACCCCCAGTCCTCCTGTGACCCTGCGGGGCCTGAGGCCACGCTGACCCCACGTGGGCTTTGCCCCGGTTTAGCCTCTGGAGTGGTGTCCCTCAGCGGAACAGACTTTAAAAGTCCTGATTTTGTGCACCGTTGCTCCGCCACTTGCCAGGAGCCGGCCCCTCCTCCTGTGGTCTATCTTCCCGTCGCTTTGGATTCACTTCTCCGCCAGTCCTACCTTTCAGAAAGTGGTTGTTTTTCTGTTTCTAGAATTGCTGTTCTTCTTCTCTTCAATCTGCCGATGGATTTGCAGGTGTTTGCAATATTTAGATAAGCTATCTAGCTGATCTCCTGCTAGCTGAAGTAGTCTCAGCCTGCTACTTCTCCTCCATATTGACTCCTCTCTGGTTTGTGAGTTTTATAAAACATTTTGACACTATTATGAATAGTTCTGCTACAATATTCTTCTGCATGTCTTTTGGTGAATATATATCCTTATTTTAGTTGACTAAAATTTATTAGATTTAGTTTACTTAAATTTATTGTAATTCAGTTTACTGTACTTGTTGATTCACAAAGTACATCTGTATTTGACATTAACAGATACTGGCAAACAGTTTTCTGATTTGGTTATATTAATTTACACTCTAACCAGAAGTATATCAGAGTTCCAGTTGCTCCAGCACTTTGACAGCACTTGGATTGTCATCTTTCCATTTAGTTTTCCTGATGATTGTGTAGGAGCATTGCACTGTGGTTCCAATGTACCTTTTTCAGATGGGAAATGAAGTTGAACAGTATTGAATATGTTAACTGGACGTTTGGATATCAATGGATATAATCTTATTTGAAGTGTTTCTTTAAGACTTCTGTCCATTTTTATGTCACATTATCTTTTGTTTTATTATTGATTTGTTTGTGTTCTTTATAAATTCTAGATATGTATTGTGATTACATATAGGTATTGTGATTATTTCCTATGTTTCTGTAGGCTACTTTTTCACTCGATTAATAGTACCTTTGATTATCTGAAGTTATTGTTTATAAACAGATACAATTCAACAAAATTTTTTTGTAGCTGGTCATTTTTGTAACTCCTTTAAGAAATACCGCCTAGGGGAAAAGATGGAGGGGAAGTAGGAGGAGGCGCCTTTTCAACCTGTACCCTAAAGCGAGCTGATTACCTACCAAAGAACTCCGATCACCCATGAAATCCCCCTGAGATCAGAATTATACACGTCTGGATCTCTACAGGGGCAGAAGACGCCAGCGGGCAGGTAAAGCAGAGTGGGAATGCCAGACCGATATCGGAAGATAAACAAAAGGGGGAGGGAGCCACCAGAGGCGACCGGTTGGAAAGTGATACCCCAATCCGAGAGTGCCCTGCATCTGGGGACCAGCATTAACTTGGAGTCAGGTTGAAAGCATTCAAAAAAAGCAAAGGATCACGGGGGGGGGGGCGGAAATTGTGGGAATCGGGGTAGCTAGGGACAGGGTCTTAAGTCCCCAGTCCCAGGACAGCCTCTCCTGGCACTGAGCCAGAGAGAGTGCAGCGTAGAAAACAGGTCTTGGTCCCTAAGCTGCCAGCACGCCTGAGAATGCATGGATTCTGGCTCCTGTGAGGGGATGGGAGCCATGCCAGATGGCAGAACGCGCGAGCCCTGCTACAGAGCCTGAGATACGCGCGCCCCTCATCCTCCCCTGAGAGAGGCACAAAGGCCCAGCCGGCACTCTTTGACCCACGCCATTGTTTCAGAGCCTCAGACACATGCCCCAATCTCTCCCCTGATGGAGGTGCTTTCGGACCTGCGCCCCATTCACAGAGCCTGAGTTGTGTGCGTGACCCACAGTCTCCCCTGAAAGAGGTGCACACAAGCGGGGCGCTCTTAGACCCAGAAAGACCAGGTATTCCCAGCCCGGGCAAGTAGGAAAATCTCAGTGTGTGATCGCTGCTTGGAACCTCTCTGGCGGCCTGGAGCTCCTAGACAACCGCTGCTGCCATGGCTTTGGATACAAGCAAAAGATCCTGCATCCCCAGGGACCACGACTTGGAACCTGCTCTGCCAGTAGCCAAGGGGTAACTTATTCGGGCTCTGCAGCCAGACTGAGGCTTCTCTCTGAAAGGGAGGTCAGGGTGCCGTTTGTATTCCTCTAAAACTACAAAAACCATCAAAAGCGGTCAAGGTGAGAGAAAAAAAAAGTGAACAAATAAAAACCACCAGAGACAAAAGCCTGAAAAAAGCCAGTTTCCTCAGAGCCCACCCCCTTGAGGGGGATGGGAGGACTTAAGTCAGGGAACATCATTGACTGAAAACCCACGTGGCAGGCCCCTCCCCCAGAAAACAAACCAAGAGAAAAAAAAAAGACTGCAAGAGAACAACCACCACTACTTCTTAGGACAACTTTTATTTTTATCTCGTTCCCACTATTCTGGTTCATTTTTTTTATATAGATAATTTTTTAACCTATTTACCATCACAGTGAGCTGTCCAGTACATCAAATTCCATAATAACCTTCTAACCTGAACTTTTTGATACATACACCTGTGTTTTTGTTTTACATTTCTATTTTTTGAATTTCTTTTTTTTTTTAATTTTAGTTTAGTCTAGTTTATTCCTTTTTATTTTTATTTTCTAATATTCATATAGAGTTAAATTTCAAAGTTATCCCCTTTCCCCAATCAGTACTACCCCTCTAGGCAAACCAATTTTTAATCCCCCTTTATCTTAGGAAAGTTGAGTCCTTTAACAAAGATATCAAGATACATCCAGGAAGAATCAGAACAAACTTTCTGGCCCACACTGAGAATTTATAACCACTCTCCCATCTTTTTCTTCCACCACTGTTTCTGTGTTTTTGTGTTTGTCCTGATAGTACATAAATCTTATACTTGGGGTTCTTTTTGATGACGTTCTTCCTTTATTTGTATATATATATTTTTTTTCTCTTGTCATATCCTTTTATCAGTCTTTTTGTTTGTCTGTTTTTGTTTGTATATTTCATAAATCTTAACTTGGGGCCCATTTGGGCTGAACCTTCTCTTTCATCTTCCCTTTCTTTCCTGTCTCTCTCTCTCTTTTTTTCCTTTTCTTTTCTTTTGTCTCTCTTTTGGGTGGGGAATCCTGATTGCTTAGAAGTGTTCCAGGGTGCACCTTGACTGCACCACAGTCGATACATCCAGCTACATCTGTTCAGTCATCTCTCACCAAAATTACTAGGAGGAGGAATGACCAAAAGAAGAAAAATACATAGGATGGGCCTTCTGCAACAGAGCTAATGGCTATTAACATAGACAATATGTCAGAAAGAGAATTCAGGCTAACAATTATCCAAGCAATAGCTAGGTTGGAGAAAGCCATGGATGACCAAACGGAATTGATTAGGGCCAAACTGAAAGCGACCAGAGATGATGTTCACGATGTTAGGGCGGAGCTTAAAGCTACCAGGGATAAGGTTCACAATGCTCTCAATGAGTCCCAATCTAATCTAAATTCTCTCAAAGCTAGGGTAACTGAGACAGAAGATAGAATTAGTGATCTGGAGGACAAACAGATAGAGAGAAAGGATCAGGAGGAAGCCTGGAACAAACAGCTTAGAAACCACGAAAACAGAATCAGGGAAATAAATGATGCCATGAAACGTTCCAATGTCAGAATTACTGGAATCCCTGAAGGAGAGGAGAAAGAAAGAAGTCTAGAAGATATAGTGGAACAAGTTCTTCATGAAAATTTTCCCAATCTCACAAATGGAACCAGCGTTACTAGAGGCCAAACAGTCTCCACCCAAGATTATAGATTAAAAAAAAAAAAAAAAACACCAAGGCAACTGATAGTCAAATTGAGGAATCATAATTGTAGGTATAATCTCTTGAAAGCCGCTAGGAGAAAGAGGCTCCTTACTTACAGAGGAAAACCCATCAGAATAACATCAGACCTGTCCACTGAGACCTGGCAAGCCAGAAAGGGCTGGCAAACCATATCTAGGGCATTAAATGAGAAGAACATGTAGCCAAGAATACTTTATCCAGCAAGACTGATATTCAAAATGGATGGAGAGATAAAGAGTTTCCAGGACCGGTAAGGCTTAAAAGACTATGCAAACATCAAGATGACATTGCAGAAAATATTAAGGGGGGGTTTACATAAGAGGAAAAATCCTAAGAATAGCATTGAACAGAAATATAGAGACAATCTACAGAAAGAAAGACTTCAAAGGTAACACGATGTCAATAAAAACGTATCTATCAATAATTATTCTCAATGTGAATGGCCTAAATGCGCCCATAAAATGGCACAAGGTTGCAGATTGGATTAAATGACAGGACCCATCCATATGTTCTCTATAAGAGACCCATTTTGAACCTAAAGATACACCCAGACTGAAAGTAAAGGGATGGAGAAGCATCTTTCATGCCAATGGGCCTCAAAATAAGGCTGGGGTAGCGATTCTCATACCAGATAAATTAGATTTTAAACTAAAGACTGTAGTCAGAGATACAGAAGGACACTACATCATTCTTAAAGGGACTATCCGCCAAGACGATCTAACAACTGTAAATATCTATGCCCCCAATATGGGAGCAGCCAACTACATAAGAAAACTGTTAATCAAGATAAAGAGTCATATTGATATGAATACACTAATTGTTACAGATCTTAACACCCCTCTCTCAGAAAAAGTCAGATCATTGAAGCAGAAAATCAATAAAGAAACAAGAGCATTGAATGATACACTGGACCAGATGGACCTCATGGATATATACAGAACATTCCACCCTAAAACAACAGAATACTCGTTCTTCTCAAGTGCATATGGAACCTTCTCAAGAACAGAACACATACCGGGTCACAAATCAGGACTCAACTGATACCAAAAGACTGAGATTATTCCCTGCATATTCAGAGATCACAATGCTTTGAAACTGGAGCTCAATCACAAGGAAAAGTTCAGAAGGAACTCAAACACCTGGAAGCTAAAGACCACCTTGCTTAAGAATGGTTGGATCAACCAGGAGATCAAAGAAGAACTGAAACAATTCATGGAAACCAGCGAGATAAAGACACTTCAGTCCAAAACCTATGGGATACAGCAAAGGCGGTCCTAAGGGGGAAGTACATAGCCATCCAAGCCTCTCTCAAAAAAATTGAAAAATCCAGAAGATAGCAGTTGTCTCTACACCTTAAAGAACTGGAGAATCAACAACAAATCAAACCAACTCCACACGTAAGAAGGGAAATCATCAAGATTAGAACTGACATCAATGAGGTAGAAACCAGAGATACAGTAGAACGTATCAATGAAACTAGAAACTGGTTTTTTGAAAGAATCGAGAAGATCGATAAACCATTGGCCACACTTATCCAAAAGAAAAGAGAGAAAGCTCAAATTCATAAAATTATGAATGAAAAGGGAGAGATCACAACTAACACCTAGGAAGTAGAAACAATCATCAGAAGTTATTATCAACAGTTATATGCCAATAAGCTAAACAACCTAGATGAAATGGATGCATTCCTGGAAAACTATAAACTCCCAAAATTGAACCAGGAAGAAATGGACAACCTGAATAGACTGATATCTAGTAACGAGATTGAAGCAATATTCAAAAACCTCCCAAAAAAACAAGAGTCCAGGACTTGACGGATTCCCTGGAGAACTCTACCAAACTTTCAAAGAAGAAATAACACCTATACTCCTGAAGCTGTTTCAAGAAATTGAAGCAGAATGAAAACTTCCAGAATCTTTCAACGAAGCCAGCATTAACCTGATCCCCAAAATAGTCAAAGACCCTACCAAAAAGGAGAATTTCAGTCAAATATCACTGATGAATATGGATGCTAAGATTCTCAACAAGATCCTAGAAAACAGGATCCAACAGCACATTAAAAAGATTATCCACAATGACCAGGTGGGATTCATCCCTGGTCTACAAGGATGGTTCAACATTCTCAAATCAATCAATGTGATAGAAAAAATTAATATGATAAGAGAGAAGAACCACATGGTCCTCTCAATCAATGCAGAAAAAGCATTTGACAAAATCCAGCATCCGTTCCTGATTAAAACGCTTCAAAGTATAGGGATAGAGGGAACATTCCTGAACTTCATCAAATCTATCTATGAAAGACCCAGAGCAAATATCATCCTCAATGGGAAAAAGCTTGCAGCCTTCCCGTTGAGATCAGGAACAAGACAAGGATGCCCACTTTCACCACTCTTGTTCAACATAGTATTAGAAGTCCTAGCAACAGCAATCAGACAACAAAGAGAAATAAAAGGTATCCAAATTGGCAATGAAGAAGTCAAACTCTCTCTCTTCACAGATGTCATGATTCTTTATATGGAAAACCCAAAAGACTCCACCCCCAAACTACTAGAACTCATATAGCAATTCAGCAACGTGGCAGGATACAAAGTCAATGTGCAGAAATCAGTGGCTTTCTTATACAATAACAATGAAAATACAGAAAGGGAAATTAGAGAATCGATTCCATTTACTATAGCACCAAGAACCATAAGATACCTGGGAAGAAACCTAACAAAAGAGGTAAAGGATCTGTACTTGAGGAACTACAGAACACTCATGAAGATATTGAAGAAGACACAAAAAGATGGAAGACCATTCCATACTCTTGGATCGGAAGAATAAACATTGTTACAATATCTATACTGCCTAGAGCAATCTATACTTTTAATGCCATTCTGATCAAAATTCCACCAGTATTCTTCAAAGAGCTGGAGCAAATAATCCTAAAATTTGTATGGAATCAGAAAAGACCCTGAGTCACTAAGGAAATGTTGAAAAGAAAAATAAAACGGGGGGCATCACGTTACCTGATTTCAAGCTTTACTACAAAGCTGTGATCACCAAGACAGCATGGTACTGGCATAAAAACAGACACATAGACCAGTGGAACAGAGTAGAGAGCCCAGATATGGACCCTCAACTCTATGGTCAAATAATCTTCAACAAAACAAGAAAAAATATACAGTGGAAAAAAGATAGTCTCTTCAATAAATGGTGCTGGGAAAACTGGGCAGCTATATGTAGAAGAATGAAACTCGACTATTCTCTTACACCGTACACAAAGATAAACTCAAAATGGATAAAAGACCTCAATGTGAGACAGGAATCCATCAGAATCCTAGAGGAGAACATAGGTAGTAATCTCTTCGATATCAGCCACAGCAACTTCTTTCAAGATATATCTCCAAAGGCAAAGGGAACAAAAGCAAAAATAAACTTTTGGGACTTCATCAAAATCAAAAGCTTCTGCACAGCAAAGGAAACAGTCAACAAAACAAAGAGGCAACCCACGGAATGGGAAAAGATATTTGCAATTGACAGTACAGACAAAAGGTTGATATCCAGGATCTATAATGAACTCCTCAAACTCAACACACACGAAACAGGCAAACATATAAAAAAATTGGCAGAAGATATGAACAGACACTTCCCCAATCAAGACATACAAATGGCTATCAGACACATGAAAAAATGTTTATCACTAGCCCTCAGGGAGATTCAAATTAAAACCATATTGAGATATCACCTTACACCAGTTAGAATGGCCAAAATTAACAAAACAGGAAACAACATGTGTTGGAGAGGATGTGGAGAAAGGGGAACCCTCTTACACAGTTGGTGGGAATGGAAGTTGGTGCAGCCTCTTTGGAGAATAGTGTGGAGATTCCTCAAGAAATTAAAAATAGAGCTTCCCTATGACCCTGCAATTGCACTCCTGGGTATTTACCCCAAAGATACAGATGTAGCAAAAAGAAGGGCCATCTGTACCCCAATGTTTATAGCAGCAATGGACACGGTAGCCCAACTATGGAAAGAACCAAGATGCCCTTCAATGGACGAATGGATAAGGAAGATGTGGTCCATATACACTGTGGAGTATTATGCCTCCATCAGAAAGGACGAATACCCAACTTTTGTAGCAACATGGATGGGACTGGAAGAGATTATGCTGAGTGAAATAAGTCAAGCAGAGAGAGTCAATTATCATATGGTTTCACTTATTTGTGGAGCATAACAAAAAGCATGGAGGACATGGAGAGTTAGAGAGAAGGGGATTGGGGTAAACTGGAAGGGAAGGTGAATCATGAGAGACTATGGACTCTGGAAAATAATCTGAGGGATTTGAAGTGGCGGGGGTGGTGTGGGAGGTTGGGGTAACAGGTGGTGGGTATTATAGAGGGCACGGATTGCATGGAGCACTGGGTCTGGTGAAAAAAATAATGATACTGTTATGCTGAAAATAAATAAATAAATAAAAAACGGTTTCCCTCTTATCCAAATGTCAACACTAACAAGGAAATACATTTCTAGAATAAAGCATATTTCTTTTTAACATGTTAGTGTGAAAAGATGAGTCATTTTATTTTAATAAACTTCATTATCTTGCATAGTGTTCTGCTTTGATATCATTATTTTTTTACTAGCATTATTGTTCAACTCTTGCTTTGAATCTAGTGACCATTTAAGTATTTTTAATAAACTTCTTAACATATATATGTTACATATGTATGTGTATACATATACATATATATGTATAAATATCCTTGGCACAGTTTCTAGTTCCCTAATTGAACACTGAATGATACAGTAGTCATGTACTGCCACCTGAAATATTTCCTGTTTCCACCCCATTTGTAACTTACCATAATATGAATTTGTTCATGGATATTTATTACATTTTTATCTGTATTCCTATCTAGAATATAATCTAGAACTATAAAACCATGTCTTTTTACCATTTAAGTCTTGATGTCTCACCAAGTTTTGTCTTAGCTACTTGATGACTATTGTCTGAAGAAATGTCAAATGAGCCAGATGATAGTAAATAATCAGTTGAATTGCTCCTCACAGGCCTGGATTTTGGTCTATTTTCCACTTTAGTAAATTTACACTATCTCAATGATTTCTGTAACATGCTAGGCACATATTGGATGAATAAATGATAGATGATAGATTAGTGATATAAAAGTTAATTTTATGCATTTTAATTTGTTCTAAATGTATGATGTATCTTTTCACTTTTGACCTCAATTGTAGTTGTTCAGTTTATTTTATATTTATGTTTTCCACTTGTTCACAAATAATTATGTAAAAGAGGCATGCTTGAAAAAATCAAGTAAGTATATTATGAGGACACTTTATTTATTTATTTAAAAATTTTATGTATTCATTTGAGAGAGAGAGAGAGAGCACAAGCAGAGAAAGAGGCAGAGGGAGAGGGAGAAACAGACTCCCTGCTGAGCTGGGAGCCTGATATGGGACTTGATCCCAGGAGCTGGAGATCAAACGTAAGCCAAAGGCAGACACTTAACCATCTGAGCAACCCAGGTTCCTCAAAGATATTTTCATTTTAAACTCTGTTCCCAAGATGCTGCCAAATTTTAGGTTTATGAAAAAAATCTTTCAAATCATTTTATTTCCATTAGTGTAAAAATAATGTGAGTGCACTGACATTCTTTCCAAAGCCCTTTGAATGTATTTCTCTCTTTGTCGGAGAACTAATTCTTTATCTTTTTGCCATGAATATTTTTTCAGAAAGATAGAATTAATGTTAATTCCTTTTCTTTACACTGACCTCATTTGTAGGTTTTCATCAAAACATTACAGCTTGAATTCAGTGGATGTACCGTCACACAGAATTAGAAGGTATAAATTTTCCTTTGAGCTTTTATTCTCCCCTTGCCCCAGATCAATAATCATTACTCTGATTTATAACTTCTCCAAGTTTCTTTTTACTTCTGTTTTCCCATTTTGATGTTTCTAACAATTCTATTTTCTTTCCCTTCTAAGTATCTTTCTCTTCATCACAAAACAAATCAATTATTTTAATACACCAAACTGAAGGCAGGAAAATAACCAGACCCTGGGGAGGAGATACAGCCTCAGGGAAAAAGTATGAAATAAGAATTTTGACTAATGTTGAGGAAGCAGATTTAGATTGTTCTCATGAGCAGGTGTCAGGCTCATGGCTTGACCTGGAGGTTTAATACATAGCATTGGCATTTGACAATGATAAGGACACATGCCCAGAGCCCCTTGGACACTTGCTTAAATCATTGTTGTCAAGTTGCCAAGGGCAAGCACACTTGCCCTGATTTTTCAAAGATTGGCTTCTGTATTTGTGAAGCAGATGCTCTGAATTTCTGATACAGTTAATGAAGTCTGGTATCTACTTTACCTCAGTCCCAGAAACTGAGGTAAAGAGAAAGAGACTTTTAAGAATCTAAACATTTAAAGTCTTAACTGCCCTCTTTGTCTTCCTCTTAAAATCTCTCCCTTCTATGTGTGTGTGAGTGTATGTGTGGTATGGAAAAATCTCTTACTGATGTACTGAAAATGTATACATCAATGTAGTAAAATCAAAATTTCTCCTTTCTGAAAATAAGCCAATTATAATACATAATATATAAAATGTGGAAAATGAAGAAAATAATTAAGAAAAATTTACCTTAAACCCATAGCCCTATACTTGTACTCCCTTGTAATAATTCTTCTCTAATTGTTTGCATGTTTATTTTCCCTCTTTGGTAGCAAACATCACAAGAACCAATATTGTACCTAGTTTTTTTCTAACCATTAAAATTAAGACTACTTGTGCATGGAATATATGTAAATACAATATGTAGTTAATATGTAGAATCAAGCCTTATTTATAGTATATATATACATATATAGATTGATACACACAGAAAATTGTATCTATTATTAGATCATATATTATTTAACATTCTGTATTTTACTTTTTACTCAAGATTATCATAACTTTCTTCATAATCATTATATCTTTCAATATTCAAATTTTATTATAGTTATCTCTTTAACAGTTGGAGGAAATTGAGCACAGACAGGGTAAGAAAAATTCTTCAAGATCACACAAGATTATATGTGTCAGAGATGAAACTCTTATCTAGAAGTTTGTTTTACTTTAAAGAAGTTGTACTCAGTCATTACTTTATTTGTCAAATCTATAGTACTAAAAACAAAAATTATTTTCCATATAAAATACTGTGATGAAATCTTCATCTTTATTCCCTTAAAATACATCATTCTTGCATGGAGCACTGGGTGTGGTGAAAAAATAATGAATACTGTTTTTCTGAAAATAAATAAATTGAAAAAATTTTAAAAATACATCATTCATTATCTTTATTTCCTTAAAATACATTCTTTTAGAAGGTCATCAATTCATAAGGTATAAACATGTTTGAAAGTACAAATGTGTACAAATTCCTTTTAGGAATTCTTTACTGTTATTCTTTACATCCTTTACAACTATTTTCTTGTATGAAAGTACCTAGTTCATTGTACCTGAAACATGTTAAGAATTATCACTTTTATTAATTGTCCACATGATATTCTTTTCACTTCTGGGTTTAGGCTGTTTTTTAACATTTTTTTATTGTTACTGAGGTTGACTACTTTTCCCTATGTCTATTGACACATACTTTCTTGTGTGAAAAGTAGTTTCCCATTGCCTTAGTACAAATCCAAATACATTCTCATTATATTTAAGGAAGTTCATGTTCCACCCAATAAACATGAATTGATTGAATAAACCGCTACTACATGAATATAATTCTTTACCTTATTATATATATCTCAACTGTTCATTGCTAATATGTTGAAAAACCTATTTTTTCCAGTTTTAACCTCTACCCGGACATTCCACTGAAAACTCCAATGGCATATTCTCACTGAAAAACTGACTCAAAGTCATTAGCATTAGAGTTCAGGGTCTCTAATTTTTTTATTGCTTCTCTTGGTCTTCTAAATATATATACTCACACCGTTTACAAACAGAATTCATGTTTTTCTTTTTCTAATATTTATATTTATCATTTATTTGTCCTATATTTAACTTTGGTCATGATAATAGTGAATCTAGACCTCTCTTTTCCTCATTTAAAGGTGCTGTTTTACTAGTAGCATATGATGTTAGCTAATAGGAGAACATAAATATTTTCTATAATGTTAAAGAGGTAATTTCTGTTTCTAATCTTCCAAAGATTATATGAGAAATTATTTTTGAGCATTTGGGTGTTTTGAATGCTATTAAGCTCTTTTTTAATGGTAAAGAATAATGTTTTAATTTGTAGTTGTGATTTGAAATATTTTACTATTTTGCTTGATTTTTATAAATTTTTCATTTTTTATTATTTTAAATCTTATTCATCTGTGCTGATATTATTTAAATACTGTAGAATTTATATTCTAAGTTAAGAGATCAGCAATTTATTTGTCCTGTTTTCTTTCTGAATAAGTTGCCTATGATTTAAAAATTAGAAAGCTTTGCATTTTTCTAAAGTATAAAAAATACATATAAAGTATATTCCTTATTTTTTTCTTATGTCATTTTCTTCAGTGGCCTGTTTTCTATGAATACATAATCATAAATGATTAATGCCAGAAGATCAAGCATCTATTTCTCAACTTTAGCTATGAAGAAGTAGAAACTGAGAGAGTTTAAGTTACTTATCCATTGTCACAATTGGTAGGGTGCCATCTCTATCCTCACTGCATTATACTTGCAGTCCCAAGGAAATGGCAGAGCTTGGAAAAGAAAGTCTGGTTTCCCAAGTCACCACATAGACTAACTCTGCCAACCAAACAGAAACAGTTCTATTGCACTGTTGTATGCGTAATAAACAACATTCAAATAAAAGTAAAAATCCAGGTATTTAGATTTCTAACATAACTGTTGGATATTTCATGATCTCCCCATGATTTAATCATGGTGATCCAAATTGAAAAAAAAAGTAATATTGATATTAACTACATTTAAGCCATATTATTTGAAACAATAGTTATATGAATCCAAACATGTCCTGGCTAGTTAGTATATTCAGCAGAACACTTGAAGAGAGAAAGAAATTTTAATAGATAAATACAATATATCAACATTTACAATAGCTTGAAAATAGAAGCAATAAATTGGCACAAATGACTCTATTACAAATGTGATTATGTTCCTCTGTAAAGATGTTATTTTTTGTTGTGGTTGTTCTTTTTGTTTGTGTTTTTCTCAGCAAAAATATGATTACCAGCTATAGATGAGGCTGTTATTCTTATATAAATCTTGATATAAGTACACACATAAACAATGCCCAAATATGTGCACTATAAATTCATGATGCCAAAATTAATGATTAATAAGCCAGAATGATTAGTGTGACACTTTTTTTTATTAAACTATGATTGCAAATAACTCACATAACACTGGAAAGTGTGATAATAACAAAAAAATCGAGATCTTATAAAATTACATGGGATTTCCCAAATAATATCTATAATAAAAATAATCACAATATCAGCAAACTGTCTGAGATCAGTGACATGATAAATGTCATGGGTAGCAAATTGGGCTGGCTCAATCAAGACCAATATCAGGTAAGTATTAAAAGGAGGAAAGTGCTATGAGATAAGCAATATATTTTACATTAAATAGGTGGACTAGGTTGGATGTTACGATGGAAAACTGAAAATTCAAATTATAAGATAGAACTATATAGATAGAAGATATCTGATACAGGAAAACAAGATGTGAAATATATCTCTGGTGTCTAGCGGAAGACACCAAAGAAACATAGATTTGAATTTTTCTTGTGTCCTTATTATTAGTTTTCATAGATAAGATAGTTAATATTTAACTTGATACTCTTTTTTTTTAAGATTTCATTTATTTGTTTGAGATAGAATGAACAGGGAGAAGGACAGAGGGAGAGGAAGAAGCAGTCTCCCTGCTGAGCAGGAGCTTAATATGGGGCTTGATTTCAGGATCCTGAGCTGAAGTCAGACAACTAACCAAGTGAGCCACCCAGGTGCCCCTTAACTTGATATTCTTGAGGAAAGTTAATTTCAAACACTTTCAAATTTGCACTACTTTGGAATATATGCTCTCCACATATTTAAATGACCTATTTTACAAAGTAGTATGGCTTTAGGGATGGAAAGCGCTTTTATTATTTACAAAGTTTTTATAATTACTTTCAAAGATTAGTTGGATTTTTTGTAAATAGTATAGTAGCTTGAATAAATCTGGAAAGGAAATTATCTCAAACTTTCTTCCTCTCATATAAATTACCGCTACTTGTGGAGATATATTGATCTGACTCAATCAGAATACACTTGTAATGTTAATGAAAAACCTGAGTTTTCATAGATTAAACATAGCAGATGAATTGCTTCATGATATGAGAGCAATATCATGTCAAGCATAATGTGAACATTGTTGTTAAATCTTGTTTTCCATTACTTTTGCAAAATGTTCTTAAAAGCATTTATGAATTCAAAATGATTTAATCTTTTGACCTATACAAATGAAATAATCCCTGAAGACATAGAATCAGAATTCTAATTTTCCTTCAAACTCTTGTATGTTTGAAGACTATAATTAATTCATTAGTTTTTTAGTACGAAAAAGTTCATCTTGATTTTGCATTTCATTATAATAATTTTGATAGTTCAAGAGCAGCATTTGATCTTATGATAATTTTGCTTGAGATATATTATTATCTTAAGATTCCTCAGACTCGCATTTGCGAATAGTCTCTGATATTACAAATGTTTACTTGTTATGCACAAATATATTTAAAGGTAAAAGTAGCAAAAATGCAGATAACCACAAATAACAGCATTTAAAATAAACACAAAAATGTGTTTTCCATGCCTCTTCATCTTATTTTCTTGTCACCCTAGCTTCTTCTCCATATGGAAAGGCTAATGTGAAACCAGTCTTCTGCTATTAAACATTTTTAACAATATTTTACTCAGACTAGAACAGAGAGTTGTTCATGTTTCCAGCTGCGAATGTTTCTGAAAGCTTTCCTTCATAACACTCTAACTCTCTAACTCTATCATCTCACAATAACTATTTTTTTAGGTGAAGGCCTTAAAAGAAGTCTGTTAAATAGATATGACTTTAAGGCAGTAGGAAGGAATGCAGAGGGGAAACACAGGGAACCCTTTTTTAACATTTCCAAAATATTTTGAAAATGTCATAGGGCGTTATGAATTTCTTTTATTTAAGAAATTTGGGCAAATGTGTTTTATCATTTAAGACTCAACTTAATTCCACATTCTTTCATTTACTTCAAAAATATATTTTTCCTGGGCCCCTGAGTGGCTCAGTGGGTTAAAGCCTCTGCCTTCAGCTCAGGTCATGATCTCAGGGTCCTGGGATCGAGCCCCACATCAGGCTCTCTGCTCAGCAGGGAGCCTGCTTCCTCCTCTCTCTCTCTCTGCCTGCCTCTCTGCCTATTTGTGATCTCTGTCTGTCAAATAAATCAATAAAATCTTTAAATATATATATATATATATATTTTTTTTTTCTTACTGTGGACCAGGCACTGTCCTTGATAGAATATCAGTTGTAGCACAATAACCAGGAGAACACCTTTCTTTGCTCTGACCTACAGAGCATCTTTACTTAGCAGCACTGCTCTATTTCCCAATGCTCTATTTGGGCTAACTGCCTTATTTTTCACTGACAATCAATCTGAACTGATTTCAGGAGAATATCTTAATTTATTTAATCACAAAAAGTATAGCAATATTTCAATATCCAAATTTACAATACCAAGTATTAAGAACTATTTTAATAGTACATTTATTTTAGAAAAGTTTTAAATGTGAACATTGATTTGAAGGAGGAAAGATGAATTTGGAAGAAGTAGAGTTTTCAGAGTAAAAACTAATTGGGTGTAAACTGTAGCTGTGTGGCTTTATTCATGTAATATCTTCAATTAGCAACAATGTTTACTTATTACCTATTAGTATTAAAGAGATATACAAGGTAATATCTCTCTGTGGTTTTGATTTGCATTTCTTTGACAGTAATGTTGAGCATCTGTTGATATACTTGTTGACACTTTATATGTCTTTTTGGGAAAATGTCTATTCATTTCCTTTGCCCATTTTTTTTAATTGGGTTATTTGGTTCTTTTGCTATTGAGTAGTAGGAGTTACTTATGTATTTTGGATATTAACCTCTATAACCTTTGAATATAACCACTTAGAGTAACCGAGTGGTTTCTCCATTAGTTGGCCAGGTAAGGCCCTTCCAAAAGAAAATAAACAAGGGTCCTAAAAATCAGAGAAATGGGCTGTCTGGAGAGAAGGAACACCCAGTGAGCTGGACTGAACATATTTGCAAATATTTTCTGACATTCCATAGGTTAGCTTTGTATTTTGTCTATTGTTTCCTCGGCTGTAGAGAACTCTTTTAGTTTGATATTTGTTTTCATTGCCTATGTTTTAGGTATCAACTCTAAAAAATCATTGCCAACACCATTGTCAAGGAGCTTTCCCCCTATGTTTTCTTCTTGTCATACACCTTAAAAATACATAATTTTTATATGCCGATCATACTTCAATAAAAGGGGAAAAGGGAAGAAAGAAATTACTCATCAAGATTGGGGGGGAAAGGTACAAGATATTGAGGTTATAATTGTGAAAAAAAATGACCCTTGTCAACAATGACAGGTCTAGGGAAGCCAAATAAACCATCACAACAATAAGTATTGTCTTGAGGTTTGTACAGAAAACAATGTACAGAATACATGAGAAGCACATTTATTCTATTTTGTGGGATTAGGGATGCTTTCTTTAGAGAAAGATAGTGAGAAATTAGCCAAAGAAGATAGATAAAGGATAAGCAAAACATTTCAGACAGAAGACGGGGAAGCCTCACAGATGACAAAAAGTATAGTTTATTAGTTACATTGTCTTCATGTACTGCATCTTTTTTTTAAAAAGATTTTATTTGTTAATTTGATAGAGAAAGAGACAGCAAAAAAGGTAACACAAGTAGGGGGAGTGGGAAAGGAAGAAGCAGGCTTCCCACCAAGCAGGGAGCTTGATGTGGAACTGGATCCCAGAACCCTAGGATCATGACCTGAACCAAAGGCAGATGCTTAAAAACTCAGCCACCCAGGTGCCCTTCATGCATTGCATAATAAAACAGGAAATGAAAGACTTGTATATCCATCTCACGGAGGCTGATCTATAAAGATCAAAGGAGATGAAAATATTAGATAATGTACATGAGAATATATGCATTTCTATCTTCATTAGGTGGCTTCTCTTTATAGTAAAGACTTATTTTTAAATTTTATTTATTTTCTTAAATTTGTTGAAGTAGAAGTAAAAAAAAAACAAATTTAAGCCATTAAATTCAGTTTACAATATTCTATTTGTAAATATAATACCTTTTACTAAGTCATTTACAAGGCTTTTATATCTTAGATAATTAAAATTCCCTATACAATGTAAACATTATAAATTTAGAATGTCCAATTATCTAAGTACTTACTTGTCTAACAAAATGTTTCATTATTAAATAAGTCCTATAAATTTAATTGAGTTAAGCTCATAAAGTTGACAAATTTTAAACTCTTTTAAATGATTTTAAGCTCTTTAAGTATTGCTTAAAATCTTAATGAGAATTCTTTTGTGCCTTTCAATCATCAGTATAAAGATAATTAGTCTCTATATATTTCAATCAGAAAAATTAAGTTTATCTATTAGGTCTCTTATCTGACAAGTTCTTTTAAATGTAATAAATACAACAATACTAAATATACATAGTTGTTTGAAAAATAACAGAAATATTCAGAAAATGATTTGATTTTCTTCATAACTTTTAATATTTAATTCATTATTCTGGAATTCATATTTTAATATGCTTACCTATTAAAAATGCATCATTCCAAACAAGTCATCATTATTTTTCCAGTATTTTTATATCACTAATAGAGGTATTTGGCTAGGAAAGTGGTCTCAATTCTTACCCAAGACATTCACTAAGAATCTGAAGCCCTGAAGCCAAAGAACAAAATTTCATCATTTACTAAAGACTATAGGGCCTGTGGATTCATCTGATTTAATCTGAAACCTAACAACTAAAATCCCTCATTCAATGGTTGAATTTGATAAATTTATTTTCTTCTTAATTCTGTTCTAAAATGTTTTTCTTCCTCTTCTTATCAGGTAGGACCACAATTTCTTTAGATATTTCCCTATCATCACATTCAACTCCCTTCATCCCTCATAGTTTGTCGACCTCATTCACATGATTAACATATAGCCAGTGCCATGCGCTGCCCTAGACACTGATGTAGAAGCAATACACATATGACTCATTTTCTCATGAAGCTTACAGGTTAATTGGGTTAGTTTCCTAAAAGAGTTAGACAGAAAATTAAATAAGATTATGGAAGAGTAACTGAATGAATTCTTTCATTTGTTGGTCAGGTAAGGTCCTTCCAAAATAAAATAAACAAGGGCTATAAAAATCAAAGAGGAGAGCTGTCTGTCTAGAAGGAACACCCAGTGAGCTAGACTGAACATAATGTACTCAAGTGCCCAAAAGTTAAGTTAGTCAGGCCAGAACATATTAAATTAAGGAGAGAAATATTAGAGATACAACCACAGGTCAAATTTTGCAGACACCTTTAGGCAAAGATAAACTTGAGATAAAAAGTCACAGAGTTTTAAGTAAGGATATGGCATGGTTACATTAAAAAAAATCTATTTATTGCTATGTGAAAAACATATTTTAAGGAGCTAAAATGTAAGTAGTGAGACAAAGATGTGATTAATCAAATGACAGTTGATGGTGACTCAAATAAGGAGATGAACATGCAGGTGGTGAGAAATGGCCAGATTCAGGATATATTTCAGGCATGAAATAAATAAGAGTTACTGATGGGTTGAATCTGGACACTGGAAGAGGAAATCAGGGAGTACTGAGGTATTACTTCGACATTTGGGGTTTGAGAAACATAGCTGGGTAAGTTCTATTCTGAAGTTGTAAAATTTGAAATTCCTACTTCACATTCAAATGGAAATGTCAAGGGCACAGTCTGATAGATGAGTCTGAGATGATGGAGACAAGTCTGGGTGAAGGAATAAATCTGAGGGTCATTGATATGTAGGCAGGTGTATTTAAAGCTGTGAAAGAGCTGAGATAGTAGAGAGAACAGGTAGCCATATAAGATAAAAGCCTGAACACAAGTTGCATAGCATTTTGAAGACAAGAAGAAAAGGAATATAAACAAAGAAAAAGGAAAGAGAGAGAGAGAGAGAGAGAGAGAGAGGGAAAGTAAATAGGGGAGTATTTTAGATGGAAACACTAAACATTTGTTTTGATAAAAACAGAAAAAATCCCAAGGGAAAAAAGTTCAAGAGGGAAAACATGATCAACTGTGTCAAATACTTAAAAGCAGCTGTGTAAGCACTGGATTTGAGGACCCAGTGGTAGGATCCAGACCCAAAGCCTGACTGGAGAGGGCTGAGAAGAGAATGTGTGGTAAAAAAATAAAGACCGTGTCTATACTGTCTTATAAGTATAAATACATATGTAAATATATAAAGAGATACAAATAAGTATTTATCAATAACACATATTTTTTTTTCTATTAAATAGAGAGATGAAGCAGTACTCAGAGAAGTGTGTGGTATTAAAAGTCAAGTGATTGAGGGATAAATCCCACCTGGTCATGATGGATAATCCTTTTAATGTACTGTTGGATCCTATTAGGAAGGATCTTGTTGAGAATTTTGCATCCGTATTCATCAGAGATAGAGACTGGTCTGTAATTCTTTTTGATGGGATCTTTGTCTGGATTTGGGATCAAGGTAATGCTGGAAGTTTTCCTTCTGTTTCTATTTTTTTAAAACAGTTTAAGGAGGGGCACCTGGGTGGCTTAGTCTTTTAAGTGACTGTATTCGGCTCAGGTCATGATCCCAGGGTCCTGGGATGGAGCCCTGCATCTGGCTCCCTGCTTAGCAGGAAGCCTACTTTTCCTTCTCCCACTCTCCCTGCTTGTGTTTCCTGTCTGGCTGTGTCTCTCTCTGTCAAATAAATAAATAAATTCTTAGAAAAAATAAACAGCTTTAGGAAAATGGGTATGATTTCTTCTTTGAATGTTTGGTAGAATTCCCTTGGGAATCCATCAGGCCCTGGACTCATTTTTTGGGAGGTTTTTGATCATTGCTTCAATCTTGTTACTTGTTATGTATCTATTCAGGTTGCTAATTTCTTCCTGTTTTAGTATTGGTAGTTTATAGGTTTCCAGGAATGCATCCATTTCTTCCAGGTTGCTTAATTTATTATCATGTAAGTGTTGGTAATAATTTCTGATAATTGTATTTATTTCCTTGGTGTTAGTCATTATCTTCTCTTTCTTTCATAATTTTATTAATTTGGGTGTTTTCTCTTTTCTTTTGGATAG
Organism: Mustela erminea; assembly: GCF_009829155.1. Taxonomy (NCBI): domain Eukaryota; kingdom Metazoa; phylum Chordata; class Mammalia; order Carnivora; family Mustelidae; genus Mustela; species Mustela erminea. The sequence continues at coordinate 4,822,421 of NC_045629.1, forward strand.
CCTGGCCAGGGGTTTATCAATCCATGTGAGACTATGGACGCTGGGAAACAAACTGAGTGTTTTAGAAGTGAGGGGCTTAGGAGGATGGGTGAGCTGGGTGATGAGTATTAAGGAGGGCACAGATTGCATGGAGCACTGGGTGCTAGATGCAAACAGTGAATCATGGAACACTACATCAAAAAAGTAATGATGTACTGTATGGTGACTAACATAACATAATACATACATACATACACACATAGTGTTGATTTTCTATCACAGGAATTTAACAGGAAGAAGAGATAAGGGAGATAACAATGTCTGCAAAAGAGAAATTATAGAAAACTACCATGAAATCAAAGCTGGACAAGGAGAATATAACAACCAAAAAAGGTGATGGAATAAGAAAAAGAGGTGGTGAAGCTGGGTGTTGGTGGTGATGAGGTTAATGGTGTGACATAGAAATGGGGGCAGGTGCTGTCCAAGTAAAGGAAAACACATTGGTAATGAGGAGATGGAGTGAATGAGAGTATTAGCTATAAACATTTTCAAAGTCCAAAGGAACAGTGACAGACAAAATGAAAGGAAAGGTGTTAGGTCAGATGACAAAGTTATTAATGAAGAGGAGTGACAGACTGGGAGATATCAACATAACACTAATACAAGGAGGTAGCATGGGTGACATGAAGGCATGAGATTCATTACAAAAAATTTAAACAGAGTTGTGGAAAGGGAGGTGGGTGGGGGATAGGTTAATTCAGTGATGGGCAATAAAAAGGATGCATGATATGATCACTAAGTGTTATATGCAACTAATGAATCATTGAATGCTATATCAAAACCTAAAGGTGTGGGGCACCTGGGTTGCTCAGTGGGTTAAGCCACTGCCTTCGGCTTGGGTCATGATCTCGGGGTCCTGGGATCGAGTCCCATATCGGGCTCTCTGCTCAGCAGGGAGCCTTCTTCCCTCTCTCTCTCTCTCTGCCTTCCTCTCCGTCTACTTGTGATGTCTCTCTGTCAAATAAATAAATAAAATCTTTAAATTAAAAAAAAAAACTAAATGTGTACTGTATGTTGGCTAATTTAATTTAAATTTAAAAAATTAATAAGGGAACTCAGAAAAATATTTCATTTCTATTTCTACACTCTATATTCTTTAAATGAATTGTTCTACTCAACAATATAAATATAATTTTTTTCACTTTTAAATGACCACCTCATAGGTATAGAAATATTGATGACTTATAACAAATATACACACACCAAAAGAGATTTTAAAACCAAAGAAAATAGACCTCTAAAAATATTTTATTTGTTAAATATATGTTTATAGAAAAATTCAAAATATTTGCTGTATTTTAGAACATGAATTGGAATATTTTTCAGTAAAGAGTCAGACTATCAATATTTTAGACTTTGTGGGACATATAGGCTCTATTGTGACTACTCACTTCTACCACTATAATGCAAAAACAGCAGTGGACAATATTAAAACAAATGAATTTGTGGTTGTGATTTAATAAAACATTATTTATAAAGACAAGTGAGGGGCTAAATTTAACCTGGTTTTAGTTCCTTCACACATGAGTTAGAGTCCCATAATCAACTTAATTAGAATCTCAGCTTAAAACTCTGATGGACTATAAAAATTAAGAGTGACAATGTATATATACCTCTAAATATATTCATAAATAAACCAGTATTTCATACCAGTTTTGTACCCAAGTATATTTCATCTTATAAATATTTAAAACTATATAATTAAAAATGAGCTATTGACCATTATTTGACATTCTAAAGATATATCATATAAATATAAGCAGTATTAACAACCTACACCAGTGTCACAAATGTATGTCTTTGAAAGACAAAATAAGCTAAAAAAAGTTTTGGGGGAAGATTTATCATCCTGGTTGCTATTAGAAGAGTTTATTTAAATTTCCTAAAATAGAATCTTTTAATAGCTATTCATGAATTATAGGTAGAATAAAGTCAAATGAATAAGATATTAAAAAATGGTTTAGAGTAACTTGCAGTTTCTGATCTGTCATTTAAAGAATTTGAAAGTCATTGCTCCTATCCCCACAACAGGAGGGAAAAAAAGGAAAAAAAAAACTGAACCAGTTGAAAATCAACAACTTTTTTTAGATATATCAGACAACTGAAATCAGAGGACAAACCACTGACCCCCAAAATTGGAAAGACAGGTAGATAAAAAGAAATCACAATTTACCCAAGCAGAAGTTCAGGAACACAAACTGGTCCTAAAACAAATACCAGGAAAGGAAAACCTAACTGTAATTAACAGTTAGGTTCTCTCTTCACAGATGACATGATTCTTTATATGGAAAACCCAAAAGACTCCACCCTAAAACTACTAGAACTCATATAGCAATTCAGTAACGGCGCAGAATACAAAGTCAATGTACAGAAATCAGTTGCTGAAACTTATCACATCCAAAATGCAGAAATCAAAGACCAAGAGAAAGATCTTAAATGAAGCCAGTTTCAGGGAGGGAGTGAATTTCACCTATAAAATAATAAGAATAAGAATAATAACCAATTTCTTTTCAGAAACTATGAAATCAAGAAAAAGTGGAATGTTGAAAGAAAAACGAGCCAACCTACAATTCTGTATCCTGTGAAATTATCTTTCAAAATGAAAAGGGAGAGATCACAACTAACACCAAGGAAGTAGAAACAATCATCAGAAGTTATTATCAACAGTTATATGCCAATACGCTAAGCAACCTAGATGAAATGGATGCATTCCTGGAAAACTATAAACTCCCTAAATTGAACCAGGAAGAAATTGAAAACCTGAATAGACCGATATCTAGTAACGAGATTGAAGCAGTGATCAAAAACCTCCCAAAAACAAGAGCCCAGGACCTGATGGATTCCCTGGGGAATTCTACCAGACTTTCAAAGAAGAAATAACACCTATTCTACTGAAGATGTTTCAAAAAATTGAAGCAGAAGGAAAACTTCCAGACTCTTTCTATGAAGCCAGCATTACCCTGATCCCCAAACCAGGCAAAGACCCTACCAAAAAGGAGAATTTCAGACCAATATTCCTGATGAACATGGCTGATAATATTCTCAACAAGATCCTAGCAAACAGGATCCAACGGATTATTAAAAGATTATCCACCATGATTAGATGGAATTCATTCCTGGGCTACAAGGATGGTTCAACATTTGCAAATCAATCAATGTGATAGAACAAATCAATAACAGAAGAGAGAAGAACCACATGGTCCTCCAATTGATGCAGAAAAAGCATTTGACAAAAACCAGCATCCATTCCTGATTAAAAACGCTTCAAAGTATAGGGATAGAGGGAACATTCCTGAACATCATCAAATCTATCTATGAAAGACCACAGCAAATATCACCCTCAATGGAAAAAAGCTTGCAGCCTTCTCTTTGAGATCCGTAACAAAACAAGGATGCCCACTCTCACCACTCTTGTTCAACATAGTATTAGAAGTCCTAGCAACAGCAATCAGACAACAAAGAGAAAAAAAAAGGTATCCAAATTGGCAATGAAGAAGTTAAACTCTCTCTCTTCACAGATGATATGGTTCTTTATATGGAAAACCCAAAAGACCCCACCCCCAAACTACTAGAACTCATATAGCAATTCAGTAACATGGCAGGATACAAAGTCAATGTACAGAAATCAGTGACATTCTTATACACTAACAATGAAAACACAGAAAGGGAAATTAGAGAATTGATTCCATTTACTATAGCACCAAGAACCATAAGATACCTAGGAATAAACCTAACCGAAGAGGAAAAGGATCTGTACTTGATGAACTACAGAACACTCATGAAAGAAATTGAAGAACACGCAAAGATGGAAGACCATTCCATGCTCTTGGATCGGAAGAATAAACATTGTTAAAATGTCTATACTGCCTAGAGCAATCTATACTTTTAATGCCATTCTGATCAAAATTCCACCAGTATTCTTCAAAGAGCTGGAGCAAATAATCCAAAAATTTTTATGGAATAGGAAGAGACCCCGAATTGCTAAGGCAATGTTGAAATACAAAAATAAAACTGGGGGCATCACGTTACCTGATTTCAAGCATTAATACAAAGCTGTGATCACCAAGACAGCATGGTAGTGGCATAAAAACAGACACATAGACCAGTGGAACAGAGTAGAGAGCCCAGATATGGACCCTCAACTCTACGGTCAAATAATCTTCGACAAAACAGGAAAAAATGTACAGTGGAAAAAAGACAGTCTCTTCAATAAATGGTGTTGGGAAAACTGGGCAGCTATATGTAGAAGAATGAAACTCGACCATTCTCTTACACTGTACACAAAGATAAACTCAAAATGGATAAAAGACCTCAATGTGAGACAGGAATCCATCAGAATCCTAGAGGAGAACATAGGTAGTAATCTCTTCGATATCAGCCACAGCAACTTCTTTCAAGATATATCTCCAAAGGCAAAGGGAACAAAAGCAAAAATAAACTTTTGGGACTTCATCAAAATCAAAAGCTTCTGCACAGCAAAGGAAACAGTCAACAAAACAGAGAGGCAACCCACAGAATGGGAGAAGATATTTGCAAATGACAGTACAGACAAAAGGTTGATCTCCAGAATCTATAAAGAACTCCTCACACTCAACGCACACAAAACAGATAATCATATCAAAAAATGGGCAGAAGACATGAACAGACAATTCTCCAATGAAGACATACAAATGGCTATCAGACACATGAAAAAATGTTCATCATCACTACCTATCAGGGAGATTCAAATTAAAACCACATTGAGATATCACCTTACACCAGTTAGAATGGCCAAAATTAGCAAGACAGGAAACAACATGTGTTGGAGGGGATGTGGAGAAAGGGGAACTCTCTTACACTGTTGGGAATGGAAGTTGGTGCAGCTTCTTTGGAGAACAGTGTGGAAATTCCTCAAGAAATTAAAAATAGAACTTCCCTATGACCCTGCAATTGCACGACTGGGTATTTACCAGTATTTACTTTTGCCCTTTTCTTTTTTAACGTTTTTTAACTACTATATCTAACATATATATATTTTTTTCCTTTTTATACTTTTCTTTATTAGTTTTATTTTTTTAATTCATTTCTTTTCTTTTCTTTTTTGTTTTTTTTTTCTTTCTTTCTGAACCTCTTTTTATCCTCTTCACCCCACTCACGACTTGGGATCTCTTCTGTTGGTTAAAGCATATTTTCCTGGGGTTGTTGCCACACTTTTAGTATTTTACTTGCTCCTTCATATACTCTTATCTAGACAAAAGGACAAGGCATAAAAATTCACCACAAAAAAAAAGAACAAGAGGCAGTACTGAAGGCTAGGGACCTAATCAATACAGACATTGGTAATATGTCAGATCTAGAGTTCAGAATGACAATTCTCAAGGTTCTAGCCGGGCTCGAAAAAGGCATGGAAGATATTAGAGAAACCCTCTCGAGAGATATAAAAGCCCTTTCTGGAGAAATAAAAGAACTAAAATCTAACCAAGTTGAAATCAAAAAAGCTATTAATGAGGTGCAATCAAAAATGGAGGCTCTCACTGCTAGGATATATGAGGCAGAAGAAAGAATTAGCAATATAAAAGACCAAATGAAAAAGAATAAAGAAGCTGAGCAAAAGAGGGCAAACAGCTACTGGACCATGAGGGGAGAATTTGAGAGATAAATGACACCATAAGAGGAAACAACATTAGAATAATTGGGATTCCAGAAGAAGAAAGAGAGAGGGGGGCAGAAGGTATACTGTAGAGAATTATTGGGGAGAATTTCCCCAATATGACAAAGGGAACAAGCATCAAAATTCAGGAGGTTCAGAGAACGCCCCTCAAAATCAATAAGAATAGGCCCACACCCCATCACCTAATAGTAAAATTTACAAGTCTTAGTGACAAACAGAAAATCCTGAAAGCAGCCCGGGAAAAGAAGTCTGTAACATACAATGGTAAAAATAAAGATTGGCAGCGGACTGATCCACAGAGACCTGGCAGGCCAAAAAGAGCTGGCATGATATTTTCAGAGCACTAAACGAGAAAAACATGCAGCCAAGAATACTATATCCAGCCAGGCTATCACTGAAAATACAAGTAGAGATTAAAAGTTTCCAGGACAAACAAAAACTGAAAAAATTTGCAAACACCGAACCAGCTCTACAGGAAATATTAAAGGGGTCCTCTAAGCAAAGAGAGAGCCTACAAGTTTGATCAGAAAGGAACAGAGACAATATACAGTAACAGTCACCTTACAGGCAATACAACGGCACTAAATTCATATCTCTCAATAGTTACCCTGAATGTTAATGGGCTAAATGCCCCTGTCAAAAGACACAGTGTATCAGAATGGATAAAAAAACAAAACCCATCTATATGTTGCCTCCAAGAAACTCATTTTAAGCCCGAAGACACCTCCAGATTTAAAGTGAGAGGGTGGAAAAGAATTTACCATGCTAATGGACATCAGAAGAAAGCAGGAGTGGCAATCCTTATATCAGATCAATTAGATTTTAAGCCAAAGACTATAATAAGAGATGAGGAAGGACACTATATCATACTCAAAGGGTCTGTCCAACAAGAAGGTCTAACAATTTTAAATATCTATGCCCCCAATGTGGGAGCAGCAACTATATACCAATTAATAACAAAATCAAAGAAACACATCAACAATAATACAATAATAGTAGGAGACTTTAACACTCCCCTCACTGAAATGGACAGATCATCCAAGCAAAAGATCAACAAGGAAATAAAGGCCTTAAATGACACACTGGACCAGATGGGTATCACAGATATATTCAGAACATTTCATCCCAAAGCAACAGAATACACATTCTTCTCTAGTGGACATGGAACATTCTCCAGAATAGATCACATCCTTGGTCCTAAATCAGGACTCAACCGGTATCAAAAGATTGAGATCATTCCCTGCATATTTTCAGACCACAATGCTCTGAAGCTAGAAGTCAACAACAAGAGGAAGTTTGGAAGAACCCAAATACATGGAGACTAAACAGCATCCTTCTAAAGAATAAATGGGTCAACCGGGAAATTAAAGAAGAATTGAAATAATTCATGGAAACAAATGATAATGAAAATACAACAGTTCAAAATCTGTGGGACACAACAAAGGCAGTCCTGAGAGGAAAATATATAGCGGTACAAGCCTTTCTCAAGAAACAAGAAAGGTCTCAGGTACACAACCTAACCCTACACCTAAAGGAGCTGGAGAAAGAACAAGAAAGAAACCCTAAGCCCAGCAGGAGAAGAGAAATAATCAAGATACGTGCAGAAATCAATGAAATAGAAACCAAAAAAACAATAGAACAAATCAATGAAACTAGGAGCTGGTTCTTTGAAAGAATTAATAAAATTGATAAACCCCTGGACAGACTTATCAAAAAGAAAAGAGAAAGGACCCAAATAGATAAAATCATGAATGAAAGAGGAGAGATCACAACTAACACCAAAGAAATACAAACTATTATAAGAACATACTATGAGCAACTCTACACAAACAAATTTGACAATCTGGAAGAAATGGATGCATTCCTAGACACATATAAACTACCACAACTGAACCAGGAAAAAATAGAAAGCCTGAACAGACCCATAACCAGTAAGGAGATTGAAGCAGTCATCAAAAATCTCCAAAGAAACAAAAGCCCAGGGCCAGTCAGCGTCCTGCGGGAATTCTACCAAACATTTAAAGAAGAACTAATTCCTATTCTCCTGAAACTGTTCCAAAAAATAGAAATGGAAGGAAAACTTCCAAACTCATTTTATGAGGCCAGCATTACCTTGATCCCAAAACCAGACAAGGATCCCATCAAAAAGAGAGCTATAGACCAATATCCTTGATGAACACAGATGCGAAAATACTCAACAAAATACTAGCCAATAGGATTCAACAGTACATTAAAAGGATTATTCACCACGACCAAGTGGGATTTATTCCAGGGCTGCAAGGTTGGTTCAACACCCGCAAATCAATCAATGTGATACAACACATCAAGAGAAGAAAGAACAAGAACCATATGATACTCTCAATAGATGCTGAAAAAGCATTTGACAAAGTACAGCATCCCTTCCTGATCAAAAGTCTTCAAAGTGTAGGGATAGAGGGCACATACCTCAATATTATCAAAGCCATCTATCAAAAACGCAACGCAAATATTATTCTCAATGAAGAAAAACTGAAAGCTTTTCCGCTAAGGTCAGGAACACGGTGTCCATTGTCACCACTGCTATTCAACATAGTACTAGAAGTTCTAGCTTCAGCAATCAGACAACAAAAGAAAATTAAAGGCATCCAAATCGGCAAAGAAGAAGTCAAATTATCACTCTTCGCAGATGATATGATACTATATGTGGAAAACCCAAAAGACTCCACTCCAAAACTGCTAGAACTTGTACAGGAATTCAGTAAAGTGTCAGGATATAAAATCAATGCACAGAAATCAGTTGCATTTCTCTACACCAACAACAAGACAGAAGAAAGAGAAATTAAGGAGTCAATCCCATTTACAATTGCACCTAAAACTATCAGATACCGGGGCACCTGGGTGGCTCAGTGGGTTAAGCTGCTGCCTTCAGCTCAGGTCATGATCTCAGGGTCCTGGGATCGAGTCCCGCATCGGGCTCCTGCTCGGCAGGCAGCCTGCTTCTCTCTCTCTCTCTCTCTCTCTCTGCCTGCCTCTCTGCCTACTTGTAATCTCTCTCTGTCAAATAAAAAAAAAAAAAACTATCAGATACCTAGGAATAAACCTAACCAAAGAGGCAAAGAATCTATACTCAGAAAACTATAAAGTACTCATGAAAGAAATTGAGGAAGACACAAGGAAATGGAAAAATGTTCCATGCTCCTGGATTGGAAGAATAAATATTGTGAAAATGTCTATGCTACCTAAAAATCTACACATTTAATGTAATTCCTATCAAAGTACCATCCATTTTTTTCCTAATCCTAAAATTTATATGGAACCAGAAAAGACCTCGAATAGCCAAAGGGATATTGAAAAACAATGCCAAAGTTGGTGGCATCACAATTCCGGAATTCAAGCTCTATTACAAAGCTGTCATCATCAAGACAGCATGGTACTGGCACAAAAACAGACACATAGATCAATGGAACAGAATAGAGAGCCCAGAAATAGACCCTCAACTCTATGGTCAACTAATCTTCAACAAAGCAGGAAAGAATGTCCAATGTAAAAAAGACAGCCTCTTCAATAAATGGTGCTGGGAAAATTTGACAGCCACATGCAGAAAAATGAAATTGGACCATTTCCTTACACCACACACAAAAACAGACTCAAAATGGATGAAGGACCTCAATGTGAGAAAGGAATCCATCAAAATCCTTGAGGAGAACTCAGGCAGCAACCTCTTCGACCTCAGCCACAGCAACATCTTCCTAGGAACATCGCCAAAGGCAAGGTAAGCAAGGGCAAAAATGAACTATTGGGATTTCATCAAGATCAAAAGCTTTTGCACAGCAAAGGAAACAGTTAACAAAATCAAAAGACAACTGACAGAATGGGAGAAGATATTTGCCAACGACATATCAGATAAAGGACTAGTGTCCAGAATCTATAAAGAACTTAGCAAGCTCAACACCCAAAGAACAAATAATCCAATCAAGAAATGGGCAGAGGACATGAACAGACATTTCTGCAAAGAAGACATCCAGATGGCCAACAGACACATGAAAAAGTGCTCCATATCACTCGGCATCAGGGAAATACATATCAAAACCACAATGAGATATCACCTCACACCAGTCAGAGTGGCTAAAATTAACAAGTCAGGAAATGACAGGTGCTGGCGAGGATGCGGAGAAAGGGGAACCCTCCTACACTGTTGGTGGGAATGCAAGCTGGTGCAACCACTCTGGAAAACAGCATTGAGGTTCCTCAAAATGTTGAAAATAGAACTGCCCTATGACCCAGCAATTGCACTACTGGGTATTTATCCTAAAGATACAAACGTAGTGATCTGAAGGGGCACATGCACCCGAATGTTTATAGCAGCAATGTCCACAATAGCCAAACTATGGAAAGAACCTAGATGTCCATCAACAGATGAATGGATCAAGAAGATGTGGTATATATACACAATGGAATACTATGCAGCCATCAAAAGAAATGAAATCTTGCCATTTACGACAACGTGAATGGAACTAGAGTGTATCATGCTAGTGAAATAAGTCAAGCAGAGAAAGACAACTATCACATGATCTCCCTGATATGAGGAAGTGGTGATGCAACATGGGGGCTTAAGTGGGTAGAAGAAGAATAATGAAACAAGATTGGATTAGGAGGGAGACAAAGCATAAGTGACTCTTAATCTCACAAAACAAACTGAGGGTTGTTGGGGGGAGGGGGGTTGGGAGAAGGGGAGTGGAGTTATGGACATTGGGGAGGGTATGTGCTTTGGTGAGTGCTGTGAAGTGTATAAACCTGGTGATTCTCAGACCTGTATCCCTGGGGATAAAAATATATTATATGTTTATAAAAAATAAAAAAAATAAAATAATAAAAATTTTAAAACAAACAAACAAAAACAAACAAACAAACAAACAAAAAAACAGAGCCCTACTGTATGTTGACCACAATAAGTAAATTTAGGCCACACTTCAGTGTTATTCTGCAATAACTTAGTCTTCCCATGCTGTATGCAATTTCTTAGCCTGGACACTAACACCTTAAAACATCAAATAATATAGTGATTAGAACATCTATGCTTCCTCACTTAGTGAAAATGCAAGGCATCTCCCAATGCTCTTGGCTAGCTGAGGCTCTGGGTCCTGGGAGAGAGTTTGTTACAGTGCCCCAGTAGTGGTCATTTGTATCATGGTGATGAGAGCCCTAAAATTTGACCTAATTTAGTGAAAAAGACTAGTGCCTAAAATCCCTAGAGAACATGGCATAACAGCCCACGTTGATCAAGAATCACATATGTTGTGCAACTGAGCACTTACTTGGTCAGTGCTATTGGAGAAACAATCTGTGCCCTAAACCATTACATTTCTCACTGAACTATCAATTGTGAGATTCAACTCCCAAATGCATCTCCATTTGAGTATGCCATGAAACATATTTGCATGCTTTGGGAGTGGATTTATCACTAATATTGTGTCACCAAGTCACAGATTAAAACTCCAGAGAAGAGTTTACTGATATCAGGTTAACAAAACATGTCCAAATTCCCATCTCTTGGGCTTTTAATTTTCCATTTCAGATTTCCTTAAATGTGTTTCATCCCCATACTTATTCCTATATGAAAGCAAATCTAGTTCCTACATACCTATGTAAGCACAATCTGCTTCCCATTATACTCAAGCAGATACCTTTGCAATATTACATCTTGATTTACAACCACATAGAGCACAAAAGCTAAAGCAATGTTGCTTGGTATTTTCTGTCCTTTTGGTAGTATTTCTATTAGTCATCTGGGGAAAATCTAGAATTATAAGCATACCCTATAAGCCATAAAATGGAGTGCTGTAGTCAACCTGTTAGAACAATCAGTAAGAGCATTGCATTACTTCTTTTCACCAAGTTATCCAAGTTATCCAGGTGGAGAGTTTAGGATGAAGATATATATATACCCTTTTCTATGGGAAAAAACAGAGGTTTCTCCCTGTATTGGCCTTTGGTCACCACGATATCTGAAAAAGATAACTAAGTGTATAATAATACCTTTGTTCTAAGTTACTCTCATGGTTATATGTTATTGCATTGCTCCTGAAATTGTGGCCCATGTGTAAGTGAACTTTTGTCTTCTATGATGTCCTCATTTGTATTTATTGTTTGTTTCACAGACATCCTTACTGCATGGGCATATTATCCATTCCTGACATAGTGTTCAACCATAGAACCTATAGTAACAGTAACAGTATTCTTGATAACACTTCGCCTTGGCCCCACCCCTGAAGAGATGTCATAGAATTTGGCAGGTAAAGAATCACCACATCATTCCTAGCCCTGATTATTGGAGCCATTTCACAACTATCTGTAAAGTGAGGTGAAGTTATGACCCTTCTGATGTACCTTTAGGAAGTTTGATGATAGCAATTATATGTCATATGTAATGGTGTAAATGTTGCCATTTATGAATCTAAAGTACTTTCAGTGGATATGTGTAAGTTTAAATATAGACCTAGGACCACTAAATAGGACAAAATGAAGGAAATGTTTCATGGGGGACAAGGCATATAAATTTGTGTATTTGCATTCTTCCCCACCACCTCATTCCCACTCCTCAATCCAAAAATCTGAAGTCCACAGTTTACTTCCCCTCATATTCATTATGTAGACAAGATGAGCTAAACCACTGAGCCAACCCTCTGAGCCTTTCTTTTTCACCACTTATGTAACAAGTGTTTCAGTTGTTTGTTCCAATTTTCAGTGAGACCCTCTGAGGATGAAAGGAATGTGGTACATTCTGGTAATATTACGCCTTATTTCCCTCTTTGGTTTTGTGTCAAACATTGCAAGCTGAATAGAGAGAGAATCTGCTGTTTCAAACTTTTAATTGTATGTTCTGAGGATGTTTGTGTTGTGAGATAAGAATAGATGTGCATTTCAGTTTTACATCCATTTGTCACCTCTCAAAATGTTAAAAAAAAAAAAAAAAGCCAGCAATGTACCCAAAACATTTTCCTGGGGAATTTTATCCACAACTATTCTCAAGTACTTATTGCCTATTGATGATGGGCACTAATTCTTATCACATTGGTGGTTTTCTCTCATCTCAGTCCATTCAGGTTGCTACAACAAATTGCTACAGACGGGATAGCTTATACATAACAGAAATTTATTTCACACATTCTGGAAGCTGAGAAGTCCAAGCTGAAGGCATCAACTTGGTTATGTTCTGATGAAAGCTTTCTTTCTGTTTTGTAGCTAGTGCCTTCGCACTGTGTCCTCCTATGTTACAAGAGGCAAGGCAAGTTAAGAATCGCTATGTTGGACACTTGAAACTAATTTACTACTACATGTTAACTACTCTGGAATTAAAACTAAAAATAGTAAGAAAGAAAGAACCAAAAAAAAAAAAAAATGAACAAACAAAGCACTTTTTAAAAGGAACAGTATCAATTATCATATGGTTTCACTTACTTGTGGAGCATAAGAAATAACACAGAAGACATTGGGAGATGGAGAGGAAAAATGAGTTGGGGGAAATCGGAGGGGAAGATGAACCATGAGAGACTGTGGACTCTGAGAGATAAACTGAGGGTTTTGGAGGGGAGGGGATGGGGGGATGGGTGAGCCTGGTGCTGGGTATTAAGGAGGGCACATATTACATGAGCACTGGGTGTAGTGTATAAACAATGAATCTTGGAACACTGAAAAATTAAATTAAATTAAAAAAAAATAAGGGAACGCTAATTTCACCATGCAGGCCCTGCCCTCAAGACCTAAGCACCTCCCAAATCCCCTACTCCTAATGTCATCTTTTTTAGAGTTCAGGATTTCAGCATATGAACTGAGGGCTGGGAAAGGGCACCAACATTCAGAACATAGTACCTCTGATGAAAGAGAAATGGGTGATCTCTCTGCACACTGGCAAATGGCCTAAGCAACTGTATGCCTGCATATTTTATGAGCTCAACTAGGAAATACATTAAGGCATCTTCCTTTGCATTTCAGTATTTACTGGAGCTTGAATTCGGGCTTTTTATTTTTTTGGCAGGGAAGGATTAACAACTATATGATCCTACATAATCCAGCTGAATTGTCATAGTTGTTTATATAAGTGAAGTATTCTATTCTGTCTTATATTTTCCTGAACAGTGTATACTTGATATCTAGACATTATCTAAAGACTAATTTCCAATGTTTGAGTTATTAATAATAAAATATTCATTAGTGTAATAGACTAATGTTATATCATTATAAATAAATATCTTCAATAACTCATTAACCAGCAGAAATAAATGTAAGAGCTCTTTAACTTCAAAATTTGTATAATATTCAATCTCTCTACCTATAGAGGAAAACATTTACTAATTTAATGTCAGTGATCAAAAATATGTTATGATATTTTAATAAAGTACCCTTTATTAAATAGCTTTAATGTTATTCTGATATATCTCTCCTAAATATTGAGTCTTATAGAAAATATCTGAGGAAATCAACATAAGGAAACATAAAATTTCCCTCCTTTAACTGAATGAAAAAGAGCTAAAAAATAAAAACTAATTGAGACAGTATTATTGCAATGAGAGAAAAATAATGAGGTGGCCAAAAATTCACACAGAATAATGTCATTTGACAACTTTCACAAGTCAAAGATAGACTTATATGATGTTCTCACTGACAAATTCAGTCTGCTCTCTGAACTTACCAAGTGCTGGCAGTCATAAATCAGTCTGCAGAAGCAGGCTGCAGGCAAAGCTACTTTATTGGTAACACCAGTAATGAGAAGCCTGAAGGAAATACTTTTGTCTACAGCGTGACAAGTATCAATCCTGCAGAATTTAATTAAAAATATCTATTAATGTCAATTTTTAAAATAATAGTAAAAAGATAATAGATTTGTGAAATAACAATCTCAAAAATATTTTGTTCCCTTCAGGGCAAATAAAAAGGCCAAACAGGGTATAGATAAATAGCAAAAGGATTATGTCTATATTTCTAACATCACCAGAACTGAATATAAATAAGATGATGATGGCTTTTTATTATCCATATTAGAATTACTTAGAAGAATATGGTAGCATTATCAGTTAAGATTAAGTTAGATTTCATATATCTGAAAACCCAAAATAACCATGATTTAAAAGATATTTATTTATTTCATAACAGAATTTGAAAATAGGGAATCCAATAGTATATATGGCAACTCCACACTGTCTTCTGAGAAACAGTCTCTAAACCCCTGTTCTACCATTTTAGTAAGAAGCAACCATCCTCAATTAACCTCCTCGTCCACCAGGGTTACTGGGAACTTAGTTACCACATCAACCTAAACAGTAGTGGGAGGAAGGAAAGAAGATGAAACACAAGCCAAAGCACTTTAAGGAGCTGACCATGAAATCTCTCAGAACAATTTTACTTAGATATTGTTTGCAATCACTTAGTAACAAGGCTGCACCTAGGACCAAGAATATGATCTTTTAATTGAATACCGATATGCTACCATTAGGATTTTACAACTAAAGAAGGAAGAAACAGTTTTTTGGGGTTTTTTGTTGTTGTTGTTTTGTTTGTTTGTTTTTGGCAACTGGCAGATTCAGCAGGAAAATAAGGATTTTATAAAATTCAGAGAATTTCGGTTCTCTGGGCCTCATTTTCCACATGGAAAATGGAGATAGTAATAGTACTTACATACATGACTGAGGACAAAATAAGATAATATATTAATGCATTATTTGATTTGATTTGCTAATGTTTTGTTGAAGAGTTTTATATATAATTTCATGATAGATAGTGAACTGTAGGTTTCTTGTTTTGTACTCTGTCTAGTTTGTATGCCTGGGAAATGCAAGTTTCATAAAATGAGTTGAGAAATTTTCTTGGTCTTCTCTTTTATGGATGATATTTTGTAAAATTGGTATTAATTATTTAAATTTTAAGTAGAATTCTCCAGTAAAATCATCTGGGCCTGGATACTGCTTTTTCAGGAGTTTTTAAATGATAAATTCAACTTATTTTATAGCTAACAATAATTAACTTTTCTATTTCATCTTGGTTGAATATTGATTGAATATGGTTTTTGAAGAATTGGTCCATTTCTTCTAAGCTGAAAAGCTTATCAGAGCAAAGTTGTCTTAAGTATTTCTTTATCTTTTTAATGGCTATAGGACCTGTAGTGATATCCCAGATTTTATTCTGAATAATGGTGAGTTTGTCTTATCCCTTTTTATCTTTGCCAATCTTCCTAGAGGTTTATCAATGTTACTGATTTTTTCAAAGAAACAATTCTTTATTTCATCCATTTTCCCTATGTTTTCCTTTTTTTTTCCATTTTGGCTGTTCATTTATTATCTCCTTCTTCCTCTTAATTTTGGATTAATTTGTTCTTCTTATCTTAGTTTATTGAGGTAAGAATTGAGATTATCTATTCAAAACCTTTTTCTTTTTTCTAATGTAAGCATTTGATGCTATAAAATTTCCTCTCAGCACTGCTTTAGCTGAATCCCACATCTTTTGCTATCTTGTATACTAATTTTCATTCAAAGTTTATTTATTTATTTATTTATTTATTTAAATGATTTATTTCTTCTATAGACAGAGTGAGACTATAAACTTGGAAAGGGGCAGAGGGAAAGAAAGAAAGAGAGAGAATGAATCTCTAGCAGACTCCCCACTAAGCATAGTGTCTGATGTAGGGCCCAGTCCCAGGACCATGCGATCATGAGCTGAGCCAAAATCAAGAGTCAGATGCTTTACTGACTGCACCACGAAGGTGCCCCACTTCAATATGCTTTTAAAATTTCCTTTGAGAGTTCCTCTTTGATCCATGGATTATTTAGAAGGGTAGTTTATTTTCAAGTAGTTCAGATAGTTTATTTTCAAGTGAGAAGATTTTCCTGTTAGTATCTTTCTCTTGATTTCTGGTTTGATACCATTAGTGTCAGAACACATACTCTGTATAATTTAAATATTTCTAAAAGTTGATTGAGATTGTTTTGTTCACAAGCATATGATCTCAGTATTAGTGAATTTTCCATGAGCACTTGAGAAAAAATTTATATTCTACTGTTGCTGGATGAAGGATTCTCCAAATGCTGGTTTGATTAGGTTGGTAATGTTGTTATTCTTATCCTTGCAATGTTCCGTCCAGTAGTTCTGCTAACTGTTGAGTGAGATTATGACATTCCCAAGTTTAACTATGAACTATTCTGTCTCCTTTTAGTTCTGTCAAAAAATTTTTTTGCTTCATATCTTTTCGATCTCTTTCATTCAGTGCATACACATTTAAGATTTCTCTATTTTCTTCATTGACTATTTCATCATTAGGTAATTGTCCTCTTTGTCTCTAATAATTTTCTTTAGTCTAAGTCTACTTTATCTGATATTAATATAGTCATTTATACTTTTTAAATTAATACTTTCATGGTATATTTTCCATCCATTTACTTTCAACCTAACTGTATAACTCTAATTTAGACAGTTTTCTTTCTTATAAATGATGGTGTTTTTGTTTTGTTTTCTTTGCTAACTCCATCTTTTAATTGCTGTATTTAGACTATTTACTTCAATGTGAGGACTTTAATCTGAAATCTCAGTATGTGCTTTTTTCTTATATCTCCTCTGTTTCTTGTTTTTCCATTTCTCTTTCTCACCTTCTTTTGGGTTACTTAAATATTATTTAGGGTTGAGTCTTGATTTATTTATGTTCCCTTTTTAATATACTGCCTTATATAGTCATGTTAGTTGTTGCTAAAGGTATTACAATATACATTATGTAACTTATTAGTGCATATTGATACTGATGGTTTATTCCTTCAAGTGAAGACTAGAAACCTTCCATTTAGGTCTTTTTTTAAAAAAAAAAAATATTTATTTTATTTATTTGACAGAGAGAGAGATCACAAGCAGTCAGAGAGGCAGGCAGAGAGAGAGGACAAAGCAGGTTCCCCGTGGAGCAGAGAGCCGGAGGCAGGGCTCAATCCCAGGACCTGAGACTATGACTGGAACTGAAGGCAGAGGCCCAACCCCCCAAACCACCCAGGCACCCCCATTCATGTCTTTTTATACTCTCCATTCTTTATTGTATTTTTTTAAGACTTTATTTGTTTATTTGACACAGAGAGAGAGAGAGATCACAAGTAGACAGAAAAGCAGGCAGAGAGAGAGGGAGAAGCAGGCTCCCCACTGAGCAGAGAACCTGGTGCGGAGCTTAATCCCAGGACCCTAACCCACTGAGCCACCCAGGCGCTCCTATACTCTCCATTCTTTAAATATACTTTTCTTATATATCTCTTCTTCATATAGTCAACATCAGATCAGCTGCTGCTATAATTTTTGCTTCAATCATAAAATATCATTACATAAACTTAAAAAAATCTGTTATAGTTATCCCTATTTTTATTCATTCCAATGTTTTCTTCCATTTCTGAGGTTCTAACCCTCCTATTATTTTTCCTTTTCTGTTTATAGAACTTTCCTTAGCCACTCTTTAAGGGAAGGTTTTTTTATTAACAAGTTCTCTTATTTTTGCTTCTGCTGAGAAAGTCCTGATTACTTTTTTATATCAAAGAGATATTTTTACTGGATAGAACTCAGTTTTACTCTTTGAACACTTAAAATATACTGCTACTTTCATTTTAGTGATTGTGAATGGTGTTATAATGAGCACGGAAGTGCTGATAACTCTTTGAGGTCAAAATTTCAGTTTTTTTTTTAGAAAAACACCCAGACACAGACCGTATAGCATTTTATTTTTAATTTTTTGAGAAACTTCCAGAATATTTTCCATTGCAACAACATAATTTTGCAATTCTATCAACAGTGTGCAAGGGTTCCAATCTCATCACATCTTCACTTAAATACTTGTTACCATTTTTTTATTGGATAAAGACCATCCTAACAGGTGTATCGTGATATCTCTTTGTGGTTTTGGCTTGTATTTCTCTGATAATTAGTGACATTGTGTATCTTTTCATATACCTATTGGCTACTTATAATTTTTTTTGTTTTTTGCAGAATTGTCTCTTGAAGCCCTTTGACTGTTTTTAAATCAGTTTATTTTGTTTTGTTTTGTTTTGTTTTGTTTGCTTTGTTTTTGAAATCCAGTTATATATTTTTATAGTATGTAGGAGAATAAATGGCTTACAAACAACAACAAAAAATCATATATAGCTACTTTCTATGGGTCTCCGTGGCTTCAAATGAATTATCTACTGATATTCAAATTGGTGTTTCCCTGCAGTTAATGCGCCATTTCTCTTGAGATGTATTCAATTATTTTTGTTTATTTTTCAGAAGATTCATTATGATCAGTCATCACAGATTTCTTTGTATCTTTCCTTTTTGGGGTTCACTCATCTGCTTGATTATGAGTATGCCAAAATATGTTACTTTGGTTTAAGAATTATTTTGAGATATAGAGTTTTGAGATTCAACAGATGCAGATAAAAGCCCTCCCAAAGCTTCCTTTATCTTACAAAAAGCAGAAACTTCTGAAAAAATAAGAACTTCCATAAATCCCTCTCTCAGGGAATTTTTATGGTCATAAAGAAGACAAAAAGTTGGCACCAGGATAGATCTACACAAATAAACCTTGCTAAGATAACCCTTATCTTGCATTAATTTCCTTCATATATCTACTCACAACTTATAACCCCTAAAAGCCTGAAAACCTCTTTCCTTTGTCTGACACATTTTTACAATTTATTGCTTTAGGTTAAAAATTGTACAGAGGCTCTCAGGCCTATTGACTTCTTTGAACCTTCTCTTCTCCAGGAAAGTCCTTGTATCCCATAAAAATTAACATCAAGTAAAGTTATATTCCTTTCCCCCTTTAATCTGTCTTATGTCAGCTTAATTTTCAAAGCCACAGTCAAATAACCTAAGAGGATAGAGACAAAGAAATTCCCTAATCCTACAGTTCTGTACATTTGTCTTTTACCACATTTGAAAAGTTTTAGCCATTTTTTCTTTAACTATTCTCTTCTCCTTCTTGTATTCTAATTACATGAGTGTAAACTATTTTGTTATTGTTCCATTGACCCCTGAGACTCTGCAATTTCATTTTTTTTTAATTCCACATTCTTTATGTTGTTCA
This sequence comes from Mustela erminea, assembly GCF_009829155.1. Taxonomy (NCBI): domain Eukaryota; kingdom Metazoa; phylum Chordata; class Mammalia; order Carnivora; family Mustelidae; genus Mustela; species Mustela erminea. Next base: position 4,842,166 of record NC_045629.1, read on the forward strand.
GATGGGGTAAGTTCTATTGTTGTTGTTTTTTTTTTTCTTTAAGATTTTATTTATTTATTTGACAAAGAGAGAGACAATGACAGAGGGAACACAAGCAGGATGAGTGGAAGAAGGAGAGGGAGAAGCAGCCCCGATGTGGGGCTCCATCCTAGGACACTGAGATCATGACCTGAGCTGAAAGCAGACTTTTAATGACTGAGCCACGCAGGCACCACTATTCCTCTGTTTTTATTGCTGTTGACCTATCTTCTGCCATGCCCACTCTACTGTCATGTGTTCTTGCCTGCTTTTTACAGATGGCAGGGATAGAAGAGAAGGGAAAGATCAACCTTCACTGAAACCTTGAGGCAGAGGAGAGAGGATCAGTGGGTGACTGTCTAGGAAATCACCCATAGTATAGAAGAATAAGCTAAGACTTCACCAAGTTAACAAATGGGAAATGTATACTCAAGAGGAACTTAACCAATAAGCAGATCTATGAGAAAAAATAAAAAATGAAACAAAAATGTTTAATACATGCTAAATAGAAAATAATTGGAATGAATAAAACCAAACATGTAAGCTATTAATTACATACCAAGAACAAGAATGATTTTTTATTGAAATAAAAATAATTGGCTTAAGTATAAAAATAGAGTATTGCAATCAAATTCTCAGGAAAAAAAAACCTTTCTTATTTATACTGACTAAATTATAAGTAGTCATTTCAATAATAAAGTCATATTCATAGTCAAATTATAGACATGGATTAAAAAATAGATACCTAAAAAATGAAAATTAATACAGTTAAATGATACATTAGCATAATTCGGTAGTTAATTGAAATTGAGCAGTCGATGCAAAAATTAAGAGACTATGCAAAGTGTATGCCATTTCCCACCCATGGCTTTCCCTTCCCTTTCTTCTTAAATCAGAAAGGCAAAATGAATTAACAGTTTATAGACTACCAAAAGAATGCTATCTGGGTTCCTTTTTCAGATATTTGGTTAGGTCATCCATGTTTCTATTCCTATTGGTAAATATTCACTAAAAAATACACAGAAATATTTTTAATATCTGAAATTTAAAGTACTATATAGGATTCTCTTAAAATTTTATATCTTGAATTTGGTAAGATGCATTTTCAAAAATTTAATCTTATGTTCCTTTGCATAAAATTGTAACTTGCCTTATTTACTATGATTATTGTTCATTCAAGATATTAGAGTAATGGACTGAAAATTATGATTTGCTATTTGGGCCTATATAATAAGTATCTATGTTGCAGAACTTTCCCTCTCAGATGAACATGGAGGAACATAACTTATTAATGCCTCTAAACTTGGTGACAAAACAGTATAATATAGAGAGAAATTTGAGAGAGAAAGAGATTTCTGAATCACTTAAAATCCTTTAAGCTAGGGGTGCCAGGGTGGCTCAGTGGGTTAAGCCGCTGCCTTCGGCTCAGGTCATGATCTCAGGGTCCTGGGATCGAGTCCCACATCGGGCTCTCTGCTCACCGGGGAGCCTGCTTCCTCCTCTCTCTCTCTGCCTGCCTCTCTGCCTACTTGTGATCTCTCTCTGTCAAATAAATAAATAAATAATAAAATCTTAAAAAAAAATCCTTTAAGCTATAAGTAAAATAACTCAATTCAAAATCTCTTAAAATGTAGAGTAGAGGACATTGATCAGATGCTGTTCACATGGGATTTCAGATCAAAGTTTCTGCTGTTTTTCACTCTTCCCACCTCTGCTTGTTGCTTGTATTCTTCATCCATTTACATCCATTCAAGACTCAGAGGAAGAGATAATTGACTTTCTGCAACCCACTCTTCAGAGTCAGTAAGTTGATACCCCAGAAAACCCTCACAACCACCATTGGGAATGACTGGTTTCTGGTCAAACATTCATTCTTGAACTAATACCTTTGGCCAGGGAATTGAAACAATTTAATTACCTGAAAAGAATCATTGTCTGGAGAGAGCTGAGAATAATTTGATTCAGGTAAAATAATCAATGCCCATCCTGAAGCAAGAGAAAAGATCAATCTCCCCACAAAACTCACAGCTGCTAGAGGTAGAGGAATTTTTGGATATAACCATAATACCCACTGTACTTCTGAAGCACAGAGCTCTAGAAAAAAAAGAGAAGTGCCTAATTTTGAACTCTACAGGTGACTCATTTCATGCATCCACCACTAGAGTGGTATCCTAACTCTCCGAGTATACACTTGAGCTTGCCTAAGAAAGGAGCCCAAACCTATATTTGATTCACGTAAGGCTATGATGAGCAAATAATATATAAAAGACACTTGTGTTTTTAATAAAATGATACATTAGTTCTCCATTTATAGTTAAATAAAAGTAGTATTAGAGATGTAATAATAAATTAAGCAAACAAATCACCAAATTTAATGTATTAATATGATTTAATGTATTAATTTAATTAATTTAATGTATTAATATTTAATCAAAGAATATTATTTTTAAATGTTAATGGTTTTATCATAACTCTAGAAACTACCAATTACTAACAGCATTATGAATCAATATTTGAGATAATTCATTAATATACCAATTTCTAAGTAATTAAAAAATACTAGAAAATGTAAACTGATATTTGGAGACATGATTCACAATAATAGTTTAATTTTATTATCCCATGTGTCAAAGAAGCATGTCATCCCATGTCATTTAGAATTCTGACTAAAAGCCATATGTTTCTAATGTTTAGCAAGTTTTTATACAATGAAAGTAGCCATTTTTCTCTAGAATCGACAGCTGGTTTACCATAGAGTAGCTGATCCTTAAGTTTCACATACCAACCAAGCCCCCAGGAGAGAACAAAATATAGAATTTGTTATATCACCAAAGTCCCCGAAAAAGAATAAAATGCAGAAGTATGCACACACATACACATTCACACACAGCTAGAAAGGTAAAAATTACAGGTGCAGAAAATTTTGTTTTCAAATAATAAATGTTAACTAAGTTTCAGATGATTCACTTTTAACAGATATACCAACATTGATTTTTTGTTTGTTTGCTTGGTTTTTTTTTGTTTTTTTTTAAATTTTTTATTTTTTATAAACATATGTTTTTATCCCCAGGGGTACAGGTCTGTGAATCACCAGGTTTACACACTTCACAGCACTCACCAAAGCACATACCCTCCCCAATGTCCATAATCCCACCCCCTTCTCCCAAACCCCCGCCCCCCAGCAACCCTCAGTTTGTTTTGTGAGATTAAGAGTCACTTATGGTTTGTCTCCCTCCCAATCCCATCTTGTTTCATTTATTCTTCTCCTAACCACTTAAGCCCCCATGTTGCATCACCACTTCCTCATATCAGGGAGATCATATGATAGTTGTCTTTCTCTGCTTGACTTATTTCGCTAAGCATGATACGCTCTAGTTCCATCCATGTTGTCGCAAATGGCAAGATTTCATTTCTTTTGATGGCTGCATAGTATTCCATTGTGTATATATACCACATCTTCTTGATCCATTCATCTGTTGATGGACATCTAGGTTCTTTCCATAGTTTGGCTATTGTGGACATTGCTGCTATAAACATTCGGGTGCGTGTGCCCCTTTGGATCACTACATTTGTATCTTTAGGGTAAATACCCAATAGTGCAATTGCTGGGTCATAGGGCAGTTCTATTTTCAACATTTTGAGGAACCTCCATGCTGTTTTCCAGAGTGGCTGCACCAGCTTGCATTCCCACCAACAGTGTAGGAGGGTTCCCCTTTCTCCGCATCCTCGCCAGCATCTGTCATTTCCTGACTTGTTGATTTTAGCCATTCTGACTGGTGTGAGGTGATATCTCATTGTGGTTTGGATTTGTATTTCCCTGATGCCGAGTGATATGGAGCACTTTTTCATGTGTCTGTTGGCCATCTGGATGTCTTCTTTGCAGAAATGTCTGTTCATGTCCTCTGCCCATTTCTTGATTGGATTATTTGTTCTTTGGGTGTTGAGTTTGCTAAGTTCTTTATAGATTCTGGACACTAGTCCTTTATCTGATATGTCGTTTGCAAATATCTTCTCCCATTCTGTCAGTTGTCTTTTGATTTTGTTAACTGTTTCCTTTGCTGTGCAAAAGCTTTTGATCTTGATGAAATCCCAATAGTTCATTTTTGCCCTTGCTTCCCTTGCCTTTTGCGTTGTTCCTAGGAAGATGTTGCTGCAGCAGAGTTCAAAGAGGTTGCTGCCTGTGTTCTCCTCAAGGATTTTGATGGATTCCTTTCGCACATTGAGGTCCTTCATCCATTTTGAGTCTATTTTTGTGTGTGGTGTAAGGAAATGGTCCAATTTCATTTTTCTGCATGTGGCTGTCCAATTTTCCCAGCACCATTTATTGAAGAGGCTGTCTTTTTGCCATTGGACATTCTTTCCTGCTTTGTCGAAGATTAGTTGACTGTAGAGTTGAGGGTCTATTTCTGGGGTCTCTATTCTGTTCCATTGATCTATGTGTCTGTTTTTGTGCCAGTACCATGCTGTCTTGATGACGACAGCTTTGTAATAGAGCTTGAAGTCCGGAATTGTGATGCCACCAACGTTGGCTTTCTTTTTCAATATCCCTTTGGCTATTCGAGGTCTTTTCTGGTTCCATATAAATTTTAGAATTATTTGTTCCATTTCTTTGAAAAAGATGGATGGTACTTTGATAGGAATTTCATTAAATGTGTAGATTGCTTTAGGTTGCATAGACATTTTCACAATATTTATTCTTCCAAACCAGGAGCATGGAATGTTTTTCCATTTCTTTGTGTCTTCCTCAAATTCGTTCATGAGTACTTTATAGTTTTCTGAGTATAGATTCTGTGCCTCTTTGGTTAGGTTTATTCCTAGGTATCTTATGGGTTTGGGTGCAATTGTAAATGGGATTGACTCCTTAATTTCTCTTTCTTCTGTCTTGCTGTTGGTGTAGAGAAATGCAACTGATTTCTGTGCAGTGATTTTATATCCTGACACTTTACTGAATTCCTGTATAAGTTCTAGCAGTTTTGGAGTGGAGTCTTTTGGGTTTTCCACATATAGTATCATATCATCTGCGAAGAGTGATAATTTGACTTCTTCTTTGCCGATTTGGATGCCTTTAATTTCCTTTTGTTGTCTGATTGCTGAGACTAGGACCTCTAGTACTATGTTGAATAGCAGTGGTGATAATGGACATCCCTGCCGTGTTCCTGACCTTAGCGGAAAAGCTTTCAGTTTTTCTCCATTGAGAATATTTGCGGTGGGTTTTTCATAGATGGCTTTGATGATACTGAGGTATGTGCCCTCTATCCCTACACTTTGAAGAGTTTTGATCAGGAAGGGATGCTGTACTTTGTCAAATGCTTTTTCAGCATCTATGGAGAGTATCATATGGTTCTTGTTCTTTCTTGTATTGATGTGTTGTATCACATTGACTGATTTGCGGATGTTGAACCAACCTTGCAGCCCTGAAATAAATCCCACTTGGTCGTGGTGAATAATCCTTTTAATGTACTGTTGAATCCTATTGGCTAGTATTTTGTTGAGTATTTTCGCATCTGTGTTCATCAAGGATATTGGTCTATAGCTCTCTTTTTTGATGGGATCCTTGTCTGGTTTGGGGATCAAGGTGATGCTGGCCTCATAAAATGAGTTTGGAAGTTTTCCTTCCATTTCTATTTTTTGGAACAGTTTCAGGAGAATAGGAATTAGTTCTTCTTTAAATGTTTGGTAGAATTCCCCTGGGAAGCCGTCTGGCCCTGGGCTTTTGTTTGTTTGGAGATTTTTAATGACTGTTTCAATCTCCTTACTGGTTATGGGTCTGTTCAGGCTTTCTATTTCTTCCTGGTTCAGTTGTGGTAGTTTATATGTTTCTAGGAATGCATCCATTTCTTCCAGATTGTCAAATTTATTGGCGTAGAGTTGCTCATAGTATGTTCTTATAATAGTTTGTATTTCTTTGGTGTTAGTTGTGATCTCTCCCCTTTCATTCATGATTTCATTTATTTGGGTCCTTTCTCTTTTCTTTTTGATAAGTCGGGCCAGGGGTTTATCAACTTTATTAATTCTTTCAAAGAACCAGCTCCTAGTTTCATTGATTTGTTCTATTGTTTTTTTGGTTTCTATTTCATTGATTTCTGCTCTGATCCTTATGATTTCTCTTCTCCTGCTGGGCTTAGGGTTTCTTTCTTGTTCTTTCTCCAGCTCCTTTAGGTGTAGGGTTAGGTTGTGTACCTGAGACTTTTCTTGTTTCTTGAGAAAGGCTTGAACCGCTATATATTTTCCTCTCAGGACTGCCTTTGTTGTGTCCCACAGATTTTGAACCGTTGATTTTCATTATCATTTGTTTCCATGATTTTTTTCAATTCTTCTTTAATTTCCCTGTTGACCATTCATTCTTTAGAAGGATGCTGTTTAGTCTCCATGTATTTGGGTTTGTTTCAAACTTCCTTTTGTGGTTGAGTTCTAGCTTTAGAGCATTGTGGTCTGAAAATATGCAGGGAATGATCCCAATCTTTTGATACCGGTTGAGTCCTGTTTTAGGACCGAGGATGTGATCTATTCTGGAGAATGTTCCTTGTGCACTAGAGAAGAATGTGTATTCTGTTGCTTTGGGATGAAATGTTCTGAATATATCTGTGATGTCCATCTGGTCCAGTGTGTTGTTTAAGGCCTTTATTTCCTGCTGATCTTTTGCTTGGATGACCTGTCCATTTCAGTGAGGGGAGTGTTAAAGTCCCCTACTATTATTGTATTATTGTTGATGTGTTTCTTTGATTTTGTTATTAATTGGTTTATATAGTTGGCTGCTCCACATTGGGGGCATAGATATTTAAAATTGTTAGATCTTCTTGTTGGACAGACCCTTTGAGTATGATATAGTGTCCTTCCTCATCTCTTATTATAGTCTTTAGCTTAAAATCTAATTGATCTGATATAAGGATTGCCACTCCTGCTTTCTTCTGATGTCCATTAGCATGGTAAATTCTTTTCCACCCCCTCACTTTAAATCTGGAGGTGTCTTCGGGCTTAAAATGAGTTTCTTGGAGGCAACATATAGATGGGTTTTGTTTTTTTATCCATTCTGATACCCTGTGTCTTTTGACAGGGGCATTTAGCCCATGAACATTCAGGGTAACTATTGAGAGATATGAATTTCGTGCCACTGTATTGCCTGTAAGGTGACTGTTACTGTATATCGTCTCTGTTCCTTTCTGATCTACCACTTGTAGTCTCTCTCTTTGCTTAGAGGACCCATTTCAAGATTTCCTGTAGAGCTTGTTTGGTGTTTGCAAATTCTTTCAGTTTTTGTTTGTCCTGGAAGCTTTTAATCTCTCCTTCTGTTTTCAGTGATAGCCTGGCTGGATATAGTATTCTTGGCTGCATGTTTTTCTCGTTTAGTGCTCTGAAAATATCATGCCAGCTCTTTCTGGCCTGCCAGGTCTCTGTGGATAAGTCAGCTGCCAATCTAATATTTTTACCATTGTATGTTACAGACTTCTTTTCCCGGGCTGCTTTCAGGATTTTCTCTTTGTCACTGAGACTTGTATATTTTACTATTAGGTGACGGGGTGTGGGCCTATTCTTATTGATTTTGAGGGGCGTTCTCTGAACCTCCTGAATTTTGATGCTCGTTCCCTTTGCCATATTGGGGAAATTCTCCCCAATAATTCTCTCCAGTATACCTTCTGCTCCCCTCTCTCTTTCTTCTTCTTCTGGAATCCCAATTATTCTAATGTTGTTTCGTCTTATGCTGTCACTTATCTCTAGAATTCTCCCCTCGTGGTCCAGTAGCTGTTTGTCCCTCTTTTGCTCAGCTTCTTTATTCTCTGTCATTTTGTCTTCTATATCACTAATTCTTTCTTCTGCCTCACTTATCCCAGCAGTGAGAGCCTCCATTTTTGATTGCACCTCATTAATAGCTTTTTTGATTTCAACTTGGTTAGATTTTAGTTCTTTTATTTCTCCAGAAAGGGCTTTTATATCTCTCGAGAGGGTTTCTCTAATATCTTCCATGCCTTTTTCGAGCCCGGCTAGAACCTTGAGAATTGTCATTCTGAACTCTAGATCTGACATATTACCAATGTCTGTATTGATTACGTCCCTAGCCTTCGGTATTGCCTCTTGTTCTTTTTTTTGAGTTGAATTTTTCCTTCTTGTCATTTTGTCCAGATAAGAGTATATGAAGGAGCAAGTAAAATACTAAAAGGGTGGCAACAACCCCAGGAAAATATGCTTTAACCAAATTAGAAGAGATCCCAAATCGTGAGGGGGGAGAAAGGGGATAAAAAGAGGCTCAAAAAGGAAGAAAAAAAAAAAAGAAAAAAGAAAAAAAAAGAAAAGAATTAAAAAAAATAAGAAAGATATAAAAAAGAAAAAATATATATATATATTAGATAAACTGGTTAAAAGACGTTAACAAAGAAAAAGGTAAAAGTTAAAAAAAAATTTTACCAGAAGACGAGAAAAAAAACAAACAATGAAAAAGAAAATGTTTAAATTAACTGCAAGACTAAAAAAAATCACAGGGAAAAAGCCATGAGTTCCGTGCTTTGCTTTCTCCTCCTCTGGAATTCTGCTGCTCTCCTTGGTATTGAAACCGCACTCCTTGGTAGGTGAACTTGGTCTCGGCTGGATTTCTTGTTGATCTTCTGGGGGAGGGGCCTGTTGTAGTGATTCTCAAGTGTCTTTGCCCCAGGCGGAATTGCACCGCCCTTATCAGGGGCCGGGGTGAGTAATCCGCCCGGGTTTGCTTTCAGGAGCTTTTGTTCCCTGAGCGCTTGTAGAGTTCCGGAGGACGGGGAATACAAATGGCGGTCCTGGTCTCCGGCCCGGAGGTGCCGAGAGCCCAGGGCCCCACTCCTCAGTGTACCCTCAGAAAACAGTGCCCAGTTACTCCTGTCTGTCTGACCTCCGGCCGTGCTCCGAGCTCACCAAGCCTGCGACTGGTTCAAGGTAACACCGAGCTGTGAGCTTACTGTCGGCTCTGTCTCTGTAGCCGGCTTTCCCGTTCCAATACCCGCAAGCTCTGCGACACTCAGACTCCCCCGATCCTTCTGTGACCCTGCGGGACCTGAGGCCACGCTGACCCCGCGTGGGCTTCACCCCGGTTTAGCCTCTGGAGTGATGACCCTCAGCGGAACAGACTTTTAAAAGTCCTGATTTTGTGCGCCGTTGCTCCGCCGCTTGCTGGGAGCCGGCCCCTACCCCCCCCCCGGGGTCTATCTTCCCGTCGCTTTGGATTCACTTCTCCGCTGGTCCTACCTTTCAGAAAGTGGTTGTTTTTCTGTTTCCAGAATTGCTGTTCTTCTTCTCTTCGATCTGCAGATGGATTTTCAGGTGTTTGCAATCTTTAGATAAGCTATCTAGCTGATCTCCGGCTAGCTGAAGCAGTCTCAGCCTGCTACTTCTCCGCCATCTTCGAAGTTCCCAACATTGATTTTTAATATACCCCATTTACAAAAAAAATTAAAAAACAAGCTTCCTGAGATTATTAAGATTATTGAGGATAAGCATTCTGAGTCCTCCCTATCTCCTTCCAACTGTAAGAAACCTTAAACATTGTATTCACTACTGTCCCTCCTATTTCACAAATGAGGAAACCAATCATGTCCACAACAAGGAGATAGAAGAAAAGTCCCCATTACAACTCTGGAACTAAAACTTTATCTCCACTGTTCCAGACCATTTATCTCATGCAAATGATTTCCTTTGTGTATCCGCAAGCTCTGCTAATTTTCAACTACATGCCTTTGCTCACACTAAGCTCCTTCAGGCCTCTAAGTGGAATTTCCTCTAATCAAATGTTTTTCCTAATCCTGTTTTCTACTTAAATTCAGCCTGAATTTGATAAATCCTAGGAAGCTAGTCATGACCACTCACATAATTCTTAAAGTCCCTTGATTGTTAAGATTAATTATCCATAAAATGTAGTGAGGATTAATAATATACTTATTTTGTAACACCTCACTAATATCAAGAACCATCCACTTTGATTTCTACCACACAGGCAGGGGGGTGGGGAGAGGAAGGATATCTGAGTTTATCTCACAAAGTATTTATGCTCTGTATTTCACATCCATGCTGCAGTATCTCCTATGTGAGCATCGTATGTATGGCTACTCCTTATGTGGTCTGCCAATTCTCCACAGACACAAAGAATCTTCATATGTCAGTTGGTTCCACACAGTTCAGATACTGATCTTTAGTAATATGTAAAGGGCTCTTTTTGTTTCATGTTTTTATAATAAAGGAATTATGTATAAGTAGATTTTTAAAACTACAGAAAATAACATTTCACAGCATGTATTAAATTATAGGTAGTTCACTAACTACTTAATTTATACCTGTTGCACCAAAAAATTTACTTGTAAATATTACCTAGAATAAAAAGCAAATTACAAATAACATAAAAATGAACAATATTGGGAAAAAATATAGAACTGTACTTTGTGATATAAATTTTGGGACTTCCCATGTCAGATGGGTCGTCAGCCTCCAACCCTCTTCTCTTCAGTCTTTGAACGCTTATCTACTAGCACTGTTGGAAGCTTATCCACTAGCTCTGCTCACTGTGCTGACTGAACCATTTCACCTCTTTTTTTGTCTTCTCCATTCTCTAGCATCCCCTCTCCATTACTCACTCTCAGTAAGTTATCTTCATTTTCATTTCTCTGGGAAAATGGAAGATAATTACCACATCTTTTCTACCACCCAAGTACAGACCTTACTAATTTGGAAGAGCTATCTCTTTTCCAATCTCAGAATAACAGTTATAAGTCATTCTATATCTTCTCTTATCTTCTTAGAGTGTAGCTCCAGAAGTGATTTCTTCTCCCTCTTATATTATAAAAAATCACCTGTCCAAATCATCCCAGCAGGATGGAAATGATAAAATTGCTTTTATTTATTTAAAGTATACCCCTCAATTTCTTTCTTTGACTACCTTATTCTCTATTCCTTTTCATAACAAAATTCCTTTGAAGAGATGTCCATGTCACTGTCTTCCCATCTTATCTCCCATAAAACACTCTAATGAGACTTGTTCCACCACCACTGTGCTAAAATCATTCTCATCAAGGTTTTCAAGAACTGATCAATACACCTGAATCACCGTTAAACTGTTCATTTTCAATGGAAGCAATCTTTTTTTTCACCTGGTCTGAGAGAAGCACTCACCTATTTCCCTCCCCCACTCCACTGGATGGACATTCTTTCTCAATCAATCTCATTTGCTGTCTCCTCCTTTCCCACATCTAAACGTTAGATTATCCTAGACTTGTCATTTGCTTTCCTTCCTTTCAAACCTATAGTTCCTCACTTTGAAACTCCAAGTTATAGTCTGGCTGTAAATGTGATTATAAAATGTACACCTCTAGTCCCAAACTCTCCCATCAAGTTCTGTTCAATTTGACATTTATGTATCTAAAGTCATGTCAGAATTTACAAATGTGAAATGAAATACTTGAATCCTAACCTACCCACTAAATATTGCCCCTTTTAGTCTTTTCAAGCTCAGTGTTTTTGCCTTTTGAGTGTCTAAGTCACAGTATATACATCACTCTTTATTCATTTTTTAAATTTTTCTTCTTTGATTTCTTTTCAGTGTAACAGAATTTATTGTTCATGCACCACACCTAGTGCTCCATGTTATACGTGCCCTCCATAATACCCACCACTAGGCTCCCCCAACATCCCAGTCCCTACCCCTTCAAAACCCTCAGGTTGATTTTCAGAGTCCATAGTCTCTCATGGTTCATCTCCCCCTCCAATTTTGCTCAGCTCCCTTCCTCTCCATAGCCCCATGTCCTCCGTGTTATTTGTTATACTCCACGAGTGAAACATATGATAATTGACTCTCTCTGCTTGACTTATTTCACTCAGCATAATCTCTTCCAGTCCCATCCACGTTCATACAAAAGTTGGGTATTCATCCTTTCTGATGGAGGCATAATACTCCATAGTGTGTATGGACCACATCTTCCTTATCCATTCGTCTGTTGAAGGATATCTTGGTTCTTTCCACATTTTGGCGACCATGGCCATTGCTGCTATAAACATTGGGGTACAGGTGTCTCTTCTTTTCACTACATCTGTATCTTTGGGGTAAATACCCAGGAGTGCAATTGCAGGGTCATAGGGAAGCTCTATTTTTAATCTCTTAAGGAATCTCCACACTGTTCTCCAAAGTGGCTGTACCAACTTGCATTCCCATGAACAGTGTAAGAGGGTTCCGCTTTCTCCACATCCTCTCCAACACATGTTGTTTCCTGTCTTGCTAATTTTGGCCATTCTAACTGGTATAAGGTGGTATCTCAATGAGGTTTTAATTTGAATCTCCCTGATGGCTAGTGATGAACATTTTTTCATGTGTCTGATAGCCATTTGTATGTCTTCATTGGAGAAGTGTCTGTTCATGTCTTCTGCTCATTTTTTGACATGATTATTTGTTCTGTGTGTGTTGAGTTTGAGGAGTTCCTTATCGACCTTGGATATCAGCCCTTTGTCTATACTGTCATTTACAAATATCTTCTCCCATTCTGTTGGTTGTCTCTTTGTTTTCTTGACTGTTTCCCTTTGCTGTGCAGAAGCTTTTGATTTTGATGAAGTCCCAAAAGTTCATTTTCACTTTTGTTTCCTTTGCCTTTGGAGACATATCTCAAAAAAGTTGCTCTGGCTGATATCGAAGAGATTACTGCCTATGTTCTCCTCTAGTATTCTGATGGTTTCCTGTCTCACGTTGAGGTCTTTTATCCATTTCAAGTTTATCTTTGTGTATGGTATGAGAGAATGCTTGAGTTTCATTCTTCTAAATATAGCTGTCTAATTTTCCCAGCACCATTTATTGAAGAGACGGTCTTTTTTTCACTGTATAATTTTTCTTGCTTTGTCAAAGATTGTTTGGCCATAGAGTTGAGGGTCCATATCTGGGCTCTCTACTCTGTTCCACTGGTCTATGTTTCTGTTTTTATGCCAGTACCATGCTGTCTTGGTGATCACAGCTTAATCAGGCAATGTGATGCCGCCAGTTTTGTTTTTCTTTTTCAACATTTCCTTAGCAATTCAGGGTCTCTTTTGATTCCATATTAGGATTATTTGCTCCAGCTCTTTGGAAAATACCGGTGGAATTTTGATCGGAATGGCATTAGAAGCACAGATTGCTCTGGACAGTATAGACGTTTTAACAATGTTTATTCTTCCGATCCAAGAGAATGGAATGGTCCTCCATCTTTTTGTGTCTTCTTCAATTTCTTTCATGAGTGTTCTGTAGTTCCTCAAGTACAGATCCTTTACCTCTTTGGTTAGGTCTATTCCCAGGTATCTTATGGTTCTTGGTGCTAGAGTAAATGGAATCAATTCTCTAATTTCCCTTTCTGTGTTTTCATTGTTAGTATATAAGAAAGCAACTGATTTCTGTACATTGACTTTGTATCCTGCCACATTACCGAATTGCTGTATGAGTTCTAGTAGTTTGGGGGTGGAGTCTTTTGGGTTTTCCATATAAAGAATCATGTCATCTGCGAAGAGAGAGAGTTTGACTTCTTCATTGCCAATTTGGATACCTTTTATTTCTCTTTGTTGTCTGGTTGCTGTTGCTAGGACTTCTAATACTATGTTGAACAAGAGGGGTGAGAGTGGGCATCCTTGTCATGTTCCTGATCTCAGCGGGAAGGCTGTGAGCTTTTTTCCATTGAGGATGATATTATTTGTTGAGGGTTTTTCATAGGCGGATTTTATGAAGTTCAAGAATGTTCCCTCTATCCTATACTTTGAAGCGTTTTAATCAGGAACAGATGCTGGATTTTGTCAGATACTTTTCTGCATCAGTTAAAAGTGTGGTTCTTCTCTCCTCGCTTATTGATTTGTTCTATCACATTGATCGATTTGCGATTGTTGAACCATCCTTGCAACCCAGGGATGAATCCCACCTGGTCATGGTGGATAATCTTTTTAGCTGTTGGATTGTATTTGCTAGGATCTTGTTGAGAATCTTAACACCCATATTCATCAGTGGTACTGGTGTGAAATTCTTCTTTTTGGTGGGATCTTTGCCTGGTTTGGGGATCAGAGTAATGCTTGCTTCATGAAAAGAGTCTGGAAGTTTTCCTTCTGCTTCAATTTTTTGAAACAGCTTCCAGAGAATAGGTGTTATATTTTCTTTGAAAGTTTGGTCGAATTCCCCAGGGGATCCATGAGGTCCTGGGCTCTTGTTTTTTGGGAGGTTTTTGATCACTGCTTCAATTTCGTTACTAGATATCAGTCTATTCAGGTGTCAGTTTCTTCCTGGTTCAATTTTGGAAGTTTATAGTTTTCCAAGAATGCATGCATTTCATCTACGTTGCTTAACTTATTGGCATGTAACTATTGATAATGACTTCTGATGATTGTTTCTATTCCCTTGGTGTTAGTTGTGATCTCTCCCCTTTCCTTCATAATTTTGTTAATTTGGGCCTTCTCTCTTTTCCTTTGGATTAGTTCGGCCAATGGTGTATTGATCTTATTGATTCTTTCAAAAAACCAGCTTCTAGTTTAATTGGTGCGTTCTACTGTATCTCTAGTTTCTATATCATTGGTCTCTGCTCTAATCTTGATTATTTCCCTCCTTGTGTGTGAAGTTGGCTTAATTTGCTGTTGATTCTCCAGTTCTTTAAGGTGTAGGGACAGCTGGTGTATTCTGGAATTTTCAATTTTTTTGAGGGAGGCTTGGATGGCTATGTATTTCCCCCTTAGGACCACCTTTGCTGTATCCCATAGGTTTTGGACTGAAGTGTCTTCATTCTCACTGGTTTCTATGAATTGTTTAAATTTTTCTTTGATCTCCTGGTTGATCCAAGCATTCTTTTTTTTTTTTTTTTAATTTTTTATTTTTTATAAACATATATTTTTATCCCCTTAAGCAAGGTGGTCTTTAGCTTCCAGGTGTTTGAGTTCCTTCCAAACTTTTCCTTGTGGTTGAGCTCCAGTTTCAAAGCACTGCGATCTAAGAATATGCAGGGAATATCTCAGTCTTTTGGTATCAGTTGAGCCCTGATTTGTGACCCAGTATGTCGTCTATTCTGGAGAAGGTTCCATGTGCACACGAGAAGAATGACTATCCTGTTGTTTTAGGGTGGAATGTTCTTTATATATCTATGAGGTCCATCTGGTCCAGTGTGTCATTCAATGATCTTGTTTCTTTATTGATTTTCTGCTTGGATGATCTTTCTATTACTGAGAGCACTGTGTTAAGATCTCTTCCTATTAATGTATTCATATCAATATGACTCTTTATTTTGATTAACAGTTTTCTTATGTAATTGGTTGCTCCCATATTGGGGGCATAAATATTTACAATCGTTAGATCTTCTTGGCGGATAGTCCCTTTAAGAATTATGTAGTGTCCTTCTGTATCTCTGACTACAGTCTTTAGTTTAAAATCTAATTTATCTGATATGAGAATCACTACCCCGGCCTTCTTTTGAGGCCCATTGGCATGAAAAATTCTTCTCCATCCCTTCACTTTTGGTCTGGATGTATCCTTAGGTTCCAAATGGGTCTCTTGTAGACAACATATGGATGGGTCCTGTCGTTTTATCCAATCTGCAACCCTGTGTCATTTTATGGGCACATTTAGGCCATTCACGTTGAGAGTGATTATTGATAGATAAATTTTCATTGACATCGTGTTACCCGTGAAGTCTTTGTTTCTATAGATTGTCTCCATACATTTCTGTCAATGATATTCTTAGGATTTTTCCTCTTATATAGAACCCCCCTTTATATTTCCTGCAGTGTCGCCTTGGTGGTCACATACTCTTTTAAACCTTGACAGCCTTGGAAGCTCTTTATCTCTCCATCCATTTTGAATGTCAGTCTTGCGGGATAAAGTATTCTTGGCTGCATGTTCCTCGCATTTAGTGCCCTGAATACATCCTTCCAGCCCTTCCTGGCTTGCCAGGTTTCTGTGGACAGGTCTGACGTCCATTCTGATGGGTTTTCCTCTGTACATAAGGAATTTCCTCCCCCTAGCTGCTTTCAAGAGCTCCTCTCTACAATTATGATTCATCATTTTCACAACCAGGTGTCTCGTGGTCTTTCTAGATTCTATGATCTTGGGAGGATACCTTTCTGTCTCTAGTACATGAACCCTGGTTTCATTTGCCAGATTGGGAAAATTTTCACGGAGAATTTGTTCAACTGTATCTCCTAGTCTTCTTTCTTTCTCCACCCCCTCAGGGATTCCACCTAATTCTGACATTGGAATGTTTCATGGCATCATTTATTTCCCTAATTCTGTTTTCGTGGCTTTTAAGCTGTTTGTTCCAGGCTTCCACCTGATCCTTTTTCTCTATCTGTTTGTCCTCCAGATCACTCATTCTATCTTCTGTCTCAGCTACCCTAGCTTTTAGAGAATTTAGATTAGATTGGAACTCACTGAGAATATTGTGAACATCATCCCTGGTGGCTTTCACTTCTGCCCTAATCAATTCCATTCTGTCACCCGTGGCTTTCTCCAACCTAGCTATTGCCTGGATAATTGTTAGCCTGAATTCCCTTTCCAACATATCATCTATGTCCATATCCATTAGCTTTGTTGCAGAAGGCCCAGTCTCTGAATTTTTCTTCTGTTGGATATTCCTCCTCCTAGTCATTTTTGTGAGAGGTGGCTGAACGGATGTGTAGCTGAAAATATCGACCATGGTGCAGGCAAGTTGCACCCTGGAACGCTTCTGAGCAATCAAGAGTCCCCACCCAAAAGAAAGAAAAAAGAAAAAAAGAGAAAGAGAGAGAGACAACAACAAAAGAAAGTTAAAATGAAAGAGAAGTCCCAGCCCAAATGGGCTCCAAGGTAAGATTTATGAACTATACAAACAAAAACATGCAATCAAAAACACCAAAAAAAGTAGATGAGATCAGAAGAAAAAAATAAAGAAATACATATATATATATATATATATATATATATATATATATATAACGTCATCAAAAAGAACCCCACGTATAAGATTTATATACTACCAGGACAAAAACAACTACACAGAAACACTGGCAGAAGAAAAGGATGGGAGAGTGGTTATAAATTCTCAGTGTGTCTGAGGAAGGTTACTTTGATTCTTCCTGGATGTATCTTGATATCTTTGTTAAAGGACTCAACTTTCCTAAGATAAAGGGGGATAAAAAACTGGTTTACCTATAGAGGTAGCATTGATTGGGGAAAGGGGATTACCTTGAAGCTTAACTCTATATGAATATTAAAAAAAAGAAGAAGAAGTATCTACACTAAAATAAAATTAAATTTAAAAAATTAAAAAATAGAAAAGAAAAACACAGGTGTTGGTATCAAAAAGTTCAGGTTAAAAGGATATTATGGAAGATGGCGGAGAAGTAGCAGGCTGAGACTGCTTCAGCTAGCCGGAGATCAGCTAGATAGCTTATCTAAAGTTTGCAAACACCTGAAAATCCATCGGCAGATCCAAGAGAAGAAGAACAGCAATTCTGGAAACAGAAAAACAACCACTTTCTGAAAGGTAGGACCGGCGGAGAAGTGAATCCAAAGCGACGGGAAGATAGACCCCGGGGGGAGGGGCCGGCTCCTGGCAAGCAGCGGAGCAACGGCGCACAAAATCAGGACTTTTAAAAGTCTGTTCCGCTGAGGGACATCGCTCCAGAGGCTAAACCGGGGCGAAGCCCACGCGGGGTCAGCGTGGCCTCAGGTCCCGCAGGGTCACAGAAGGATCGGGGGAGTCTGAGTGTCGCAGAGCTTGCGGGTATTGGAACGGGAAAGCCGGCTACAGAGACAGAGCCGACAGTAAGCTCACAGCTCGGTGTTACCTTGAACTGGTCGCAGGCTCGGTGAGCTCGGAGCGCGGCCGGAGGTCAGGCAGACGGGAGTAACTGGGCGCTGTTCTCTGAGGGTGCACTGAGGAGTGCGGCCCTGGGCTCTCGGCTCCTCCGGGCCGGAGACCAGGAGGCCGCCATTTGTATTCCCGTCCTCCGGAACTCTACGGAAAGCGCTCAGGGAACAAAAGCTCCTGAAAGCACACCCAAGCGGATTACTCACCCCGGCCCCGGGTAAGGGCGGTGTCATTCCACCTGGGGCAGAGACACTTGAGAATCACTACAACAGGCCCCTCCCCCAGAAGATCAACAAGAAATCCAGCCGAGACCAAGTTCACCTACCAAGGAGTGCGGTTTCAATACCAAGGAGAGCAGCAGAATTCCAGAGGAGGAGAAAGCCAAGCAAGGAACTCATGGCTTTTTCCCTGTGATTTTTTTTTTAGTCTTGCAGTTAATTTAATTTTTTTCTTTTTCATTTTTTGTTTTTTTTTTCCTCGCCTTCGGGTAAAAAATTTTTTTTTTTTTAACTGTTACCTTTTTCTTTTTTAACGATTTTTTACTAGTTTATCTAATATATATATTTTTTCTTATTTACATTTTTCTTAGGTGTTTTCCTTTTATTTAAATTCTTTTCTTTTTCTTTTTCTTTTTTTTTTCTTTCTTCCTTTTTGAACCACTTTTTATCCCCTTTCTCCCCCCTCACGATTTTGGATCTCTTCAAATTTGGTTAAAGCATTTTTTCCTGGGATTGTTGCCACCCTTTTAGTATTTTACTTGCCCCTTCATATACTCTTATCTGGACAAAATGACAAGATGGAAAAATTCAACACAAAAAAAAGAACAAGAGGCAGTACCGAAGGCTAGGGACCTAATCAATACAGACATTGGTAATATGTCAGATGTAGAGTTCTGAATGACAATTCTCAAGGTTCTAGCCGGACTCGAAAAAGGCATGGAAGATATTAGAGAAACCCTCTCGAGAGATATAAAAGCCCTTTCTGGAGAAATAAAAGAACTAAAATCTAACGAAGTTGAAATCAAAAAAGCTATTAATGAGGTGCAATCAAAAATGGAGGCTCTCACTGCTAGGATAAATGAGGCAGAAGAAAGAATTAGTGATATAGAAGACCAAATGACAGAGAATAAAGAAGCTGAGCAAAAGAGGGACAAAAGGCTACTGGACCACGAGGGGAGAATTCGAGAGATAAGTGACACCATAAGACGAAACAACATTAGAATAATTGGGATTCCAGAAGAAGAAGAAAGAGAGAGGGGAGCAGAAGGTATACTGGAGAGAAATATTGGGGAGAATTTCCCCAATATGGCAAAGGGAACGAGCATCAAAATTCAGGAGGTTCAGAGAACGCCCCTCAAAATCAATAAGAATAGGCCCACACCCCGTCACCTAATAGTAAAATTTACAAATCTCAGTGAATAAGAGAAAATCCTGAAAGCAGCCCGGGAAAAGAAGTCTGTAACATACAATGGTAAAAATATTAGATTGGCAGCTGACTTATCCACAGAGACGTGGCAGGCCAGAAAGAGCTGGCATGATATTTTCAGAGCACTAAACGAGAAAAACATGCAGCCAAGAATACTATATCCAGCTAGGCTATCATTCAAAATAGAAGGAGAGATTAAAAGCTTCCAGGACAAACAAAAACTGAAAGAATTTGCAAATACCAAACCAGCTCTACAGGAAATATTGAAAGGGGTCCTCTAAGCAAAGAGAGAGCCTACAAGTGGTAGATCAGAAAGGAACAGAGACGATATACAGTAACAGTCACCTTACAGGCAATACAATGGCACTAAATTCATATCTCTCAATAGTTACCCTGAATGTTAATGGGCTAAATGCCCCTGTCAAATGACACAGGGTATCAGAATGGATAAAAAAACAAAACCCATCTATATGTTGCCTCCAAGAAACTCATTTTAAGCCCGAAGACACCTCCAGATTTAAAGTGAGGGGGTGGAAAAGAATTTACCATGCTAATGGACATCAGAAGAAAGCAGGAGTGGCAATCCTTATATCAGATCAATTAGATTTTAAGCCAAAGACTATAATAAGAGATGAGGAAGGACACTATATCATACTCAAAGGGTCTGTCCAACAAGAAGATCTAACAATTTTAAATATCTATGCCCCCAACGTGGAGCAGCCAACTATATAAACCAATTAATAACAAAATCAAAGAAACACATCAACAATAATACAATAATAGTAGGGGACTTTAACACTCCCCTCACTGAAATGGACAGATCATCCAAGCAAAAGATCAGCAAGGAAATAAAGGCCTTAAACGACACACTGGACCAGATGGACATCACAGATATATTCAGAATATTTCATCCCAAAGCAACAGAATACACATTCTTCTCTAGTGCACATGGAACATTCTCCAGAATAGATCACATCCTCGGTCCTAAATCAGGACTCAACCAGTATCAAAAGATTGGGATCATTCCCTGCATATTTTCAGACCACAATGCTCTAAAGCTAGAACTCAACCATAAAAGGAAGTTTGGAAAGAACCCAAATACATGGAGACTAAACAGCATCCTTCTAAAGAATGAATGGGTCAACCAGGAAATTAAAGAAGAATTGAAAAAAATCATGGAAACAAATGATAATGAAAATACAACAGTTCAAAATCTGTGGGACACAACAAAGGCAGTCCTGAGAGGAAAATATATAGCGGTACAAGCCTTTCTCAAGAAACAAGAAAAGTCTCAGGTACACAACCTAACCCTACACCTAAAGGAGCTGGAGAAAGAACAAGAAAGAAACCCTAAGCCCAGCAGGAGGAGAGAAATCATAAAGATCAGAGCAGAAATCAATGAAATAGAAACCAAAAAAACAATAGAACAAATCAACGAAACTAGGAGCTGGTTCTTTGAAAGAATTAATAAAATTGATAAACCCCTGGCCCGACTTATCAAAAAGAAAAGAGAAAGGACCCAAATAAATAAAATAATGAATGAAAGAGGAGAGATCACAACTAACACCAAAGAAATACAAACTATAATAAGAACATACTATGAGCAACTCTACGCCAATAAATTTGACAATCTGGAAGAAATGGATGCATTCCTAGAAACATATAAACTACCACAACTGAACCAGGAAGAAATAGAAAGCCTGAACAGACCCATAACCAGTAAGGAGATTGAAACAGTCATTAAAAATCTCCAAACAAACAAAAGCCCAGGGCCAGAAGGCTTCCCGGGGGAATTCTACCAAACATTTAAAGAAGAACTAATTCCTATTCTCCTGAAACTGTTCCAAAAAATAGAAATGGAAGGAAAACTTCCAAACTCATTTTATGAGGCCAGCATCACCTTGATCCCAAAACCAGACAAGGATCCCATCAAAAAAGAGAGCTATAGACCAATATCCTTGATGAACACAGATGCGAAAATACTCAACAAAATACTAGCCAATAGGATTCAACAGTACATTAAAAGGATTATTCACCACGACCAAGTGGGATTTATTTCAGGGCTGCAAGGTTGGTTCAACATCCGCAAATCAGTCAATGTGATACAACACATCAATACAAGAAAGAACAAGAACCATATGATACTCTCCATAGATGCTGAAAAAGCATTTGACAAAGTACAGCATCCCTTCCTGATCAAAACTCTTCAAAGTGTAGGGATAGAGGGCACATACCTCAGTATCATCAAAGCCATCTATGAAAAACCCACCGCAAATATTCTCAATGGAGAAAAACTGAAAGCTTTTCCGCTAAGGTCAGGAACACGGCAGGGATGTCCATTATCACCACTGCTATTCAACATAGTACTAGAGGTCCTAGTCTCAGCAATCAGACAACAAAAGGAAATTAAAGGCATCCAAATCGGCAAAGAAGAAGTCAAATTATCACTCTTCACAGATGATATGATACTATATGTGGAAAACCCAAAAGACTCCACTCCAAAACTGCTAGAACTTATACAGGAATTCAGTAAAGTGTCAGGATATAAAATCAATGCACAGAAATCAGTTGAATTTCTCTACACCAACAGCAAGACAGAAGAAAGAGAAATTAAGGAGTCAATCCCATTTACAATTGCACCCAAAACCATAAAATACCTAGGAATAAACCTAACCAAAGAGACACAGAATCTATACTCAGAAAACTATAAAGTACTCATGAAAGAAATTGAGGAAGACACAAAGAAATGGAAAAACATTCCATGCTCCTGGTTTGGAAGAATAAATATTGTGAAAATGTCTATGCTACCTAAAGCAATCTACACATTTAATGCAATTCCTATCAAAGTACCATCCATCTTTTTTAAAGAAATGGAACAAATAATGCTAAAATTTATATGGAACCAGAAAAGACCTCGAATAGCCAAAGGGATATTGAAAAAGAAAGCCAACGTTGGTGGCATCACAATTCCGGACTTCAAGCTCTATTACAAAGCTGTCATCATCAAGACAGCATGGTACTGGCACAAAAACAGACACATAGATCAATGGAACAGAATAGAGACCCCAGAAATAGACCCTCAACTCTACAGTCAACTAATCTTCGACAAAGCAGGAAAGAATGTCCAATGGCAAAAAGACAGCCTCTTCAATAAATGGTGCTGGGAAAATTGGACAGCCACATGCAGAAAAATGAAATTGGACCATTTCCTTACACCACACACAAAAATAGACTCAAAATGGATGAAGGACCTCAATGTGCGAAAGGAATCCATCAAAATCCTTGAGGAGAACACAGGCAGCAACCTCTTTGAACTCTGCTGCAGCAACATCTTCCTAGGAACAACGCAAAAGGCAAGGGAAGCAAGGGCAAAAATGAACTATTGGGATTTCATCAAGATCAAAAGCTTTTGCACAGCAAAGGAAACAGTTAACAAAATCAAAAGACAACTGACAGAATGGGAGAAGATATTTGCAAATGACATATCAGATAAAGGACTAGTGTCCAGAATCTATAAAGAACTTAGCAAACTCAACACCCAAAGAACAAATAATCCAATCAAGAAATGGGCAGAGGACATGAACAGACATTTCTGCAAAGAAGACATCCAGATGGCCAACAAACACATGAAAAAGTGCTCCATATCACTCGCCATCAGGGAAATACAAATCAAAACCACAATGAGATATCACCTCACACCAGTCAGAATGGCTAAAATCAACAAGTCAGGAAATGACAGATGCTGGCGAGGATGCGGAGAAAGGGGAACCCTCCTACACTATTGGTGGGAATGCAAGCTGGTGCAGCCACTCTGGAAAACAGCATGGAGGTTCCTCAAAATGTTGAAAATAGAACTGCCCTATGACCCAGCAATTGCACTATTGGGTATTTACCCTAAGGATACAAACGTAGTGATCCAAAGGGGCACATGCACCCGAATGTTTATAGCAGCAATGTCCACAATAGCCAAACTATGGAAAGAACCTAGATGTCCATCAACAGATGAATGGATCAAGAAGATGTGGTATATATACACAATGGAATACTATGCAGCCATCAAAAGAAATGAAATCTTGCCATTTGCGACAACATGGATGGAACTAGAGCGTATCATGCTTAGCGAAATAAGTCAAGCAGAGAAAGACAACTATCATATGATCTCCCTGATATGAGGAAGTGGTGATGCAACATGGGGGCTTAAGTGGGTAGGAGAAGAATAAATGAAACAAGATGGGATTGGGAGGGAGACAAGCCATAAGTGACTTTTAATCTCACAAAACAAACTGAGGGTTGCTGGGGAGAGGGGGTTGGGGAGAAGGGGGTGGGATTATGGACATTGGGGAGGGTATGTGCTTTGGTGAGTGCTGTGAAGTGTGTAAACCTGGTGATTCACAGACCTGTACCCCTGGGGATAGAGTATTATGCCTCCATCAGAAAGGATGAATACCCAACTTTTGTAGCAACATGGACGGGACTGGAAGAGATTATGCTGAGTGAAATAAGTCAAGCAGAGAGAGTCAATTATCATATGATTTCACTTATTTGTGGAGCATAACAAATAGCATGGAGGACATGGGGACTTAGAGTGGAGAAGGGAGTTGGGGGAAATTGGAAGGGGAGGTGAACCATGAGAGACTATGGACTCTGAAAAACAATCTGAGGGTTTTGAAGGGACGGGGGGTGGGAGGTTGGGGTACCAGGTGGTGAGTATTATAGAGGGCACGGATTGCATGGAGCACGGGGTGTGGTGCAAAAATAATGAATACTGTTATGCTGGAAATAAAAAAAATAAAATAAAATAAAATAAAATTAAATTAAATTAAATTAAATTAAAAAAAAGGATATTATGGAATTTGATGTCCTGGACTCCTCACCATGATGGAAAGTAGGTTATGATGATAAGTAGGTTAAATAGTTATATATATGTATGTGTATATATATATATATATATATATATATATATATGAAGAACCAGAATAGTGGGAATGAATTAAAAATAAAAGTTGTATCTATGAAGTAGTAGTGGGTATCCTCTTGTCTTTTTTTTTTTTTTCTTTTGGTTGGCTTTCTAGGGGAGTGGCCCGCTGCACAGGTTTTCAGGGAGTCTTGTTGGAGTTAAGTGGAATTAAGTCCTCCTGCCCCATCAAGGGGGTGGGCTCTGAGGAAACCAGTGTTTCAGGCTTTTGTTCTCTGGAGGTTTTTTGTTTGTTTGTTTGTTTTCTCTCCCCTTGGCAGCTTTTGACGGTTTTTGGAGGTTTAGAGGAAAGCAAACTGAACCCAGACCTCACTCTCAGAGAGAAGCCTCAGTCTCTTCCCCTCTGGGTGCTCCAGAGCACCTAAATTTCCCCTCTGTAGGTGGCAGAGCACGTTCTCAGTCATGGTCTTGGTCACAGGAACTCCCGCTGGCACCCAAAACCGTGATAGCCATGGCTGTCTGGGCAGCTCTAGACCACCAGAGATGTCCCAAGCAGCAACAGCACACTGAGACTTTCCTGCTGGCCCAGGCTGGGAGTGCTCAGATTCTCCGTGGTCTGAGAGAGAGCTCTGACTGGCTCCTGCACGCACCTCTCTCAGGGAGGTGTGGGGCATGACTGAGACTCTGGTAGCAGGGCACATGCATGGAGAGTGCAAAAGGTTGTGATTCTGCTGGCTGGTGAGGCTCCCTCACCCTCATGAGAGCCACCATCCAGATGCTCTCAGGTGCACTGGCAGCTCAGGGACCAAGACCTGACTTCTTTGCTGCACTCTCTCTGGCTCTGCACCAGGGGTAGCTGTCCTGGGTCCGGGGAATTAAGCCACATGCCTAACTGCGCCGATTCCCACAGTTTCCCTCCATGATCCTTTGCTCTTTTCAAGTGCTTTCAACCAGACTCCAAGTTAATGCTGGTCCCCAATCACAGGGCACTCTCGTATTGGGGTATTACTTTCCAGTGGGTCACTTCTGGTGGCTCCCTCTCCCTTTCATTTATCTTCTGATATCAGTCTCATGTTCCCACTCCACTTTACCTGCCCTGTGGCGTCTTCTGCCCCGGTAGAGATCCAGGAGTGTATAATTCTAATCTCAGGCTGATTTCATGGGTGATCAGAGTTCTTTGGTAGGTAATCAGCTCACTTTAGGGTACAGGTTGAAATGGCATCTCCTCCTACTTCCCTCCATCTTGTCTCCTCTTATAGCTCTATTTTTGACCATATTTGTCATAACCTCCTGTTTGTTTGTTTTTTTAAAGATTTTATTCATTTACCTAACAGAGAGAGATCACAAGTAGACAGAGAAGCAGGCAGAGAGAGAGGGGGAAGTAGGCTCACAACTGAGCAGAGAACCTGATGTGGGGTTCGATCCCAGCCCTGATATCATGAGCTGAGCTGAAGGTAGAGGCTTAACCCACTGAGCCACCCAGGCTCCCCAAAACCTCCTGTTTTAAGAAACTCATACATTTGTTCATGGAAATCAGACTTGACTCATTTTTTTTTTCCATTTCCAATACTAACTGTAGAAATGGAAGTACAACTAAGAAGTGATTGAAAAAGAAAAATACAGGCTTTTTTTTTTCTTTTTTAATATAGGATGCAGTGGTTGAAGGTCTTTGGAAGTTGATTTTGATATAGTAAAGATGAAAGAACACAGTTCAGCACTTTAAAAATGAAAGGACATAGAAGTTATAGATGTAGACCATTTGTTTTATCATTATAATAATGAAATAAAGAAAAATTCTTTCAAACCTAGGAGGAGAAAAAGAGTTAACCAAGATTTTATTTTGATTGTTTCTTTTTTAAAAGTGAAGGTAGAGCCTGTAAACATTTGGAGCTACTGGGGAACTTCAAGAGGTGAGAAAGTCAATGAAGATATGAAATTAGGAGTAGATGCATATTTTAGTAAGGTTACTGAAATGGTGAACTTATAGGAGGAATTATTCATTTTATTTTATTTATTTATTTTTAAAGATTTTATTTATTTATTTGACAGAGATCGCAAGTAGGCAGAGAGACAGGCAGGGTGGGGGGTGGGGAGAAAACTCCCTGCTGATGTGGGGCTTGATCCCAGGACCCTGGGATCATGACCTGAGCCGAAGGCAGAGTCTTAATCCCCACAGCCACCCAGGTGCCCCAGGAATTACTCATTTTAATAGAAGGAAATAAAGACTCCCTTTGAGATTAAAGTTAAGAATTTAAGGGTGCCAGATGTTCTGTCATCTTAATGATGAAAGGTATTTTCCATATTCACAGATGTCCAAATGAATTAAAACTGTCCTTTGGTTAGAGGTCCTTATGGACTTTCCAGACTCCCTGACCAGGGAAGGGGCTAATTTTTGGAGTCAGGTGAAACTTCTTCTAGGTGGAGCATATGAGTCAGTGCCCAGGTTTTGTCTGCTTCAGTGCCCAGGTTTTGTCATCATCACCTAAACACATATAGTTCTCTACATTATGGCACCTGTCAGGGATGGCTCACCTTGGAGAATTTTCATCAGATCCATATTTTAAAACTTACCCTGTGCTCCACCATTAGTGGAGCCTAGCTCTCCCCTCCCACAGTTTCCACCTAGAGTCAGCCTTTAGGAGTTTTCCCCATATGCCTTAGATGTCCCTGTGTTCTCTGAGCTCCAAGGGATGAATGATTCTTTGAAGCCCTTTTCACTTGGTTTTTATGGGGAATGTTTGAGAATAGCACACCATTTTTTTCCTGCCACAGAAGCCTCCATTTCAGTCTTTAGTCTCTAATTCCAGTCTGTCTTCTCTATAGACTGGACTGAATGTCAGGCTAACGACTGCAAAACTGGGCTTGTTAGTCTTAGCTTGACCAGCACCCACTCAAGCCTGGTCTTCTTGACTCCCAAGAGTATTAAACAACTAACAAAGTCCACTGAATATTTTGTTCTCGTTGACATCCTAACAAGCCACCTTCTGAAGCACTTGTTTGGAGACTTATGTTCCTGGTGACAACATAAGTAACAAATATTTTGTTTGATGCCAGCTTCTCCTTAAAGTACACGATTGATCTGCAGTCTGAGAGTCTATTTCAGAAATTAAGGCATCTTAGATGTTACTGGTGACTCAGAAGTCTCATCTACCATATCCATTTTTTAAGACCTTTTTCAAGTTCAAAAGAAGAAAAATAGCTCTGGCTTACCACCAACGGTAGTTTGGCTCACCTTGCCAGGGGGAAATACATAAATAAGCCAGGTCATATTTGAAAATTTAAAATTCTTTAAAAGTATGTATGATGCCAGAAATTCAGATTGATGTATCAAAAATATATTAATGGAAAATAAAGACGTTTTAAAGACTTTTATAAAGATATTTGGTAGTGTGCTTAATTTCATTACAAAATATTTTAAAATGGGTAAATTTAAAAATTTTAAGTTAATTTAAAAATTACTGGGGAGAGGGAGGAAGATAGAGGTGTAGGGTATCCTATTTTCATCTGGTCCCTGGAATTCAACTAGATCGCTATCAAATCTTTCCAAACACATGTGAACTCAACAGGAGATCTAAGAAATGAATTGCTTCAATTCTACAAATAGAAGAGAGGCCACTTTTTGCAAGGTAG
This sequence comes from Mustela erminea, assembly GCF_009829155.1. Lineage (NCBI taxonomy): Eukaryota > Metazoa > Chordata > Mammalia > Carnivora > Mustelidae > Mustela > Mustela erminea. The sequence goes on from NC_045629.1 coordinate 4,869,934, forward strand.
GAAGTGCAAAGAAATGAATCCAAAGCAGTACATTGGAAAATAAACCTTGGGAAGAGGGAGTCTCTATAAGGTGGCTACTAAAAAGTGATACACCAGCAGTGCCCAATATCAGAAATTATAGAAATCTCTCCAGTGGGGGACTTTCTCCAGTGCTCAAGAGGTGAAGCAGGAAAGAACACTAGGTCGGACAGTATGGTCTCAGGATCTCTGGGGTCACAGAAGGAATGGGGGTGCTTCAGGGTGGGAAAGTTCCCAAGAAAACCTCTGGGATGCAGCAGCAATCCTAAGAGGGAATTATATAGCAACACACACTTTTCTCTAGAAACAAGAAAGTTCTCAAATATACAACTTAACTCTAAATCTGAAGGACCTGGAGAAAGAACTTCAAATAAAACCTAAACCCAGCAGGAGAAGATAAATAATAAGAATCTGAACAGAAATAAATGGAATAAAAACCAAAAGAACAGTAGAACACATCCATGAAACTAGGAGTTGTTTCTTTGAAGGAATTAATAAGATCAATAAACTCCTAGCCAGACTTATCAAAAAGAAAAGAGAAAGAACCCCCAAAATAAAATCATGAATGAAAGAGACAGATCATGACCAACACCAAGTAAATAAACACAATTTTAAGAACATATTATAAGCAACTATACACAAACAAATTAGGCAATCTGGAAGAAATGGATACATTCCTAGAAAGCATATATACTACCAAAACTCAAAGAAGAAGAAATGGAAAACATGAACAGACCCATAACCAGCAAGGTAATTAAAATAGAAATAAAAAATTTCCCAACAAATAAGAGTTCAGGGCCAGATGACTTCCCAGGGGAATTCTACCAAACATTTAAAGTAGAATTAGTACCTATTCTTCTGAAATTGTTTCAAAAAATAGAAATGGAAGAATGAATACTTCCAAACTCTTTCTATGAGGCCAGCATTACCTTGATCCCCAAACCAGACAAAGGCCCTACCAAAAAGTAGAATTACAGAACAATATCCCTGATGAACTTTGATGCAAAAAATCTCACCAAGATACTAGCCAATAGGGTCTAACAGTATATGAAAAGGATTATTCACCAAAACCAAGTGGGATTTGTTCCTGCATTGCAAGGATGGTTCTGAATCTACAAATCAATCAATGTGATAAACTACATTAATTAAAGAAAGCACAAGAATCATATTATCATCTCAATAGATGAAGAATTTGACAATGTACAGGATCCTTTCCTGTACCTTTCTTTACAGTGTGCATACCTCAATATCATTAAAACCATCTATGAAAAGCACACAGTTAATATCATTCTTAACGGGGCAAAACTGAGAGCTTTTTCTATATGGTCAGGAACAGACCGCCATGTCCCCTATCACCAGTGTTTTTCAACATAGTACTGGAAGTCCTAACCTCAGCAATCAGGCAATAAAAGAAATAAAAGGCATTCAAATTGGCAAAGAAGAAGTTAAACTCTGTCTTTGCAGATGATGTGTTACTGTAGGTGGAAAACCCAGAAAACTCCAATCCAAAATTGTTGGAACTTATACAGAATTTTTTAAAGATTTTTATTTATTTATTTGACTGGCAGATATCACAAGTAGGCAGAGAGGTAGGCAGAGAGAGAGAGAGAGGGCTCGATGCAGGGCTCAAATCCAGGACCCTGGGATCATGACCTGAGCCAGAGGCAGAGGATTTAACCCACTGAGCCACCCAGGCACTCCAGAGCTTATACAGAAATTTAGCAGTGCAGCAGGATATAAAGATCAATGCACAGAAATCAGTTGCATTTCTAAAGACTAATAATTAGACAAAAGAAATGTAAATTAAGGAATCAATCTCATTTACAATAGCGCGCACACACACAAAAACAAACAAACCATAAGATACTTAGGAATAATCTTAACCAAAAAGGCAACATATCTGTCCTCTGAAATCTATGCAACAGTCATGAGTGAAATTAAGGAATACACAAAGAAATGGAAAAATATCCTATGCTCACGGATTGGAAGAACAAATACTGTGAAAGTGTCCATGCTACCCAGAACAATTTATTCATTCAATGCAATCCCTATCAAAATGTCATCAACATTTTGCACAGAACTGGAACAAATAGTCCTAAGATTTGAATGGAACAGAAAAGATCCTGAATTACCAAAGGAATGTTGAAAAAGAAAACTAAACCTTGTGACATCACAATTTTGTACTTCAAGCTATATTACAAAACTGTAACCATCCATAAAGTATGGTAGTGGCAGAAGAGCAGACACATAGATCAAAGGAACAGAATAGAGAGCCCAGAAATGGACCCTCAACTCTATGGTCAACTAAATTTTGACAAAGCAAGAAAGAATAATGAATGGAAAAAGGACAATCTCTTCAACAAATGGTGTTGGTAAAATTGGACAGCGACATGCAGAAGAATGAAACTGAACCATTTTTTTACACCATAATTTTCTTTTACACCATATTTTTACTTAAAAAAAAAAAAAACTCAAAATGGATGAAAGACCTAACTGTGAGACAGAAAACCATCAAAATTCCGGAGCAGAACATAAGTAACAAGCTCTTTGACTTTGTCCCCAGGGACCTCTTGATAGACACATCTCCAAAGGCAAGGGAAACAAAAGTATAAATAAATAAATAAATAGATAAATAAATAAATAAATAAATAAAAATGTACTGCTGGGACTTCATTAAGATAAACCTTTTGCACAACAAAGGAAACAGTTAACAAAATGAAAAGAAGACCTACAGAATGGGAGAAGATACTTGCAAATATCTTATCAGACAAAGGGTTAATATCCAAAAAGTATAAAGAATTTATCAAACTCAACACTTAGAAAACAAATAATCCAGTCAAGAAATGGGCAGAAAACATGAACAGAAATTTCTCCAAAGAAGGTTTACAAATAGCAACAGACATTCAAAAAAATGTTCCATATCACTCAGCATCAGGGAAATACAAATCAAAACCGCAATGGAAGACCACCTTACACCAATAAGAATGGCTAAAAATAACAAATAAGGCAACAACAAGTGTTAGGGTGGTTCCAGAGAAAGGGGAGCTCTCTTACACTGCTGGTGGGAATGAAAGCTTGTATGGCCACTCTGGAAAACCGTATGGAGGTGCCACAAAAAAGTTAAAAATAGAGCTACCCTATGACCCAGCAATTGCACTACTAGGTATCTACCTCAACTATACAAACATAGTGATCCAAAGGAGCACCTGCACACCAATGTTTATAGCAGCAGTGTCCACAATAGCCAAACTATGGAAAAAGCCCAGTTGTACAATGACAGATGAATGGACAAAGAAGACGTGGTATATAAATTCAATGGAATATTACACGGCCATCAAAAGAGGGAAATCTTTCCCTTTGCAATGACTTGAATGGAACTAGAAGATATTATGCTAAGCAAAATAAGTCAATTAGAGATTGACAATTATCATATGATTTCAATCATAAGTGGAATTTAAGAAAAAAAACAGAGAAGTGGGTGGGAAGGGAGGGGAAAATAAAATAAGATGAAGTTAGAGAAGAAGACAAATTGTAAGAGACTAAATCATAGGGAAAAAAATACTGAGGATTGCTGGAGAGGGGAGGGGAGAAGGAATGAAGTAACTGGATGATGGAGATTAAGGAGCGCATGTGATGTAATGAGCATTTGGTGTTATATAAGACTGATGAATTACTGAACTCTACCCCTGAAACCTTTAATACACTATATGTTAATTAATTGACCTAAATTAATATTTAAAAATTAAAAAGAAAATAAAAATATTGTGATAGTCTAATACACAATCAATACTTTGAATTTCAAAAGTGGTTTTCACCAAGGGGTTGACTACATTTAAGACACATTTTAAAATAATCTTATAAGAGAGTTTACTTAACATGTTTAATCATTTCTGAGTACCCAAATATCCTAAGGCAAACTACAAGGATTTTCCAAAAATTTAATTTAGTTTTATAATTTTAATTCACATGTTTGGTTTTTTGGTAATCATTTTGGTCTTTAAAAAAGTGAAATCTAAAATGTAGTTGTCTATCTATAAATTATCAACAAATGCAAATAGATAATGTCTAAAATCATGTTTTTTATCTATATTACTTAATGGATTCAAAGCATTCTAAACTTTGAGGGGTGGTTATATTTGCCTCTTGATAGTACATTATTGCAACTTAGATAAGGTGTTTTTCTAATCTTGTGGTTATATACACATATTTTTTATTTCCAAATCACTTGTTCCCAATTCACTTTTGAAATGTGACTTTCCTTCATATTGAAAACATCCAGACTCTCTGAAGGAGAGAGTCTTTGAAAACACTAAAAGCAAGCATATAAGCCATATGTAAGCTTCATTCTTAATTATTTTGCTCATTATTTTAATCTTTACTGCATAGTCATTAATTAGAAATTTCAGAACTTGGCAGCTGCAACATATGCACCATTAAGACTTTTAACAGCACGTTCAATTTTGTTTCTTACTCAAATTATCCAAAAGTTCAGATATTATTATTCATTTCCTAAAAGAGAAATGCATACTATTTGTTGTGCCTAGAGCCAATAAGTACTTTTTAGTATTTCCAAAATCCAATATATTCTTACATAACCTTAGAAATTTGCAGATCAGTGGAACTGAATTTGGATATGCTTTTATTGGGTACCATAGAAACCATAATTCACCAAGACAGTCTTTACTAAAATGAGTTTGTTAATTCTCTATGCTCATGATACTATATATTCTTACAAGTTATAAATTTTTATCATTCCTTTATTGTTTGAATGAAAATTTGTTGAGTGACTTATAATATTAAAAAATATAGAAATGATTGAACATGCTCAGAAATTAATTGTGATTTATTTCACATAAATTAAATGCAACCATTTTCTCTAAAGAGATACTTCAAATGGCAGGAGGTAAGGAAAGACATTCTGTTTCATAAACTTGTTTTTCTAAATTATAATTTGGTTAAAATTCTTTTACTTTCAAACTATATCTAGGTTTACATAATTGATTGGAATGACAATGATGTTTGTTGTTTTTGTTTAGTGGATACATTAAAACAGTTATCATGGTACAGAATGCATTCTTTATGGAATTTAGAAGCTAATTAGTCAAGAAGGGAGAGTTTGTATCTACATAAATCAATTAATAAATCTGCAGAAGTATTTTGTCTTTAAATATATATAATCAAATATATATATATATATATATAATCAAAGAAAAACAAACATATCTGGATCTGTAAGTACCAATCAGTATTTCCAAGATTACTTCGAGCAAAGAGTTTCATAAACTGTTTCTTTAAGGAGCTAGATAGTTAATACTTTAGGCTCTGGAAGTCATGTGGTCTTTGTTAACATTTCTCAATTCTGTTTCGGTGAGACAGCAGTCTGTAGCCAGAAAGTACCCATACACAATGTGTGAAAAAATGGGCATGACTGAGTTTCAATAAAACCTTATTTGGTGGGGGAACCCTTATTTTTAAATCTCCTAATCCTGAATTGTCTTGGTCTTCTCTAAGGCTGGACCATCTTCCTCCATTTTCCTCTCAAATATGGTACTTATTCCAGGTTCAAACTCTTCTTATTCTCTCCTTATATTTTACTTTCTCTTTGGGCAACTTTATTTATTCTTATATCTACCACTAGAGTGATCTTTATTCAATAATTATCTGGACTTTAGAAATGAATTCTTAACTCCACTACTAGTGGTAGCACCACTACTACTGTTCCTATTGCTATTATTATTACACCTGCCATTTCCACTATCCTTTCCCTTATGTATTTATGATAGTGTCCGACACCAACTAACTTATCTTTAACGCTCACATCTCAGGGAGATAAGAACCAATTATGCACCTACTTTACAAATTATGTCTTTTATTTAGGAGAGTTTAAGGGACTTAGACAAATGTATTTAGCTAAAATGTAGTACGTCCAGGGGCACCTGGGTGGTTCAGTTGTTAAGCATCTGTCTTTGGCTCAGATCATGGTCCCAGGGTCCTGGGATAGAGCCCCACACCTGGTTCCCTGTCTAGCAGGAAGCCTGCTTCTCCCTCTCCCAGGCCCTCTGCTTGTGTTCCCTCTCTTGCTGTCTCTTTCTGTCAAATAAATAAAAAATAAAAATCTTTTAAAAAATAAGTAGTACAACCAATGCCTTAAGTCAGCTAATTCTAGTGATTATAAGTGATTAATAAGTGGTTTAAATATTTCACTTAACTTTAATCTCCATTTTTAAAAATATTCTAAGAAATCTCATCTCAGTTGGTGAAATTCATAATAACTGAAAAGGGAATAACTTAATGTTTTCTAATTTAGTTTTTAGTACCAAGTGAATTGTTGCAATCTCTGGGAAGATTACAGATTATACTAAATCACGAATTACCCTAAAATATGAGTGTGTGTGTGTGTGTGTGTGTGTGTGTATGCACATGTGTGAAAAGAGAGCAGGAACTCTTGATAATGTTAGAATATTTAATGAAGAACTCTGGGTTGTTTAGAAGAAAAGAGCAGAAACTTTTTGGGTCACTACACAAGAAGGAAAAATGTCGCGGACATATGTTAGAAAACTTGCTAAAATTGGATGAAATGAACTTTCAAATAAATTTCAATCACCAAGGGAAGTATGGGAGAAAAAATAGTGAATCTACAGAAATAATAAGCCTACCAAAATAATGAATCTAATGAATTTACTTGTGACAAAAAATAGATCCTTTGAGGTGTTGTTTGTTTTTGTTTTTTGGTGGGGGTTTAATGACAACGACAAAAATCTATCTAATGATAGATTTTTACTCCATTCTCAACCCTGTATTTGTCTCTGCTTTTGTTCAAACAAAATATTTTTGAGAGAAACTAACATTCATTTGTCAAAGAAATTATACATACAATCTTAGTCTCATTTGGCAACACTAATTCATTTCCTGGGTAACAAGGTCACAGATGCGGAGTCAATAGGGCCGTTAATGAGATCAACATATTGTTGGTATGAAGATGAAGAGAGAGGGGGGATGTCAAACTATGTAGCTCTGTTGACACACATATTTACTGAATATTCTCTTCAAAATAAAGAGGAGAATAATACCTGAGCCAGAGGATCAAGCAGTGTTAGTCTCTGTTATTTGCTTCCACTCTCTCAACTAAGGAAGAATTCAGCCTGTGTGCTCTGTAACACTGACTCCAATCTCCAGTCTGAAACTTCCAAATGGTCAGTGAAGATCCTACCAAGGTGTTCCACCATCACATCCAAGAATGCATGCCCAAAGCACAATTCAGCCATAGTGCCCAAGTGAGCTTTTTTTTTGTTTACTCCCTTTATTTATGTTCTAATCACCATTATTCTCCTGGTCATCAAAAAAACCTGGCTGGCCTGATGTGGACTGAGTTATAGGAAGAAGCTGGGTGGATGCACTCTTTTTTTTGCAGGCTTCTCTTAGCTGTGGTTACAGCCTCTCCTGATCAATAAGCTGTATCTTCAGGAGCTCATCCTAGAGCAGTGGCCGGCTTTCATCTTTGTTTCACTTCTCTTTTTCATCACATTTACAGTCCTGGACTTGCACCTTCCAAAACAGTATCAACATTTTAATCCTGTCCTTAGGCTCTAGGTTCTTGAAGACCTGACTGAAGATTGTAGGTTTTCGCTCTATGGTTCCCAATCAAGTCTGTATGCCAGTAGTCAAAATCAAAGTTCTGTACTGGAATTAGTTCCAATGACTGCTTAATTTCTTTCCTCATTCAACTCAACTATTTCTCTCAATTTAATAATGGATAGCTTGTGGTCATCTGAATATGTCTGTTCTAGGGAGGTAGGTAAGTGCTTCATTTCTCACTGCTTAGATTCCAAAAACATGAAGATTTTTAAACCAAGTAAGAACTCAATTTTGGGACACCTGGCTGGCTCAGTTGTCAAGTGCCTGCCTTTGGCTCAGGTCATAATCCCAGGGTTCTGGGACTGAGTCCCACATCGGGTTTCCTGCTCTGTGGGAGGTCTGCTTCTCCCTCTCTGAATCCCTGTTCTTGTTTTCCCTCCCTTGCTGTATTTCTGTCAAAAAAATAAATAAAATCTTAAAAAAAAAAACCTCAATTTTTAATTTTCCTTATTTTTTCCAGTTCTGTTTGGAATTTGGTTAATTCCTATAGGAAATCATCTGGAATTCCTCTAGTCATTTCCTCTGATGGATACATAATCCATTGCATTTTATATATTCATTTAAATAAACCATGAAAAACAACATGTACTTGATAGAAAGAGCTGTGCTTAAATTCTAACCTCCTACCAAGACGTGTGACCCAGACAAGTTAATAGACTTGTCAAAGTCTCATTTTTTAATATTTAAACAATCATTAAAAGTTATAAATCTTATATGATTGATATAAGAATTGAATTACCAATACCTGTAAGTATCCAGTAAAAGAAAGGCATTAGAAAGCATAGAATAAATGGTGGTTTTTGCTGTGACATTTCAAGAAATATAACAAGTCACATAGTTTTCAATAAGTCCTGAAGTAAGTATTGCTAGAAATATGATATGTGTAATTAATAAATCTAACTATCAATATATAAGTCTCTATCATTTATTGTCTCTATCTTTTATTCAGTCTCTATTCAAATAGTTATTTTTTTCCAATGAAGAAGAAATCCTTGTATGAAATAAAATTAAGGCATTCATTAAAGAAAAAACATAAAAGTATTTGAGATAATAAGAGTAATATATCTTAGGAGGAAGGAAGCAATACAATCTACTAAACTAGTATGGTTGGGAGTCGGTAAAAAGACATGGTATAAAAGAATGAGGACTGTATTATCTATAATTTAATAAAAGAGATACTTATGTGGTATAAAAACAGAAAAAAATGTAACCAATTCTTGCAACAAACTTTTCTTAAGAAATGTTTATATTCTTTGTTCAAACCCTTAAAATTTACTATGCAGAGAGCACTGAAATAGTTAAATTGGGTACAGATTTAATTTTGAAGACACAATTAACCCTTATTCTAGAAGGCTTTTTTTTTTTTTTTTTTGGTTTATGGATTTTATTAGTTGCTGAATTTCTTCCTAATGTTATTTCTGCTCAGTCAGAGGCTGATATATTCTCTTTCCTCCTGGATGGTCTCTACTTTTTCCTCTCCACCTTCGATTTCATTACAGAGCTCTGCACCCTGGCATGTTTTATGTTTATTTGGCTGCAAATATAAAACATGTCTTATAAATGCCAGAAATGAAACAATTTTCTTCTGCTAGTTACCATGAAGTCTCATCTATTGCCATTATGATTTCTTTAATAAAAAGTGGGAAGAAAAGGAAAACATGTTTCTAATACATATTAGCTGCTATTCCTCCAATTCTACATTTATAGTACAAGTTTAAGAAGCATTAGTTAGATATTATACTATCTAATGATCAGTTAAAATCTGTCCTGGACAACCATAATTTTTTTCTGATCTCAGTTCTGTTCACTTACACAGTTGAAATGCACAGATGAAGTCTTAAGTCCATTGTACCTCATATGGACATCAAATATAATAAACATATTATTTTTCAATCATTTTTTTCCACACCTGTCACCTGCAATTGACTATAGTCTCTATAATAATAAAAAATACTTTTTATCTTTACTCACCTTCACCTAACATATTACACATTTCATTCGCAGGCACTTTACAAATAGTTGTTGACTGATTAATTGACTTAATTAAAAATATATAGCATTGTATTCTTAAATTATAAAAACTTTATTCTGCAGTTTACTAGATAAGGTAATTGAAGATGGACTTTTCATGTATGACTAGCACAGGATGCTGTATTTTGAATACTATGTAAAAACTAGAAAAGCATATTAAAAGCTACTTTTCTTGGATTTTTTTGAGTGTTTTTACACACACAAGTTATTTTTTCTAAGACTTTTTTTCATTTTATTTTATTTTATTTTATTTCAGTATTCCAGAATTCACTGTTTATGCACCACACCCAGGACTCCATGCAATATGTTCCTCCATAATACCCATCACCAGGCTCACCCAACCCTTCTATTCCCTACATCAGTATCTTTGGGGTAAATACCCAGTAGTGCAATTGCAGGGTCATAGGGAAGCTCTATTTTTAATTTATTAAGGAATATCCACACTGTTTTCCAAATTGGCTGCACCAACAGTGTAAGAGGGCTCCCCTTTCTTCACATCCTCTCCAACACATGTTTAGTGTCTTGATAATTTTGGCCATTCTAACTGGTGTAAAGTGGTTTTGATTTGAATCTCCCTGATTGATGATAAACATTTTTTTTCATGTGTCTGTTAGCCATTTGTATGTCTTCTTTGGAGAAGTGTCTGTTCATAACTTCTGCCCATTTTTTTTTTAATTTCTTTTCAGTGTAACAGAATTCATAGCAGCAATGGCCATGGTCACCAAACTGTGGAAAGAACAAAGATGCCTTTCAATGGACAAATAAACAAAGGAGATTTGGTCCATATATACTATGAGCATTATGTCTCCATCAGAAAGGATGAATACCCAACTTTTGTATCAACATGGAAGAACTGGAAGAGATTATGCATCCTTCACATTTTTAAAATTTCTTTTCAGTGTAACAGAATTCATTGTTTATGCACCACACCCAATGCTCCATGTAATATGTGCACTCCATAATACCCACCACCAGCTTCCCCAACCTCCCACTCGCTACCCCTTCAAAACCCTCAGGTTGTTTTTCAGAGTCCATAGTCTTTCATGGTTCATCTCCCCCTTCAATTTCCCTCAACTCCCTTCTCCTCTCCATCTCCGCATGTCCTCCGTGTTATTTGTTATGCTCCACAAGTAAGTGAAATCATATGATAACTGACTGTCTCTGCTTGATTTATTTCACTCAGTATAATCTCTTCCAGTCCCGTTCATGTTCATACAAAAGTTGGGTATTCATCCTTTCTGATGGAGGCATAATATTCCATAGTGTATATGGACCACGTCTTCCTTATCCATTCGTCTGTTGAAGGGCATCTTGGTTCTTTCCACAGTTTGGCAACCATGGCCATTGCTGCTATAAACATTGGGGTACAGATGACCCTTCATTTGCTACATCTGTATCTTTGGGGTAAATACCCAGGAGTGCAATTGCAGGGTCATAGGGAAGCTCTATTTTTAATCTCTTAAGAAATCTCCACACTGTTCTCCAAAGTGGCTGTACCAACTTGCATTCCCATGAACAGTGTAAGAGGGTTCCCCTTTCTCCACATCCTCTCCAACACATGTTGTTTCCTGTCTTGCTATTTTGGCCATTCTAACTGGTATAAGGTGGTATCTCAATGTGGTTTTAATTTGAATCTCCCTGATGGCTAGTGATGATGAACATTTTTTTATGTGTCTGATAGCCATTTGTATGTCTTCATTGGAGAAGTGTCTGTTCATGTCTTCTGCCCATTTTTTGATATGATTATCTGTTTTGTGTGTGTTGAGTTTGAGGAGTTCCTTATCAACCTTGGATATCAGCCCATTGTCTGTATTGTCATTTGCAAATATCTTCTCCCATTCTGTTGGTTGTCTCTTTGTTTTCTTGACTGTTTCCCTTTGCTGTGCAGAAACTTTTTATCTTGATGAAGTCCCAAAAGTTTATTTTTGCTTTTGTTTTCTTTGCCTTGGGAGACATATCTCAAAAAAGTTGCTGTGGCTGATGTCGAAGAGGTTACTGCCTATGTTCTTCTGTAGGATTTTGATAGATTCCTGCCTCACATTAAGGTCTTTTATCCATTTTGAGTTTATCTTTGTGTATGGTGTGAGAGAATGGTCGAGTTTCATTCTTCTACATATAGCTGTCCAATTTTCCCAGCACCATTTATTGAAGATACTGTCTTTTTCCCACTGTATATTTTTTTCCTGCTTTGTAGAAGATTATTTGACCATAGAGTTGTGGGTCTATGTCTGTACTCTCTACTCTCTTCCACTGATCTATATGTGCCAGTACCATGCTTGGTGATCACAGCTTTGTAGTAAAGCTTGTAGTAAAGCTTGAAATCAGAAAATGTGATGCCCCCAGTTTTGTCTTTCTTTTTCAACATTTCCTTAGCAATTCAGGGTCTCTTCTGGTTCCATCCAAATTTTAGGATTGTTTGTTCCAGCTCTTTGAAAAATGCTGGTGCAATTTTGATTGGGATGGCATTAGAAGCACAGATTGCTCTAGGCAGTATAGACATTTTAACAATGTTTGCTCTTCTGAACCATGAGCATGGAATGCTCTTTCATCTTTTTATGTCTTCTTCAATTTCTTTCATGAGTGTTCTATAGTTCCTTGAGTACATATCCTTTACCTCTTTGAGTAGGTTTATTCCCAGGTATCTTATGGTTCTTGGTGCTATAGTAAATGGAATTTGTTCTCTAATTTCCTTTTCTATATTTTCATTGTTTTGTGTGTAAGAAAGCAACTGATTTCTGTGCATTGATTTTATATCCCGTCACATTAATGAATTTCTGTATGAGTTCTGGTGGTTTGGGGTGGAGTCTTTTGGGTTTTCCATATAAAGTGTCATCTGTGAAGAGAGTTTGACTTCTTCTTTGCCAATTTGAATACTTTTATTTCTAAGACTTTTAAAAAAATATTTATTTATTTGAGTGAGAGAGAGAAAGCCCAAGAAAGAGTGTGAACACAAATGGGGTAGGGTCAGAGAAGCAGGTTTCTCATGAGCAGGGGGCCCAACTTTGGCTTGGGTGGTCCCAGAACCCTGGGATTATGACCTGAACCAAAGGCAGATACTTAATGGACTGAGACATCCAAGTGCTCCAAGGCTTAAGACTTTTAATACTATAGATACAGTGGTTCTAAAATGAGCTCCTTATTTCATATTATAGCTGTTATGCTTACTTATTTTTAAATAGATAGTCATATATTAGAATTGGATTTTTTTTTTGAACAAACACAATGAAAATATTTTGGTGTCATTTATTTTCATTAGTCCTCCTCAGTATGGAATCTATCTGAGTTTGGTTACATTTATTTGGGAAGTGTACAATGGTATGGGATGAAATCATTTAAGTATTTTTGCCTTAGCAGGACTAGGTGACTTTCCACAACTGTAGATGGTGTGAGTACATTGTGCTGCAAACACTTCAGTGACCTGACAGAGAAATCCACTCCCTAGTGAGCAGATCTTTTGCTTTATTCATGAAGAAGATCAAATCTATTAAGAGTGGCTTATTAGAATACTATAGAAAAATGCCCTACTCATCTATGGATATTAACATTATTAATATCTGGAGTAAAATAAAATGCATTTTTCACCTAAATATTCTATTTCCAAGACATCAATCATTTAAAATCAGATTTAGGTATTCAGTGGTGAGTTCAGTGAAGGTCAAATCAGTTGCTGAAAAAATCACTGAATCTTAGAGATGATGAGTACTCTGTAAACTGCAAAGACAGTTACTCTTGGAAGAAGATGTCTGCAGTGTAGTCTTCCAGCTGACTTCCAAATCATAACCAAACCAAGCCAAACCAATTCCAGCCTAACCTACCTAACCTAATATAACCTAACTTAACTGAAACAACAAATGGGTAACTGAGAATTCCAACACGTTGCCACACTGCAGGCTGTAGCAAACAAACTGAACACATCAGGGATTTTAAGTGTCATCCAGAAAAATTTTGGAGACC